>NC_053022.1:470003310-470369459 GCF_003073215.2 Triticum urartu
CTAGCCCTTTGACTTCCCACGGACGGGCTTTGACCAGTAGACCTATCCACCCGGTTGTGTCAGGTCGGCCCAGAGGGACACCGGGGAGCAAGATCCGGGCCAGACCCACAGCAAGATCCTCTCCGTGTAGACCTGACGCATCCGTTTCCCCCTCCAGGTGCCGGCGTCGGCGCTGTCCGTGACGGGGGCCACACCCCGGAGACGCGTGCCGCCTCTTCGGACATGCCACAACACCACCCCGCATGTATGAGGGCCCAGTACGACGCTCTGGTGGCATTGCTACCCCCCCAGGGCCCCCGTCCCGGCTAACCCTGTAGCGTTTGACCACGGGATCTAGCTCTTTGACTTTGCACGGACGGGCTTTGACCAGTGGACCTCTCCACCCGGTTGTGTCAGGTCCGCCCATAGGGACACCCGGGAGCAACATCCGGGCCAAACCCACAGATACATCCACTCCATGTAGACCCGACGCGTCCGTTCCCCCCCCTCCAGGTGCCAGCGGCGGCGCCGTCCGTGATGGGGCCACACCCCGGAGATGCGTGCCGCCTCTTCGGACATGGCATAACACCATCCGATTGTGGTAGGTAATCCGATATATATGAACACTTGGAGCAAAGTCCCCTTCGTATAGACCCGATGCGGCTGTTCCCCATTCTAGTTGTCGGCTGGCGGCGGCACCGTTCGTGAGGGGGGTCACACCGCTCTGTACAGAACCGAAAAATAATGTATGTATGCTTATTAACACATACTGTATGTAAGTTAGTTAAATATTAATAATAAAGAAAACAGTGAAGAAAAACAAAAAAACTATATGTATGCTTATTAACACATACTATATGCTTATTAACATACTATATGCTTATTAACACATACTATATGTTTGCTTATTAACACAATCTATATGTATGGTTATTAACACATACTGTATGCTTAATAATAATAACAATAATACTATATGGAAAAAAAGAAAAAAAGAAAAAAAACTATGCCGACGGCACGGCATAGCTGCGGCCAGGGCAGATGGACAGCGCCACGGATCGATGACGTGTCGGCTATGCCGACGGCTGCCGTCGGCATAGGTCCTGGTCGGTGCGCTCTGGATCGGTGACGTGTCACCCGAATCTATGCCGACGGCCACCCGTCACGGCCGTCGGCATAGATTTAACGTCGTTAGCCGGCCGTGATGAGGGTTGTCGGCGGGCCCGCATCTATGCCGATGGCTTATATATGCCGACGGCAGCTGTAGGCGTAGTCCGGGATAAGCCGACGGCTGTCCTGTGCCGACGGCTGCTGTCGGCGTAGGCGGGGATAGCCCGACGGCCGTTGTACGCCGACGGCCAGGATCTAGCTGTCGGCATAGCTCGGATTAGGCCGACGGTGGCCGTCGGCATACATTTGGCTGTCGGCTTAGAGCCCTGTTCCGGTAGTGATTATCAAAGTCATTTCAAAAGCTAAATATTCAGAAGCAGCAAAGTTAATTAGTTCTGTATTGGGAATAGAATTATCATTACTATGGTTGTTGCTTCTAAGACTGTACAGATAGATTACCATCCACAAACTCAATCATGGCTCGGTGGTAGTTTTTTTTGCGGGAACTCGGTGGTTGTTGCTTGTAAGACTATACACATAGACTAGCTTCTAGAAAGACAAATCTATCAGCAGCCAATGTTTCAAGGCTCTAATAACTAAGCCCAAATCACAACGACTTCACTACCACATGTTGGGATCAAAAAATAGTTTTCATAGAAATCAAAGTATGGCGGATAAAACAGTATGACTGCATCATGGTACTTGATATTAACTTTCGTGGTCAAGCCTGAAGAAATAATGCTGAATCTCAGAATATCATTTGTGTGGATAGATGTACTATGGAGCAAAAAGTATTTGATGTTAAAAATAAAGCTATATGGGAAAAATAAATTTCACCTGCAAAGCGATTTTGAAGTGATATTTCGTCAGTTCCACTCAAATTCCTATTGCTTCCATTCACCGTGAATATACTGAAAGTTATCAAGTAATCAACATTTATTTCTGCATTGATGCAATGGTAACGGCAAGAAGGTTACACATTACAGAGGAAACATCAAATCCAAGTGATATCTTGACTGGTTTAGCAAACACTTGTATGGGAAATATATATATAAAGCTTCATAGGCGTATCCACCAGTAAAAGTATCCAAGATAAAAGTTGAGACAACTTCGTTGTGCCTGGTTGGGTCACATATATAATAACATATTCATACGTAAGAAATTAATTATTAACAAAAATCCATACAGGTGGTGTTGCATAATATACATTACATCTGAATATGCAAGTCAAGCAAAGTACTGTTTTCGAAATATTCTACATGTATGTGTCAACATAAGCTAAATTCCAAGGTCATGTGGATCAGTTCTCACTCAAGGCGTCTTGACACCACGTTTTGCAGTTTATCTTTTCCCCATACACTCATCACTAATATCAATCTGTAGCTCTTCACCCGTTTGATTTTCTCCACGTATTTATTCTGGGCAGTGTATGCTAATATTGATAAGAAATTGCATGAAACAATAATATGTTTTTGCTGTCCACCAATGCAGACTCCCGGTGTTAGTTATATAAGTATCATATATATGGCAAAACGAATTTGCAAATATATAGCATCTAATAGAAAAATCTCTACGGGCCATCAGCTGTTTCAGTGTGCATGTAAACTGCATAGTATTTTGATTGAGGGCATTGATTAATTCAACATTACCTCCAAGGATATATTGTACGATTTGATATATCATTTTATCCCTTTTCAGGTATAAATCTCTAAAATGTGTGGCAAAGAGAATTAACAATGCCATAGGAACTTATCTTCTTTTGCTGTTAACATTACCTCAAACAGATGATAATTGAAAAGGAAAGGGCCACACTTTGCATAAGTATCTGTTGTGCTGGAAGGAATAGTTTCTGTTAGTTGTAGTCCACGTGAATAAGCACCAGACAGCTTCAGGTCAACCCTGATGTTCCCGGCTACCACAACAAAAAACGCCCCTGTAGGCTTTGGCGAACAACCTCCTGCTTGAGCTCCTCCACTAGGCGATGTCTACCTTTGGTGCTCCGCCGCTAGCCATGCATGTCGCTCGAGGCAGGACGTGCGGCAGGCTTGAAGTCTGCGAGGCGGTGTTGTCGAACGGAGAGCAGATGCACGGCTCCACAGTTCCCTCCGGCCGCGATGGTGAGAGGAAAAGATGGAGGTGATGGACAGCGTAGCTAGGGCGTGGCCTGCGATCTAATAGAAAAATTTCTACGGGCCATCAGCTGTTTCAGTGTGCATGTAAACTGCATAGTATTTTGATTGAGGGCATTGATTAATTCAACATTATCTCCAAGGATATACTGTACAATTTGATATATCATTTTATCCCTTTTCAGGTATAAATCTCTAAAATGTGGCAAAGAGAATTAACAACGCCATAGGAACTTATCTTCTTTTGATGTTAACATTACCTCAAACAGATGATAATTGAAAAGGAAAGGGCCACACTTTGCATAAGTATGTGTTGTGCTGGAAGGAATAGTTTCTGTTAGTTGTAGTCCACGTGAATAAGCACCAGACAGCTTCAGGTCAACCCTGATGTTCCTGGCTCCCACAACAAAAAACGCTCCTGTAGGCTTCGGCGAACAACCTCCTGCTTGAGCTCCTCCCTGGGCGATGTCTGCCATTGGCGCTCCGCCGCTAGCCATGCATGTCGCTCGAGGCAGGACGTGCAGCAGGCTTGAAGTCTGCGAGGCGGTGTTGTCGAACGGAGAGCAGATGCACGGCTCCACAGTTCCCTCTGTCCGCGATGGTGAGAGGAAAAGATGGAGGTGATGGGCAGCGTAGCTGGGGCGTGGCCTGCGATCTAATAGAAAAATTTCTACGGGCCATCAGCTGTTTCAGTGTGCATGTAAACTGCATAGTATTTTGATTGAGGGCATTGATTAATTCAACATTATCTCCAAGGATATACTGTACAATTTGATATATCATTTTATCCCTTTTCAGGTATAAATCTCTAAAATGTGGCAAAGAGAATTAACAACGCCATAGGAACTTATCTTCTTTTGATGTTAACATTACCTCAAACAGATGATAATTGAAAAGGAAAGGGCCACACTTTGCATAAGTATGTGTTGTGCTGGAAGGAATAGTTTCTGTTAGTTGTAGTCCACGTGAATAAGCACCAGACAGCTTCAGGTCAACCCTGATGTTCCCGGCTCCCACAACAAAAAACGCCCCTGTAGGCTTCGGCGAACAACCTCCTGCTTGAGCTCGTCCACTGGGCGATGTCTACCATTGGCGCTCCGCCGCTAGCCATGCATGTCGCTCGAGGCAGGACGTGCGGCAGGCTTGCAGTCTGTGAGGCGGTGTTGTCGAACGGAGAGCAGATGCATGGCTCCACAGTTCCCTCCGTCTGCGATGGTGACAGGAAAAGATGGAGGTGATGGGCAGCGTAGCTAGGGCGTGGCCTGCCAGATCGCAGACACCGGGAGATTATGCAAGAGGAAAAGATGGCGCTCAGATTTGATCATCAAGCAGTGGTAGCATCCACTACAGAGAAGCAGCGATTGAGGTGGATAGGGAAGTGAGGCAAATAATGGTTACCATGGAATCAATCTGAGGGCAAGATGGAGGTGATGCGCAAGGAAGGATGAGGAAGCGGCTGCTGCAATTGTTGACATGAGGAAGTCATGCGTACGTGATGGAGGAATCTACGGGGAGCAGGTCTTCATCGATCTAATATTTCTATATAGAGATCCTTTTAATTAGAGGACGATTGGATAGATTTTTTCCTTCCTTTTTTTGACTTTCCTTACTTTTTCTTCCTTGTTACGGAAGAAGGCAGCAGTAGTACAGGAGTAGATGGAGATTGAGATTGGCCTAGTTAGAGAAAGGATCGGTGGATTAGTCTAGGATCGTGACACATGTGGATTCTATTTTTAGTTTTTTACAACCGATAAACGATCGTGGGCCTTCAATCGATTCTTTTTTCACGAAAGTTCAACCGAGAATTAGATGAGTTAATCTAGACCGTAATAACTCGGTCCCACCAGATTAACGACTCATAATTACTGATTAACGTGGGATTTTCTAGGGAGTCCGTGATTAGTATAGGTATAGAGGTATAGATAGATAGATAGATAGATAGATAGATATAGATTAACCGAATTATGAAGGAGAATGGAGGGCTGCATGCTTACCCAGGGACGGTTTTCAGTGGAGGCAGCTGAGTGGTTGATGAACCGCCAGACGAATTAGAAGACACCTGGTAATTTGAATCAGATGGATTGAGAGGGCATCGGAAGAAACCGTTCAAAGAACAAAGTTTTTCAGGAGAACAAGCAACCTCTAGACGACGTTTCCGGTTTGGTGTATGAGGTAAACCGGAAGAAGTGACCTGTTGACCACTGTGCCGGGTTGTGCGACGCCCTTCGGTTTGCTGTGTCTTCAAAGAAAGTTTTTTATCCAAATGAACAAGAGGGTGAGAGCATTTCACTTTTCGAACTGCACGGCGAAATCGTTGAACCGGCACAAGTTCTGAGTCAGAAAGACAAATTACCTCAACATGATCTGCATGGCTGGCCTCCGCATCATCCTGGGAGTAATCATTATCAGTAAAATATATGAAATAGAAGTCAAGGGAGTCAAATTTTACCTCTTCAGCCGAGACACCGACATCCTCTGGCAGTTCCGAAGACTCAGCAGTTTTCTTTTTGACAGCTCTCTTGATGACCTTGGTCTTAACACGAGGAGCCTTAGCCACTTTGTCTTGAGATTTCCTTTTCCAGAAGAAGCTACTGGCCTGCGAGATTGCACAAAGGGTTATTATAGCAGTGTTAAAGCGAAGAAGGATCAGGAAAAGTACAAGGTTAAAGTTTTTACCGCTGGCGGTTTGTTGGAGGCATAAAAAGGGCAAAGACCAGTTTGAGTACATACGGCGAGCAGTTCGTCAAGTATTTTATTTACACCTTCAGTGACTTCATCATAAGTCAGCTCTATTTCATTAAACCGTTGTGGATCATTGGTATTGCCGGTATATTCAAACATCAATCCGGGGCGGCGACTTAAAGGTAGAATGCACCATGAAATTCAACAGCGGACGAGATCAACACCAGTTAAACCATTGGCAAGGAAAGCCCGGAGTTTGGCGAGTTGAGGTGCATAGGCTTGTCAATCTTTGGCAGACAATCTCTGAGGTAAAGGGTGGCTATTGCTGAGCCGGTGCAGACGGTAGCCCGGCAAAGGATTCTCTTCAGCAGGGGCAGTATTCCGACAGTAGAACCAAGTTTGGTTCCAGTCTTTTGGATGGCTGTGAAGTTTGGCATGAGGAAATTCAACCTCTTTCCTCTTTTGGATCGACACACCACCAAGTTTAGTATTGGGTCCATCAGAAAATTCAATCCGGCGGTTTAAGTGGAAGAGATCTTGAAAGAGATCGACAGTTGGTTCTTCTTGCAGGTAAACCTCGCAGAATACTTGGAAATCGCATATGTTGGACACATAATTTGGTCCAATATCTTGAGGATGGAGTTGGAAGCTGGCAAGAACATCCCGGAATTTTTTTGATGCGGGAGGACTGAAACCTCGAGCTAAATGTTGCATGAACACAATCACTTCTCCATCTTGAGGCTCAGGAGGGCACTCAGGGCCAGTAACTCGCCAATGGAGGACATTTTTTGAAGCTAAAGCGCCTGTGGTGACATATCCATTGATTTGCGTTTCTGTGATCCGAGATGGAACCCAGTTGCAAGCAGCAAATTGCTTCGTCATCTTACAAAGTCTGTAAAAGGAAAATGGACGGTTTACGGTTGACGGTTCATGTGTGTTTGTCAATGTTAAACCGGCAATTCAAGGTGTACATATGAAGTGAACCAGGCATTGCTATTCAAGTCTAGATGGCGGTTTAAGAGAGGGCTAATGACATATGACGGATTATCAATTACTAAAGGTTAAACCGCCCTTGGGAGGCAGAACCCAATCTGAAAATCTGCTAGGTGTTGTGGAAACAAGTTTCACAAGATGGTGATATAATTTTGGATCTACCGTTGTTCAAAAAACAAATTTTTCTGAGCCCTACAATGGTGTTAAACAGAACAGAGAAGGTTCAGATAAGGATCTATACAGGAACAGTAAGATGCTGTAGTACGGTAGAGTAAAGTTACAGATCCAGCCGCAAGGGGAAACTATCAGGCCTAGCTAGATTCAGTAAGATGCTAAAGGAAAAGCAGAAAAAGTACTGATGAACACTGACAAACACCGAAGAAATTTCGAAACCCTAATGTAGATCTAACAAGTAAAGGAAAGGAGTATTTACCAGGGACACGCAGCGGCAGAGTATCTCAAGAGATCTGGTACGAACAGGGTGATGCAGCGGCCTAGTTGGTGCAGACTGGAAGATCGACGACGGCGGCGGAGGCGATGCTTGAGGTCTTCGGGTCGCGAGGAGGAAGACGATGCGAATAGGAAAGGGGGGAAATGGAAGGCGCCCCGGTCTTATTTATAAGGGAAGTGGGATAAAACAGCAGGCGCGAAAATCGAGGAGTCGGAAGCGGCAAAAGAGGATGCAGCTGTCGCCTCGATCTTCGGGAATTAATTAAAGAGAAGGGAATCTTCATAAATCTTTTTATACAGGGATGACGTCACAATAATTTATTGAAGTGACAGAAGATGACATCATGGTGGTTCACTAAAGTTACAGGGAGAAGACAATATGGCGGTTTATGAGAATTGTCAGAAATTCAGGTAGTTTTTCTAAGGATTGAAGATTGACATGAACAGGTTCAAAGCAATCTGGTGCCTAATGTTGAGGATATAACCACTAAGGGTAAACTGCCCAGGAGGGGCCAGTTCACCTTCACCTATACTGAAGCCCAAGGAAACCCAGAAGATGGAGCTTTACGGATGAGGCTTAGAGGCCCAGAGCCCGCAGGCGATTTAGGGCCCATGGTAGTAAACCGCCATGATTGTATAAACTTGCATTGTAAGATAGGAAAGAGGAGACCGAGGTGGACACTTGTATGAGCCAGCCTCGGGACTCTGTAGACCGGCCAGGGTCCTCCTGAGTATATAGAGAGGTGACCCGGTGGCGGTTCAAGGATAGACAACAACTCGAGAGCCAGACAAAGCGGATTCGCTCCTTGGCCTTCGAACCCCTAGCAATACCAATCACAACTAGACATAGGCTTTTACCTTCATCGAAGGGGCCGAACTAGTATAAACTCTCGTGTCCCCTTGTCCGGTTTAATCCCTTTAAGCTAACCCGTTGCGATGGATCCACGACTAAGTCCTTTCACAAGGACATCTGCCGTGACAAACCCACGACACTTCTCGACCACTCCGCTTCGATAAATGACTTTCCAATAATGCGCTCATAGTTGGTTTTTGACGGACACGGTGGTGGTTTCTTCAGGGCATCGAGTGTGTGCTTTGCTTTCACCGGATCTATCTTCTCCTCCAGAGGTGGATGTTTCTTTGCTTTCACCGCTTCAAAGAATTCCCTCACTTCGGCTTCCACGATCTTCTTGTTTTCCTCCACGGACCTCTCGTATGGTAACTTCTCTAGAGGCTTTAGAGATGGACTGAATCTGAATTGCCTCCCGGCTCTGGCTGTACTGCTAGATGCCAGAGCAGACGAAGCGGCCGTGGCTGTCTTCTTTGCTTGCTTACGAGGCGGAG
This sequence comes from Triticum urartu, assembly GCF_003073215.2. Lineage (NCBI taxonomy): Eukaryota > Viridiplantae > Streptophyta > Magnoliopsida > Poales > Poaceae > Triticum > Triticum urartu. The sequence goes on from NC_053022.1 coordinate 470,011,998, forward strand.
GAGAACGAGTATGACGCGCCGGAGCAGCCGGAGCGGCGGCGGGTCTCTTCCGCCCTTGTCGACGAGGCGGAGAAGGAGGAGGCTGGCTGCTCGGGCGTGCCGGTGCAGGCGGAGAAGAAGGCAGAGTGCCGCCATGCGCCGGAGAAGGAGGCAGAGTGCCCTGATCACTCACCGGAGGAGGAGGCGGAGTGCCCTGACTCGCCGGAGGAGGAGGAGGAGGAGGAGGCGGAGGCGTACAGTTCGGAAAGTTGATGAGCTCCTTCCACCATAGGCATGGAGTCTTCAGAGCAGAACCCAGCCAAGTCTCCCCTTCACCGGTAGGGTGGTCAAGCTCGAGGTCCTCAAATCCCTCTGATATTTCATCCACCGTCACCCTAGCATATCCTTCTGGAATTGGATGGTAGTGAAAAGTTGCGCCGGGTTCAGGAGGTCGAACAGAGCCGACAGCCGCCTTGACTTTGAAGTTCTGCCATTCCGTCATAAGGTGGCAATGTTGAGACTCCGTGATAGCATCCACGGGGTAGCTAGCAGGAGAAGATAGGCTCTAGCTGAATCAACTTGGTGGAAGCCATGCTACTTCTCCGCTGAGATGGCGGGGTAGCTTCGCCAGGTCGCTTGCTGTGAACTGCTTCTCGTTCCTCTAGCGCTTGCACCCTTGCGTGCAGCTTCTGCAGTTCGGTTTGCTCCACTTTCTTCCTCCTCTCCTGGCATTTGTAACTGCCTGCGTTTGGAAACCCAGCCTTCCACGGAACGGAGCCTGGCATTCCTCGTGTCCATCCAGGGTGCTCAGGATTCCCAAGGGCCATTGTGAGCTCGTCGTTCTCTCTCTCTGTCTGGAACGAACGTCCCTTGCTGCGCTGCGGCGATATACTCCTGAAGCTTCGTGACGGGTATTCGCATTTGCTTGTTCGTCCAAACGCACTTCCCCTGTTACAGGGTCCAAGATTTCGCCAACCTCGAAGAATCAAGTCCGGCAACGGTCTGGCCAGTGCAATGTCTCTGGTTCGACCCCTTTATCATGCATGTCATTCTCAGCCTTGGCCCACAACGACCGGGCTTTGAGGTAGCCACCTGACCCAATGCGATGGTGATGATCCTTCTTCGCAGCATTTATCTTGTTTTCTGCTAACATCTTCTTACTCTTGTCCGATGTCTTGTGGGCCACAAATGCGTCCCAGTGATCTCTGATCTTCTCACACCAGCCGGTGAATTCTGGCGTCTCTTCTTTGTCGACGAATGTTGTTTTTAGCTCATTCTTCCACCTCCTAAATAGATCTGCCATCTTCTTAAGAGCATGAAACTTGATCAATGTCTCTTTAACTAGCTTCTCCAGATCCTCCTCTGGCGGTAGGGTGAAATTTGCCTTCAACGGTCCAAAGATCATGTTTCTGCATATCGTTGACATAAGACACCTTAGGGTCTTCCTTCTTAGGCTTACACCATTGCTAGATGCTGATTGGGATCTTGTCCCTAACAAGAACCCCACACTGAGCAACAAATGCTTCCTTGGTACGGATGGGTTAAATCGTTTGGCCATCGCGCGCGATTGCTGTGATCGTGAACCTTTCATCCGGGCGCAACTTCTTCTTTGGGCCTCGTTTCTGTACCCGAGTTGTGCTCGATCCGGAGGGCTAGAAAAAAGAAGAAAGACAAGAGTTAATATGTGTACATACCAAAACAATGAATGCATCAATTAGCTAGTCAGCATGGGCTTAATTAATATATATACCTGGCCGGACTCTGTTCGGTCACTAGAGCCGTCATCACGGTCTCCTTGCACCGGCATTCGGTCACCGGAGCCATCATAATCATGTCCTTCCTCCTGCATTGTTCGATAACCGTAGCTTGCTTCACCCTCTCCTTCCAGACCATCGGTATCATTGAGATACGACATGACATCACCTCCGGCTGCGGTTATGTCGCCCAACACCACTTCTGTGGCCTCGTCTAGGCCGTGCTCCATAGTTTCTGCAAATATTACAACATGGAAATTATTATACAAACATGACAGATGGATATATTAGTGGCAAACATAGACCTAGCTAGTAATCACAACAAGGAATCATATTAGTGGCCTTGACGCTTCTCTAGGGTTTGCGGTGGCCTCAGCAACGCTTCTAGGGTTCGGGGTGGCCTCGACGAGAACGCTCTTTTAACTTGGTAAATTTGGGTGGCCTCGGCAGCGCTTATAGGGTTTGGATAAACTTGTGCACATCCATAATGGGGGCATTCTTGATAAATCTGGACCCCCGACCCCTGGACGACCCCCGACCCTCGACCCCCTCATGTCACGTTTGTCTAGTGTCAAAGGATTCAACACAGCCATGTCTTCATCATTAGGCGAAAGTAACAGGTGCATGATGGTATGAAGTTCTGCAAAGATGTTCTCGAACGGAGTCGCATATAGGATAATTCGCTTTTTCATACAAAGTTCAGCAAGAGCCTTCCGAATATCGCTATTTGGAAGGCCTTTGCTAAAATTCGTACAAAAAGGCGAATTATTCTATCCGGAACTCCATTCCAAAACAACTTTGCACAACTTCATACCATCATGCCCCGGTTACTTCCGGCTAATGATGAAGCCATGGATTTCTTCAATACTTTGACACTAGGCAACCTCTCGACCCCTCGGCGACCCTCGAACCTCTACCCTAGTCCCTGACCCTTGACCCCCTCATGTCACGTTTGTCTAGTGTCAAAGGATTCAACAAAACCATGTCTTCATCATTAGGCGAAAGTAACAGGCGCATGATGGTATGAAGTTCTGCAAAGTTGTTCTGGAACGGAGTCCCAGATAGGATAATTCACTTTTTCGTACAAAGTTTAGAAAGAGCCTTCCGAATATCGCTATTTGGAAGGCCTTTGCTGAGATTCGTACAAAAAGGCGAATTATTCTATCTGGAACTCCGTTCCAAAACAATTTTGCACAACTTTGTACCATCATGCCCCGGTTACTTCCAGCTAATGATGAAGCCATGGATTTCTTCAATACTTTGACACTAGGCAACCTTTCAACCCCTCGGCGACCCTCGAACCCTCGGTGACCCTCGAACCTCTACCCTAGTTCCTGACCCTTGCCCCTCGAACCCTCGGTGACCCTCGAACCTCTACCCTAGTTCTTGACCCTCGCCCCTCGAACACTCGGTGACCCTCGAACCCTCGCCTCCCCTTGAACCCTCACCGACCCTCGAACCTCTACCCTATAGTTCCCGACCCTCGCCCCTTGAACCCACGGCGACCCCCCTAATGTCAAAGTTATCGGGGAGGGGGTATATTGACCCCCCACCCTCATGTAAGAAGAGGAAAAAAGATCGAAGAAGAAAAAAGAGGAGAAGAAGAAAGGAATAGAAGAGAAGATCGAAGAAAAAAAGAAGAAAAAAATAGGAGACGAAGAAAGGAATAGAGGAGAAGAAGAAAAAATAGAATATTTTTTTGTATTTTTTCTTCTCCTCTATATCTTTCTTCTTCTCCTCTTTTTTTTCTTATTTTTTCTTCTTCTTATTTTTTCTCCTCTCCTCTTCTTCTCCTTTCTTCTTCTCCTTCTTCCTCTTCTTATTTTCCTTTTTCTACTCCTTCTTTTTCTTCTTCTTCTTCTTCTTCTTCCTTCTTCCTCTTTTCTTCCTTTTCCTTATTTTACTTTTTCCTCTACACTAACCTAAAATGCACTAACCTAAAATCGATATATACTAATTAACAACCTAAATAAAAAATTTAATACATATATGAAAAAACATCATATACACAAAAAACATCATATGAATGATATGAAAAAAACATCATATCAACATCATCACATATATGAAAAAAACATCGGAAGGCCGACGGACCGTGGGGGTGGCGCGGCGGCGTCCGGGCAGCGGTGGCATGGGGCGGTGATGGCGTCGGGGCGGCGCAGGGAGGTCACGGCGACGGCGCTGGGTGGCGCACGGCGACGATGTCGGGGCGGCGATGGGGCAGGGCGCAGCGACGGGGGCGCGCGGACGGCGTCTGGGTAGTGGACGACGTCGATCGGGGCAGCCTGGCGACGTCGATGAGCTCGGCGTCGTCGGGCGGGGGGGGGGGGGGGGGGGGGGCAACTGGTGATGAATTCATGAAATTTTCCTAAGTGCTACTTATATACCTGAAGCATTGGTCCCGGTTCATTGCACCAACCGGGACCAAAGACCCCCTTTAGTACCGGTTGGTGCCACCAACCGGGGCCAAAGGCCTCTTCTCAGCAGCCCAAAGGGCGGGAAGTAGAGGCCTTTAGTCCTGGTTGGTGGCACCAACCGGGACTAAAGGGGGGAATTAGTATCGGTTGGTGCCACGAACCGGTACCAATGCACCCCTTTAGTCCCAGTTGGTGCTACCAACCGGGACCAAAGGCCTTGTGCAGCCCCGCGTCAAAAGTTTAGTCCCACCTCGCTAGCTGAGAGAGCTCGAGAGTTTAGTCCACCCTCTTGAGCTCCTCTCAAATGTAGGCTTTCAGGCCTAATCTATCACTTGTGCCTGTGGGCCTACTAGGCATGTAGCGGGCCTGAATCCTGGCCCATGCTTGGGTTTCTAGTCGTGTTCCGGCCGTGCTGGCCCAGTAGGTGGCACTTTTTTGTTTTCTTTGTTGCTTTATTTATTTTATTTTGTTTCTACATACAACAAAATACTTACTGTTGTTATTTTTATTTTATTTTATTTAAAGTTTATTTAGTTTTCTTTATTAAAGTTTATTTTGTTTCTACTTATTTATTTTATTAATGTTTATTTTATTTTATTTTGTTTCTACTTATTTATTTTATTTTATTGTTTCTACTTATCTATTTTATTAAAGTTTATTTTATTTTATTTCTACATATTTATTTTATTTTGTTTCTACTTATTTATTTTATTTCCTTTTTGCTTATAATGTTTTGAACAGAAAATACTTTGATAATTTTAGTTGCATAAATTTTATATAATTTATGTTTCAATAATACTAGAGGTTTATAAAACTTTTTAGTTGATTCCTTTTGCTATTAGAGTTTCATTAAAGTTTTCTAGTTCATTCTTTTTTCTATTAGAGTTTCATTAAAGTTTTCTAGTTCATTTTTTAGTTTATTATTTTTGCTATTTGAGTTTCATAAAAGTTTTCCAGATCATTTTTATATTAGTTCATACTTTGAGCTAAATGACCCTGGAATTGAAAAGCGCTTCAGATAAACTCTGAAGAGGTTGAAAATAGGCATGGTATCTTCATTTCACCCACATAGCATGTTCTAAAAATTTGAGAGGGTTACGGAAAAAACTAGATGCACTTCGTGTACAAAATGGACAATCTCTTCCGAAGTATTAGGGTTTCAGACGAAAGCTCATCTGTTACAAAGGGATTTAATTTTTTGAATTTATTTGAACTCCAGACTTTTTGTGTGTTCAAAATGCACCATTCAAAGCGACGTCATCAATTTTCAACCCTTTCTGACTTCATTTGTTATTTTTCATCAATTTACTGATTTTTTGAGCTATATGACCCTGAAAAATGAAAAGCACTACAAATGAACTCTGAAAAAGTTGAAAGTTGTGGAGATCTGGTACATGGATATTATAGATCAAAGGCATCATAATAATAGTTGTGGAGAGAAAAGTCTTCACTTTTTCTTCGCTTGTGTCCTTTGCTTATTGCGCCGTAACCATGGATAATCTTCATCGTTTATCAGGGTGCTTGGGTCAGCCTTGACTTTGAAGGGAGGAATTTCATGTAACTTTTCATAATCTTCGGACATGTCTGTCTTGCCCTCCACTCCCACGATGTCTCTTTTTCCTGAAAGAACTATGTGGCGCTTTGGCTCATCATATGATATATTCGCTTCCTTATCTTTTCTTTTTCTCGTTTTGGTAGACATGTCCTTCACATAGAAAACCTGCACCACATCATTGGCTAAGACGAACGGTTCGTCAGTGTACCCAAGATTGTTCAGATCCACTGTTGTCATTCCGTACTGTGGGTCTACCTGTACCCTGCCTCCTGACAGATTGACCCATTTGCACTTAAACAAAGGGACCTTAAAATCATGTCCGTAGTCAAATTTCCATATGTCCACTATGTAACCATAATATGTGTCCTTTCTCCTATTGGTTGCTGCATCAAAGCGGACACCGCTGTTTTGGTTGGTGCTCTTTTGATCTTGGGCGATCGTGTAAAATGTATTCCCATTTATCTCGTATCCTTTGTAAGTCAATACAGTCGAAGATGGTCCCCTGGACAACGAGTACAAGTCATCACAAACAGTGTTTTCATCTCTGAGATGTGTTTCCAACCAACTGCTGAAAGTCCTGATGTGTCCACATGTAATCCAGTTGTCACACCGCTCCGGGTGTTTGGAGCGCAGACTGTTCTTGCGTTCATCGACATATGGGGTCACCAAGATAGAGTTCTGTAGAACTATGTGGTGTGCTTGAGACCAAGAATGCTCGTCCCTGCATATTATTGAGTCCCCTCCAAGCGTGCCTTTTCCAGTCAGTCTCCCCTCATACCGCGATTTAGGGGGACCTATTTTATTAAGGCCAGGAATGGAGTCAACACAAAACCCAATGACATGCTCTGTTTGATGGCCCATGGAGATGCTTCCTTCTGGCCTAGCGCGGTTACTGACATATTTCTTTAGGACTCCCATGAACCTCTCAAATGGGAACATATTGTGTAGAAATACGGGACCCAGAATGACAATCTCGTCGACAAGATGAACTAGGATGTGCGTCATGATATTGAAGAAGGATGGTGGGAACACCAGCTCGAAACTGACAAGACATTGCGCCACATCACTCCTTAGCCTTGGTATGATTTCTGGATCGATCACCTTCTGAGAGATTGCATTGAGGAATGCACATAGCTTCACAATGGCCCCCTCAATGCAACCAGAAGAAGTTGCTTCATAATCATGTGGCAGTCATGAGACTTTAGGTTCTGGAACTTTTTCTCTGGCATATTTATTATTCCCTTTATATTCGAAGAGAAGCCAGACGGGACCTTCATACAGAGCAGGCATTCAAAGAAGATTTCCTTCTCTTCTTTGGTAAGAGCGTAGCTGGCAGGACCTTCATACTGCTTTGGAGGCATGCCGTCTTTTTTGTGCAAACGTTGCAGGTCCTCCCATACACGCCCAAGAAGCCTAGCAGGTTCACACAAAGGTTCTTCGTCACGTGCATCGTGTTGATTGAAGAGTGGACCTCTAGCTCTTTCCAGTAGGGTAGGTCCCAAAATATAGATTTCTTCTTCCACATGGGTGCGCGTCCCTCAGCGTCATTCGGAACAGATAGTCCGCCGGGACCCTTTCCAAAGATTACGTGTAAATCATTGACCATAGCAAGTACGTGATCACCGGTACGCATGGCGGGCTTGTTCCAGTGAACTGCCTCACCTTTGAAATGCTTGCCTTTCTTTCGCCATTAATGGTTGATCGGAAGAAATCGACGATGGCCCAGGTAGACATTCTTCCTACATTTGTTCAGGTATATACTTTCAGTGTCAGCTAAACAGTGCGTGCATGCGTGGTATCCCTTGTTTGTCTGTCCTGAAAGGTTACTATGAGCGGGCCAATCGTTGATGGTTACAAACAGCAATGTGTGCAGGTTAAATTCCTCCTGTTTGTGCTCATCCCACACACGTACACCGTTTCCATTCCACAACTGTAAAAGTTCTTCAACTAATGGCCTTAGATACACATCAATCTCGTTGCCGGGTTGCTTAGGGCCTTGGATGAGAACTGGCATCATAATGAACTTCCGCTTCATGCACATCCAAGGAGGAAGGTTATACATACATAGAGTCATGGGCCAGGTGCTATGATTGCTGCTCTGCTCCCAAAAGGATTAATGCTATCTGCGCTTAAACCAAACCATACGTTCCTTGGGTCACCTGCAAACTCAGCCCAGTACTTTCTCTCGATTTTTCTCCACCGTGACCCGTCAGCGGGTGCTCTCAACTTCCCGTCTTTCTTATGGTCCTCTTTGTGCCATCGCATCAACTTGGCATGCTCTTCGTTTCTGAAAAGACGTTTCAACCGTGGTATTATAGGAGCATACCACATCACCTTCGCAGGAACCCTCTTCCTGGGGGGCTCACCATCAACATCACCAGGGTCATCTCGTCTGATCTTATACCGCAATGCACCACATACCGGGCATGCGTTCAAATCCTCGTACGCACTATGGTAGAGGATGCAGTCATTAGGGCATGCATGTATCTTCTGCACCTCCAATCCTAGAGGGCATACGACCTTCTTTGCTGCGTACGTACTGTCGGGCAATTTGTTATCATTTGGAAGCTTCTTCTTCAATATTTTCAGTAGCTTCTCAAATCCTTTGTCAGACACAGCATTCTCTGCCTTCCGTTACAGCAATTCCAGTAGGTACCGAGCTTTGTGTTGCCATCTTCGCAATTGGGGTACAACCCTTTTTTGTGATCCTCTAACATGCGATCGAACTTCAGCTTCTCCTTTTGACTTTCGCACTGTGTCCTTGCATCAACAATGACCCGGCGGAGATCACCATCATCGGGCACATCGTCTGGTTCCTCTTGATCTTCAACAGTTTCCTCTTGATCATCATCATCAGGCATATCGGAATTCTCTCTCAAAGGCTTCGAGGTGGTTTGCTCTCAAACAACAAAAGCCGTACACTAACTCTGAGCAGCCAACCGTTTATGGTTGTAGGGGGTGGGCTATTTATAGCCACTAGGCAACCCGAACTGGTTTGTCCGAAATGACCCTTGGTCACTAAGGAACTGACACGTGTTCCAATGGTCAGATTTCAAACACACACGGCAACTTTACTTGGACTACAAGCAAAGCCGACTTATCCAACTCTGGACAAGATTTGCTCTCATAGTCTTCACTCGAAGACATAGGATTTTGGTTAAGCATCACTTCAGTCATTCTGACTGGTTCTCTTGGACCCCACTTAACAGTACGGTGGTTCCTATGACTCAACAAAGAAAAACACAGAACGATGAAACTGCTAAGTCTTCGTGCTCCATAGTCTTCACGCGATGTCTTCTCTTATCATAGTCTTCAATGTGAATGTCTTCACATACCACCTCTGACTTCAATGTCTTCATACATTTTTAGGGGTCATCTCTGGTAGGAAAACCGAATCAATGAGGGACTTCTACCTGTGTTATCCTGCAATTCTCACAAACACATTAGTCCCTCAACTAGGTTTGTCGTCAATACTCCAAAACCAACTAGGGGTGGCACTAGATGCACTTACAATCTCCCCCTTTTTGGTGATTGATGACAAACTAGTTGAAGTTTTCAACGGGGAATATAATATGTCAAATTGTAAAGGATAGGGGATTGTCTTCATAAGTTGCAAGGGCTCCCCCTGAAGATGTGCATATAAGTAATTTGCTTTTGGTATGCAAATGCACATGGCAGGTTGTACTTGTGGAGATCCTCTTCAACTTATGATGACAATTCATCATGCATGAAAAGTATGTGAAGATAATGACATGCATAATGAAAAATGGACGTCTGCAAAATGATCTAAGTGCGGAATTTATCATCGCACATGCGGAATTTATCATCGCATCACAGAAAAGCAAATAAGTAGCAGACGACCATCGAGTTTGAGTGTTACAACTCAAAGAACCAAATGTATCAAAATGCGAGAGTTGTAAACACTAGGCAAAATATAAAACCACTGCCCATATGGACCCGCTTGAAGACTATCAAAATCATATGCTTCTCCCCCTTTTGTCAGTAAGGACCAAAAAGGTTTGAAGACATAGAGCACCTACTCGTTCCCATGAGGAGTTGGTGAAGCAGTAGGGTCGTCGGAGTTGGTTGGCGGTGCAGACGAACTTGGTGCAGTGGTGATTCGCGCTGAAGGTGGTGAAGTAGCATCGTCTTCATCATCGATGACACGTGCATTCATTGTTGTAGCAGAGGAGGAGAACTCAGAGTCTTCAAGAGACGGAGTACATCGCAACACAGTCCTTCTTGGAGGTGTTGAGTCAAACTTGAAGCGTTCAGAGAAGCGTTGGGCAATGGTGCTTTCAGTTGCTTCAGTGCGGGCACGATGAGGTGCATGGGTAGTACCAGCCAGAGGATAAACACGAGCGACTGCTGGATCTCCGTCAATGTGTTGTGAGAAACTTTGCTTATCAGCATTCTGAAGACTAAGGGGCTCCTTGGCAGGCTCTGGATAGATGGCTTCAACTGACATATCGACGTCAGGCATAAAGATCCGATGATTGCGAGCAGAGGGCTGATAGGTGACAGCTGAGTGTAGTTTGATCAGCCGCATAATCCATGGAGCGTAAAACTTCAAGCCAAAGAGATCAGATCCTGATGCAGCAAGTTGGCGGATGAAGAAGTCTTGTGCATTGAAGCATTTGCCATGAAGAATATGGAAGACCAAAGTCTTCATTGCACCTTCCAGCTTTGCATGTGGAGAATGTCCTTTGATGGGCCAGAGAGTTGGCCTTATAATGTGATACATAGTGCGTGGCAGATACTCAAGGTCTTCAACAAAGAACTCCTTAGGATATGCAGCATCTGGAGGCAAAGGCTTCATCATGCTAAGCATCTGACTCATGTTTGGTTCAGGCTTGTGAAAAATGCTCTCCATAGCTGCACTGTGAAGCTGACAACCAGGTTCATAAAGATCTCCTGGAGTGGGCAGACCAGTGAGCTCAATGATATCAAAGGCTTTGGCTTCATGATGAACATTGCCTGTCATCCACTCAAGGACCCAAGTCTTTGGATCTCTTTTGTAGCCACGAATATGAAGAGTGGCATAGAATTGGAGCAGCAATTCTTCGTTCCAGTGCTCCTTGTTAGTGACGAACGGCAACAATCCAGACTCTCTGAAGCAATCCAGAGCTTCTTCCAAACAAGGCAGACCAGTTATGGCTTCAGTGTCAAGACGCATATGTGGGAAAACGCGACCTTGATTGTACAGAATGCATGAGTAATAACTGCGCTGCTGATAGCTCCAGAACCGATCAGAAGATATTCTTGCCTTGGTGTAGGGGTTCTTGGCACTATCAAAGAAGGTGTTGTGTGCCTTGAAGCCATTGATTAAAAGATCCGGGTGCAGATGCAGCACCTGGAAACCTGGGCAACCTTGGCATTGGCTTCTGAACCTGAGGCCTGTGCTCAACGTGATAGTCAAACTGAGGACCAGCAGCAGGCGGAGGAGTCAGAAAAGGCCATTTGACAGTGATAAGTTGGCCATTGTTGAATGCTTGCTCGATAGTGTGTGGCCTTGGTGGCGGAACAGGAGCAGTGGCATCAACAGAGGCGTCAAGCTGCACATCTGTTGCAGGTGCATCATTGGCTTCATTGGCCTCTGGCACAGTGTTAGGTGTAGGCTCCACAGTGTCTTCAGCCATGACCACGTCATTGGCTTCAGTGGTGTTAGTGGTGGCAGCCTCAGGATTCTCAACCTCCACTTCAGAAGCTGGAGGGTCGGTCACGTTCTCCTCGAGAACAACATCTTGGTGAGACGGGGGTGTAGCAACTCTTGGGGCTTCTTCTTCATCGGCTGATGCAACCGGAACATCTTCAGCCATTTTGGCTTCAGATTCAGAGTCAGTCACAGTAGGAGTGGCATCTGGAAACACTTGACGTGCAACAGATTGGTGGTGCACTTCTCCTTCTGGAACGCTCGAAAGAGGGACTTGAGGCCTTGGTCCTTTGCGAAGACTGCGTAGCGTTGGCGACGCCTGTGGAGATGGAGTTGGCTGGGCCTCAAAGTCGTCTTCTTCGTCTTGCACAGGTGGTGGGGCTTGTGGTTGGGGAGAGCTTGGAGTGTCTTGTCTCTGTGGGTGATCAGCCTGAAGGAAATATGCCCCAGAGGCAATAATAAAGTTATTATTTATTTCCTTATAATCATGATAAATGTTTATTATTCATGCTAGAATTGTATTAACCGAAAACATAATACATGTGTGAATACATAGACAAACAAAGTATCACTAGTATGCCTCTACTTGACTAGCTCGTTAATCAAAGATGGTTATGTTTCCTAACCATGAACAATGAGTTGTTATTTGATTAACGAGATCACATCATTAAGAGAATGATCTGATTGACATGACCCATTCCATTAGCTTAGCACCCGATCATTTAGTATGTTGCTATTGCTTTCTTCATGACTTATACATGTTCCTATAACTATGAGATTATGCAACTCCCGTTTACCGGAGGAACACTTTGGGTACTACCAAACGCCACAACGTAACTGGGTGATTATAAAGGAGTACTACAGGTGTCTCCAAAGGTACATGTTGGGTTGGCGTATTTCGAGATTAGGTTTTGTCACTCCGATTGTCAGAGAGGTATCTCTGGGCCCTCTCGGTAATGCACATCACATAAGCCTTGCAAGCATTGCAACTAATGAGTTAGTTGCGGGATGATGTATTACAGAACGAGTAAAGAGATTTGCCGGTAACGAGATTGACCTAGGTATTGCATACCGACAATCGAATCTCGCGCAAGTAACATACCGATGACAAAGGGAACAACGTATGTTGTTATGCGGTCTGACCGATAAAGATCTTCGTAGAATATGTAGGAGCCAATATGGGCATCCAGGTCCCGCTATGGGTTATTGACCGGAGACGTGTCTCGGTCATGTCTACATTGTTCTCGAACCCGTAGGGTCCGCACGCTTAAGGTTACGATGACAGTTATATTATGAGTTTATGCATTTTGATGTATCGAAGGTTGTTCGGAGTCCCGGATGTGATCACGGACATGACGAGGAGTCTCAAAATGGTCGAGACATAAAGATTGATATATTGGAAGCCTATGTTTGGATATCGGAAGTGTTCCGGGTGAAATCGGGATTTTACCGGAGTACCGGGAGGTTACCGGAACCCCCCGGGAGCTATATGGGCCTTAGTGGGCTTTAGTGGAAAGGAGAAAGGGGCAGCCCAAGGTGGCTGTGCGCCTCCCCCCTTCCCCTAGTCCTATTAGGACTAGGAGAGGTGGCCGGCCCCCTCTCTCTCTTTCCCCCCTCAAGGAGTCCTATTCCAACTAGGATTGGGGGGGGGGAATCCTACTCCCAGAGGGAGTAGGACTCTCCTGGCGCGCCTCCTGTGGCCGGCCAGCCTCCCCCCTCTAATCCTTTATATACTGAGGCAGAGGCACCCCAGAAACACACAAGTTGATCCACGTGATCTATTCCTTAGCCGTGTGCGGTGCCCCCACCCACCATAGTCCTCGATAATACTGTAGCGGAGTTTAGGCGAAGCCCTGCTACTGTAGTACATCAAGATCGTCACCACGCCGTCATGCTGACAGAACTCTTCCCCGACACTTTGCTGGATCGGAGTCCGGGGATCGTCATCGAGCTGAACGTGTGCTCGAACTCGGAGGTGCCGTAGTTTTGGTGCTTGATCGGTTGGATCGTGAAGACGTACGACTACTTCCTCTACGTTGTGTCAACGCTTCCGCAGTCGGTCTGCGTGGGTACGTAGACAGCACTCTCCCCTCTCGTTGCTATGGATCACATGATCTTGCGTGTGCGTAGGAAATTTTTTGAAATTACTACGAAACCCGAACAGTGGCATCCGAGCCTAGGTTATTTATGTTGATGTTATATGCACGAGTAGAACACAAGTGAGTTGTGGGAGATATAAGTCATACTGCCTACCAGCTTGTCATACTTTGGTTCGGCGGCATTGTTGGACGAGACGACCCGGACCAACATTACGCGTACGCTTACGCGAGACCGGTTCCCCCGACGTGCTTTGCACATAGGTGGCTTGCGGGCGACTGTCTCTCCAACTTTAGTTGAACCAAGTATGGCTACGCCCGGTCCTTGCGAAGGTTAAAACGGAGTCTATTTGACAAACTATCGTTGTGGTTTTGATGCGTAGGTGAGATTGGTTCTTGCTTAAGCCCGTAGCAGCCACGTAAAACTTGCAACAACAAAGTAGAAGACGTCTAACTTGTTTTTGCAGGGCATGTTGTGATGTGATATGGTCAAGACATGATGCTGAATTTTATTGTATGAGATGATCATGTTTTGTAACCGAGTTATCGGCAACTAGCAGGAGCCTTATGGTTGTCGTTTTATTGTATGCAATGAAATCATGATGTAATGCTTTACTTTATTACTAAGCGGTAGTGATAGTCGTGGAAGCACAAGCTTGGCGAGACGACAACGATGCTACGATGGAGATCAAGGTGTCACGCCGGTGACGATGGTGATCACGACGGTGCTTCGGAGATGGAGATCACAAGCACGCACTTATATTGATTGCATGTGATGTTTATCCTTTTATGCATCTTATCTTGCTTTGATTGACGGTAGCATTATAAGATGATCTCTCACTAAATTATCAAGAAGTGTTCTCCCCGAGTATGCACCGTTGCGAAAGTTCTTCGTGCTGAGACACCACGTGATGATCGGGTGTGATAGGTTCTACATTCAAATACAACGGGTGCAAAACAGTTGCACATGCGGAATACTCAGGTTATACTTGACGAGCCAAGCATATACAGATATGGCCTCGGAACATGGAGACCGAAAGGTCGAGCATGAATCATATAGTAGATATGATCAACATAACGATGTTCACCATTGAAAACTACTCCATCTCACGTGATGATCGGTTATGGTTTAGTTGATTTGGATCACGTAATCACTTAGAGGATTAGAGGGAAGTCTATCTAAGTGGGAGTTCTTTAATTAATTTGATTAACTGAACTTAAATTTATCATGAAACTTAGTACCTGATTAGTATCTTGCTTATTTATGTTTGATTGTAGATAGATGGCTCGTGCTGTTGTTCCGTTGAATTTTAATGCGTTCCTTGAGAAAGCAAAGTTGAAAGATGATGGTAGCAATTACACGGACTGGGTCCGTAACTTGAGGATTATCCTCATTGCTGCACAGAAGAATTACGTCTTGGAAGCACCGCTGGGTGCCAGGCCTGCTGCAGGAGCAACGCCGGATGTTATGAACGTCTGGCAGAGCAAAGCTGATGACTACTCGATACTTCAGTGTGCCATGCTTTACGGCTTAATATCGGGACTTCAACGACGTTTTGAACGTCATGGAGCATATGAGATGTTCCAGGAGTTGAAGTTAATATTTCAAGCAAATGCCCGAATTGAGAGATATGAAGTCTCCAATAAGTTCTATAGCTGCAAGATGGAGGAGAACAGTTCTGTCAGTGAGCATATACTCAAAATGTCTGGGTATAGTAATCACTTGATTCAATTGGGAGTTAATCTTCCAGATGATTGCGTCATTGACAGAATTCTTCAATCACTGCCACCAAGCTACAAGAGCTTCGTGATGAACTATAATATGCAAGGGATGAACAAGACTATTCCCGAGCTCTTCGCGATGCTGAAAGCTGCGGAGGTAGAAATCAAGAAGGAGCATCAAGTGTTTATGGTCAACAAGACCACTAGTTTCAAGAAAAAGGGCAAAGGGAAGAAGAAGGGGAACTTCAAAAAGAACGGCAAGCAAGTTGCTACTCAAGAGAAGAAACCCAAACCTAGACCTAAGCCTGAAACTGAGTGCTTCTATTGCAAGCAGACTGGTCACTGAAAGCGGAACTGCCCCAAGTAATTGGCGGATAAGAAGGATGGCAAGGTGAACAAAGGTATATGTGATATACATGTTATTGATGTGTACCTTACTAATGCTCGCAGTAGCACCTGGGTATTTGATACTGGTTCTATTGCTAATATTTGCAACTCGAAACAGGGACTATGGATCAAGCAAAGATTGGTTAAGGACGAGGTGACGATGCGCGTGGGAAACGGTTCCAAAGTCGATGTGATCGCATTCGGCTCACTACCTCTACATCTACCTTCGGGATTCTATTAGACCTAAATAATTGTTATTTGGTGCTAGCGTTAAGCATGAACATTATATCTGGATCTTGTTTGATGCGAGATGGTTATTCATTTAAATCAGAGAATAATGGTTGTTCTATTTATATGAGTAATATCTTTTATGGTCATGCACCCTTGAAGAGTGTTCTATTCTTGTTGAATCTCGATAGTAGTAACACACATATTCATAATGTTGAAGCCAAAAGATGCAGAGTTGATAATGAGAGTGCAACTTATTTGTGGCACTGCCGTTTAGGTCATATCGGTGTAAAGCGCATGAAGAAACTCCATTCTGATGGACTTTTGGAACCACTTGATTATGAATCACTTGGTACTTGTGAACCGTGCCTCATGGGCAAGATGACTAAAACACCGTTCTCCGGAACTATGGAGAGAGCAACAGATTTGTTGGAGATCATACATACAGATGTATGTGGTCCGATGAATATTGAGGCTCGTGGCGGATATCGTTATTTTCTCACCTTCACAGATGATTTAAGCAGATATGGGTATATCTACTTAATGAAACATAAGTCTGAAACATTTGAAAAGTTCAAGGAATTTCAGAGTGAAGTTGAAAATCATCGTAACAAGAAAATAAAGTTTCTACGATCTGATCGTGGAGGAGAATATTTGAGTTACGAGTTTGGTGTACATTTGAAAAATTGTGGAATAGTTTCGCAACTCACGCCACCCGGAACACCACAGCGTAATGGTGTGTCCGAACGTCGTAATCGTACTTTACTAGATATGGTGCGATCTATGATGTCTCTTACTGATTTACCGCTATCATTTTGGGGATACGCTCTAGAGACGGCTGCATTCACGTTAAATAGGGCACCATCAAAATCCGTTGAGACGACGCCTTATGAACTATGGTTTGGCAAGAAACCAAAGTTGTCGTTTCTTAAAGTTTGGGGCTGCGATGCTTATGTGAAAAAGCTTCAACCTGATAAGCTCGAACCCAAATCGAGAAATGTGTCTTCATAGGATACCCAAAGGAGACTATTGGGTACACCTTCTATCACAGATCCGAAGACAAGACATTCGTTGCTAAGAATGGATCCTTTCTAGAGAAGGAGTTTCTCTCGAAAGAAGTGAGTGGGAGGAAAGTAGAACTTGATGAGGTAACTGTACCTGCTCCCTTATTGGAAAGTAGTACATCACAGAAAACTGTTTCAGTGACACCTACACGAGTAAGTGAGGAAGCTAATGATGATGATCATGAAACTTTAGATCAAGATACTACTGAACCTCGTAGATCAACCAGAGTGAGATCTGCACCAGAGTGGTACGGTAATCCTGTTCTGGAAGTCATGCTACTAGATCATGATGAACCTACGAACTATGAAGAAGCGATGGTGAGCCCAGATTCCACAAAATGGCTTGAAGCCATGAAATCTAAGATGGGATCCATGTATGAGAACAAAGTATGGACTTTGGTTGACTTGCCCGCTGATCGGCAAGCAATTGAGAATAAATGGATCTTCAAGAAGAAGACTGACGCTGACAGTAATATTACTGTAATATTACTGTCTACAAAGCTCGACTTGTCGCAAAAGGTTTTCGGCAAGTTCAAGGGATTGACTACGATGAGACCTTCTCACCCGTAGCGATGCTTAAGTCTGTCCGAATCATGTTAGCAATTGCCGCATTTTATGATTATGAAATTTGGCAAATGGATGTCAAAACTGCATTCCTGAATGGATTTCTGGAAGAAGAGTTGTATATGATGCAACCAGAAGGTTTTGTCGATCCAAAGGGAGCTAACAAAGTGTGCAAGCTCCAGCGATCCATTTATGGACTGGTGCAAGCCTCTCGGAGTTGGAATAAACGCTTTGATAGTGTGATCAAAGCATTTGGTTTTATACAGACTTTTGGAGAAGCCTGTATTTACAAGAAAGTGAGTGGGAGCTCTGTAGCATTTCTGATATTATATGTGGATGACATATTACTAATTGGAAATGATATAGAATTTCTGGATAGCATAAAGGGATACTTGAATAAGAGTTTTTCAATGAAAGACCTCGGTGAAGCTGCTTACATATTAGGCATAAAGATCTATAGAGATAGATCAAGACGCTTAATTGGACTTTCACAAAGCACATACCTTGACAAGATTTTGAAGAAGTTCAAAATGGATCAAGCAAAGAAAGGATTCTTGCCTGTGTTACAAGGTGTGAAGTTGAGTAAGACTCAATGCCCGACCACTGCAGAAGATAGAGAAATATGAAAGATGTTCCTTATGCATCAGCCATAGGATCTATCATGTATGCAATGCTGTGTACCAGACCCGATGTGTGCCTTGCTATAAGTCTAGCAGGGAGGTACCAAAGTAATCCAGGAGTGGATCACTGGACAGCGGTCAAGAACATCCTGAAATACCTGAAAAGGACTAAGGATATGCTTCTCGTATATGGAGGTGACAAAGAGCTCGTCGTAAAAGGTTACGTTGATGCAAGCTTTGACACTGATCCGGACGATTCTAAATCGCAAACCGGATACGTGTTTACATTAAACGGTGGAGCTGTCAGTTGGTGCAGTTCTAAACAAAGCGTCGTAGCGGGATCTACATGTGAAGCGGAGTACATAGCTGCTTCGGAAGCAAATGAAGGAGTCTGGATGAAGGAGTTCATATCCGATCTAGGTGTCATACCTAGTGCATCGGGTCCAATGAAAATCTTTTGTGACAATACTGGTGCAATTGCCTTGGCAAAGGAATCCAGATTTCACAAGAGAACCAAGCACATCAAGAGACGCTTCAATTCCATCCGGATCTAGTCCAGGTGGGAGACATAGAGATTTGCAAGATACATACGGATCTGAATGTTGCAGACCCGTTGACTAAGCCTCTTCCACGAGCAAAACATGATCAGCACCAAGGCTCCATGGGTGTTAGAATCATTACTGTGTAATCTAGATTATTGACTCTAGTGCAAGTGGGAGACTGAAGGAAATATGCCCTAGAGGCAATAATAAAGTTATTATTTATTTCCTTATATCATGATAAATGTTTATTATTCATGCTAGAATTGTATTAACCGGAAACATAATACATGTGTGAATACATAGACAAACAAACTAGTATGCCTCTACTTGAGTAGCTCGTTAATCAAAGATGGTTATGTTTCCTAACCATGAACAATG
The DNA here is from genome assembly GCF_003073215.2 of Triticum urartu. Classification (NCBI taxonomy): domain Eukaryota; kingdom Viridiplantae; phylum Streptophyta; class Magnoliopsida; order Poales; family Poaceae; genus Triticum; species Triticum urartu. Next base: position 470,030,957 of record NC_053022.1, read on the forward strand.
AGTTTTATTTGATTAACGGGATCACATCATTAAAGAGAATGATCTGATTGACATGACCCATTCCATTAGCTTAGCACCCGATCGTTTAGTATGTTGCTATTGCTTTCTTCATGACTTATACATGTTCCTATAACTATGAGATTATGCAACTCCCGTTTACCGGAGGAACACTTTGGGTACTACCAAACGTCACAACGTAACTGGGTGATTATAAAGGAGTACTACAGGTGTCTCCAAAGGTACATGTTGGGTTGGATGTTCGGTTGGCGTATTTCGAGATTAGGTTTTGTCACTCCGATTGTCGGAGAGGTATCTCTGGGCCCTCTCGGTAATGCACATCACATAAGCCTTGCAAGCATTGCAACTGATGAGTTAGTTGCAGGATGATGTATTACAGAACGAGTAAAGAGACTTGCCGGTAACGAGATTGAACTAGGTATTGGATACCGACGATCGAATCTCGGGCAATTAACATACCGATGACAAAGGGAACAACGTATGTTGTTATGCGGTCTGACCGATAAAGATCTTCGTAGAATATGTAGGAGCCAATATGGGCATCCAGGTCCCGCTATTGGTTATTGACCGGAGACGTTTCTCGGTCATGTCTACATTGTTCTCGAACCCATAGGGTCCGCACGCTTAAGGTTACGATGACAGTTATATTATGAGTTTATGCATTTTGATGTACCGAAGGTTGTTCGGAGTCCCGGATGTGATCACGGACATGACGAGGAGTCTCGAAATGGTCGAGACGTAAAGATTGATATATTGGAAGCCTATGTTTGGATATCGGAAGTGTTCCGGGTGAAATCAGGATTTTACCAGAGTACCGGGAGGTTACCGAAACCCCCCGGGAGCTATATGGGCCTTAGTGGGCTTTAGTGGAAAGGAGAAAGGGGCAGCCCAAGGTGGCTGTGCGCCTCCCCCTTCCCCTAGTCCTATTAGGACTAGGAGAGGTGGCCGGCCCCCTCTCTCTCTTTCCCCCTCAAGGAGTCCTATTCCAACTAGGATTGGGGGGGGGGGGAATCCTACTCCCAGAGGGAGTAGGACTCTCCTGGCGCGCCTCCTGTGACCGGCCAGCCTCCCCCCTCTAATCCTTTATATACTGAGGCAGAGGCACCCCAGAAACACACAAGTTGATCCACGTGATCTATTCCTTAGCTGCGTGCGGTGCCCCCAGCCACCATAGTCCTCGATAATACTGTAGCGGAGTTTAGGCAAAGCCCTACTGCTGTAGTACATCAAGATCGTGACCACGCCGTCGTGCTGACAGAACTCTTCCCCGACACTTTGCTGGATCGGAGTCCGGGGATCGTCATCGAGCTGAACGTGTGCTCGAACTCGGAGGTGCCGTAGTTTTGGTGCTTGATCGGTTGGATCGTGAAGACGTACGACTACTTCCTCTACGTTGTGTCAACGCTTCCGCAGTCGGTCTGCGTGGGTACGTAGACAGCACTCTCCCCTCTGTTGCTATGCATCACATGATCTTGCGTGTGCGTAGGAATTTTTTTGAAATTACTACGAAACCCGAACACAGCCCACGATGCATCCTGAGCAGTTGGCGTCAGAGGACGACCAATGCTGATGAGTTCACTGTGCGTGAGCACAGGCGATGATACTAGTTGGTGCTCGATCTGAGGAAGGACTTCATCATCTTCAACATTGTCATGGTGACCAATGTCTTCAGCAGCGGTGGGGTCAACTGCCGGAATGTCTTCAGCTTCAGGAGCCTCTGTGGAAGCAGGCTCATGAACTACTATCCGTCGTTCTTGATGCGAGGAATCAGGGCGAGCAACAGAGATGGGTTCTACAATAAGGGGCTCTGTGGGAGCAGCCCAATCTTTCTTGGTTCTGCGCTTCTTCTTGGAGGGAGCGACATCAGAAGCATCATGATTTTTCCTCTTTCTGGCTTCAGCCTCGGCAGTCCTCGTCTTCTTCAGTTCTGAAGCGGTCGTCAATACTCCAAAACCAACTAGGGGTGGCACTAGATGCACTTACAACAACCAAGGTAACAATTGATCCAACAACATAATGATACCAAGCCTCGGTACGAATGGCATATTTTCTGATCTTTCTAATCTTCAACCGCATTGCATCCATCTTGATCTTGTGATCATCGAGGACATCCGCAACATGCAACTCCAATGTCATCTTGTCCTCCTAAATTTTTATAGTTTTTCCTTCAAATAATTGTTTTCTTCTTCAATTAAATTTAACCTCTCGACAATAGGGTCGGTTGGAATTTCCGGTTCAACTACCTCCTAGATAAATAAAATCTATGTCAACTTGATGGGCATAATTGTCATAAAAAATAAATGAACCAAATAGTTATAAAAGATAATATATACCACATCCGAATCATAGACAGGACGAGGGCTGACGGGGGCGGATACCAAAACCATCGCACTATATAATAACAAGCAATAATAAAAGTAAGAAAATTAGACAAGTATCTATTTAAAGTAAGAATTTTTTCTTTTAGAAGAAGATAAGAACAAGAGGCTCACCACGGTGGTGCAGGCGATGATATCGGCGTGAGCGATCGACGGAGGTGAAGACGGGGACGAGACGTGACAGACCGCTAAACCTAGACAAATCTTGGGGAAAATGGAGCTTGGAGGTCGAGCTTTGAGAGGAGAAAGCTTAGCTAGAGCACCACAAAGCTCTCCCCACGCCGGCCAGAAAAAATAGAGCAGTGTGGAGTGCTCTGCTCGTGGGCGAGGGGTATATATAGCCACCTGATAACCCACAAGTATAGGGGATCGCAACAATTTTTGAGGGTAGAGTATTCAACCCAAATTTATTAATTCGACACAAGGGGAGCCAAAGAATATTCTCAAGTATTAGTAGCTGAGTTGTCAATTCAACCACACCTTGAAACTTAATATCTGTAGCAAGGTATTTAGTAGAAAGTAATATGATAGTAGTGGTAACAGTGGCAAAAAGTAATGGTAGCAAAAGTAACGTTTTTGGGTTTTGTAGTGATTGTAACAGTAGCATCGGAAAAGTAAATAAGCGAAGAACAATATATGGAAAAGCTCGTAGGCATTGGATCGGTGATGGAGAATTATGCCGGATGCGATCGATCATGCAACAATTATAACATAGGGTGATACAGAACTAGCTCCAATTCATCAATGTAATGTAGGCATGTATTCCGTATATAGTCATACGTGCTTATGGAAAAGAACTTGCATGACATCTTTCGTCCTACTCTCCCGTGGCAGCGGGGTCCTATTGGGAACTAAGGGATATTAAGGTCTCCTTTTAATAGAGTACCGGACCAAAGCATTAACACATAGTGAATACGTGAACTCCTCAAACTACGGTCATCACCGGTAAGTATCCCGATTATTGTCACTTCGGGGTTAACGGAGCATAACACATAATAGGTGACTATAGACTTGCAAGATAGGATCAAGAACTCACATATATTCATGAAGACATAATAGGTTCAGATCCGAAATCATGGCACCCGGGCCCTAGTGACAAGCATTAAGTATAGCAAAGTCATAGCAACATCAATCTCAGAACATAGTGGATACTAGGGATCAAACCCTAACAAAACTAACTCGATTACATGATAAATCTCATGCAACCCATCACCATCCAGCAATCCTACTATGGAATTACTCATGCACGGCGGTGAGCATCATGAAATTGGTGATGGAGGAAGGTTGATGATGACGATGGCGATGGATTCCCCTCTCCGGAGCCCCGAACGGACTCTAGATCAGCCCTCCCGAGAGAGTTTAGGGCTTGGTGGTGGCTCCGTATCTTAAAACGCGATGAATCCTTCTCTCTAATTTTTTCTCCCCGAACACGAATATATGGAGTTGGAGTTAAGGTCGGTGGAGCGTCACGGGGCCCATGAGGCAGGGGGCGCACCTAGGGGGGTAGGTGTGCCCCCACCCTCGTGGATAGGGTGTGGGCCCCCTGACGTGGATTCTTCTTCCAGTATTTTTTATATAGTCCAAAAATAATCTCTTTTGATTTTCAGGTCATTCTGAGAACTTTTATTTCTGCACAAAAATAACACCATGGAAATTCTGCTGAAAACAACGTCAGTCCGGGTTAGTTCCATTCAAATCATGCAAGTTAGAGTCCTAAACAAGGGCAAAAGTGTTTGGAAAAGTAGATACGACGGAGACGTATCAACTCCCCCAAGCTTAAACCTTTGCTTGTCCTCAAGCAATTCAGTTGATAAACTGAAAGTGATAAAGAAAAACTTTTACAAACTCTGTTTGCTCTTGTTCTTATAAATATGTAAAGCCAGCATTCAAGTTTTCAGCAAATATTATGAACTAACCATATTCACAATAATTCGACACAATGGCATAATCAAGTATCGAGCAATAATAATACATCTCGGATGACAACACTTTCTCAAAACAATCATAATATGATATAACAAGATGGTATCTTGCTAGCCCTTTCTGAGACTGCAAAACATTAATGCAGAGCACCTTTAAAGATCAAGGACTGACTAGACATTGTAATTCATGGTAAAAGAGATCCAACCACAGCATACTCAATGTAAACTAACAGTAATGGATGCAAATGATAGAGGTGCTCTCCAACTGGTGCTTTTTAATAAGAGGATGATGACTCAACATAAAAGTAAATAGATAGGCCCTTCGCAGAGGGAAGCAGGGATTTGTAGAGGTTCCAGAGCTCGATTTTGAAATAGATATGAATAATATTTTGAGCCGTATACTTTCATTGTAAACATAACAACCGAGAGATCTCGATATCTTCCATGCTACACACATTATAGGCGGTTCCCAAATAGAATGGTAAAGTTTATACTCCCCCTCCACCAACAAGCATCAATCCATGGCTTGCTCGAAACAACGAGTGCCTCCAACTAAAAAGAGTCCCGCGGGAGTTTTGTTTGCAGTTATTTTGATTTGATTTGCATAAAGCATGGGACTGGGCATCCCGGTGACCAGCCATTTTCTCGTGAGTGAGGAGCGGAGTCCACTCCTCTTGAGAATAACCCACCTAGCATGGAAGATACAGACAACCCTAGTTGATACATGAGCTATTCGAGCATACAAAACATAATGTTTATTTGAAGGTTTAGAGTTTGGCACATACAAATTTACTTGGAATGGCAAGTAGATACCGTATATAGGTAGGTATGGTGGACTTATTGGGGAACGTAGTAATTTCAAAATTTTCCTACGCACACGCAAGATCATGGTGATGCACAGCAACGAGAGGGGAGAGTATGATCTATGTACCCTTGTAGATCGCAACGGAAGCGTTGACACAACATAGAGGAAGTAGTCGTACGTCTTCTTCCCGATCTGACCGATCCAAGCACCGTTACTCCGGCACCTCCGAGTTCTTAGCACACGTACAGCTCGACGACGCTCCCCGGGCTCCGATCCAGCAAAGCTTCGGGGATGAGTTTCGTCAGCACAACGGCGTGGTGACGATGATGATGTTCTACCGACGCAGGGCTTCGCCTAAGCACTATAACGATATGACCGAGGTGGAATATGGTGGCAGGGGGCACCTCACACGTCTAAGGAACGATCACGAGGATCAACTTGTGTGTCCTAGGGTGCCCCCCTGCCCCCTTATATAAAGGAGCAAGGGAGAGGTCCGGCCGGCCAGGAGGAGGCGCGCCAGGAGGAGTCTTACTCCTACCGGGAGTAGGACTCCCTCCCTTCCTTGTTGGATTAAGAGAAGGGGGAAAGAGGACGGAGAGAGGAAGGAAAGGGGGGCGCCGCCCCCCTCTCCTTGTCCTATTCAGACTAGGGGGGAGCGGCGCGCGACCTTGCCCTGGCCCCCTCTCCTCTTCTCCACTAAGGCCCAATATGGCCCATTAAGCCCCCGGGGGGTTCCGGTAACCCCTCGGTACTTCGGTAATTTCCCGATTTCACCCAGAACACTTCCGATATCCAAATATAGCCTCCAATATATCAATGTTTATGTCTCGACCATTTCGAGACTCCTCGTCATGTCCGTGATCACATCCGGGACTCCGAACTAACTTCGGTACATCAAAATGCATAAACTCATAATAACTGTCATCGTAACGTTAAGCGTGCGGACCCTACGGTTCGAGAACAATGTAGACATGACCGAGACACGTCTCCGGTCAATAACCAATAGCGGGACCTGGTTGCCCATATTGGCTCCTACATATTCTACGAAGATCTTTATCGGTCAGACCGCATAACAACATACGTTGTTCCTTTTGTCATCGGTATGTTACTTGCCCGAGATTCGATCGTCGGTATCCAATACCTAGTTCAATCTCGTTACCGGCAAGTCTCTTTACTCGTTCCGTAATACATCATCTCACAACTAACATATTAGTTGCAATGCTTGCAAGGCTTATGTGATGTGCATTACCGAGAGGGCCCAGATACACCTCTCCGACAATCGGAGTGACAAATCCTAATCTCGAAATACGCCAACCCAACATCTACCTTTGGAGACACCTGTAATGCTCCTTTATAATCACCCGGTTACGTTGTGACGTTTGGTAGCACCCAAAGTGTTCCTCCGGCAAACGGGAGTTGCATAATCTCATAGTCATAGGAACATGTATAAGTCATGAAGAAAGCAATAGCAACATACTAAACGATCGGGTGCTAAGCTAATGGAATGGGTCATGTCAATCAGATCATTCAACTAATGATGTGATCCCGTTAATCAAATAACAACTCTTTTGTTCATGGTTAGGAAACATAACCATCTTTGATTAACGAGCTAGTCAAGTAGTTGCAATGCTTGCAAGGCTTATGTGTGTGCATTACCGAGAGGGCCCAGAGATACCTCTCCGACAATCGGAGTGACAAAACCTAATCTCGAAATACGCCAACCGAACATGTACCTTTGGAGACACCTGTAGTACTCCTTTATAATCACCAAGTTACGTTGTGACGTTTGGTAGTACCCAAAGTGTTCCTCCGGTAAACGGGAGTTGCATAATCTCATAGTTATAGGAACATGTATAAGTCATGAAGAAAGCAATAGCAACATACTAAACGATCGGGTGCTAAGCTAATGGAATGGGTCATGTCAATCAGATCATTCTCTTAATGATGTGATCACGTTAATCAAATAACAACTCATTGTTCATGGTTAGGAAACATAACCATCTTTGATTAACGAGCTAGTCAAGTAGAGGCATACTAGTGACACTTTGTTTGTCTATGTATTCACACATGTATTATGTTTCCGGTTAATAAAATTCTAGCATGAATAATAAACATCTATCATGATTATAAGGAAATAAATAATAACTTTATTATTGCCTCTAGGGCATATTTCCTTCTGTCTCCCACTTGCACTAGAGTCAATAATCTAGATTACACCGTAATGATACTAACACCCATGGAGCCTTGGTGCTGATCATGTTTTTCTCGTGGTAGAGGCTTAGCCAACGGGTCTGCAACATTCAGATCCGTATGTATCTTGCAAATCTCTATGTCTCCCACCTGGACTAGATCCCGGATGGAATTGAAGCGTCTCTTGATGTGCTTGGTCCTTTTGTGAAATCTGGATTCCTTTGCCAAGGCAATTGCACCAGTATTGTCACAAAAGATTTTCATTGGACCCGATGCACTAGGTATGACACCTAGATCGGATATGAACTCTTTCATCCAAACTCCTTCGTTCGCTGCTTCCGAAGCAGCTATGTACTCCGCTTCACATGTAGATCCTGCTACGACGCTTTGTTTAGAACTGCACCAACTGACAGCTCCACCATTTAATGTAAACACGTATCCGGTTTGCGATTTAGAATCGTCCGGATCAGTGTCAAAGCTTGCATCAACGTAACCTTTTACGACGAGCTCTTTGTCACCTCCATATACGAGAAGCATATCCTTAGTCCTTTTCAGGTATTTCAGGATGTTCTTGACCGCTGTCTAGTGATCCACTCCTGGATTACTTTGGTACCTCCCTGCTAGACTTATAGCAAGGCACACATCGGGTCTGGTACACAGCATTGCATACATGATAGATCCTATGGCTGATGCATAAGGAACATCTTTCATATTCTCTCTATCTTCTGCAGTGGTCGGGCATTGAGTCTTACTCAACTTCACACCTTGTAACACAGGCAAGAATCCTTTCTTTGCTTGATCCATTTTGAACTTCTTCAAAATCTTGTCAAGGTATGTGCTTTGTGAAAGTACAATTAAGCGTCTTGATCTATCTCTATAGATCTTTATGCCTAATATGTAAGCAGCTTCACCGAGGTCTTTCATTGAAAAACTCTTATTCAAGTATCCCTTTATGCTATCCAGAAACTCTATATCATTTCCAATCAGTAATATGTCATCCACATATAATATCAAAAATGCTACAGAGCTCCCACTCACTTTCTTGTAAATACAGGCTTCTCCAAAAGTCTGTATAAAACCAAATGCTTTGATCACACTATCAAAGCGTTTATTCCAACTCCGAGAGGCTTGCACCAGTCCATAAATGGATCGCTGGAGCTTGCACACTTTGTTAGCTCCCTTTGGATCGACAAAACCTTCTGGTTGCATCATATACAACTCTTCTTCCAGAAATCCATTCAGGAATGCAGTTTTGACATCCATCTGCCAAATTTCATAATCATAAAATGCGTTAATTTCTAACATGATTCGGACAGACTTAAGCATCGCTACGGGTGAGAAGGTCTCATCGTAGTCAATCCCTTGAACTTGCCGAAAACCTTTTGCGACAAGTCGAGCTTTGTAGACAGTAATATTACTGTCAGCGTCAGTCTTCTTCTTGAAGATCCATTTATTCTCAATTGCTTGCCGATCAGCGGGCAAGTCAACCAAAGTCCATACTTTGTTCTCATACATGGATCCCATCTTAGATTTCATGGCTTCAAGCCATTTTGTGGAATCTGGGCTCACCATCGCTTCTTCATAGTTCGTAGGTTCATCATGATCTAGTAGCATGACTTCCAGAACAGGATTACCGTACCACTCTGGTGCAGATCTCACTCTGGTTGATCTACGAGGTTCAGTAGTATCTTGATCTAAAGTTTCATGATCATCATCATTAGCTTCCTCACTTACTCGTGTAGGTGTCACTGAAACAGTTTTCTGTGATGTACTACTTTCCAATAAGGGAGCAGGTACAGTTACCTCATCAAGTTCTACTTTCCTCCCACTCACTTCTTTCGAGAGAAACTCCTTCTCTAGAAAGGATCCATTCTTAGCAACGAATGTCTTGTCTTCGGATCTGTGATAGAAGGTGTACCCAATAGTCTCCTTTGGGTATCCTATGAAGACACATTTCTCGATTTGGGTTCGAGCTTATCAGGTTGAAGCTTTTTCACATAAGCATCGCAGCCCCAAACTTTAAGAAACGACAACTTTGGTTTCTTGCCAAACCATAGTTCATAAGGCGTCGTCTCAACGGATTTTGATGGTGCCCTATTTAACGTGAATGCGGCCGTCTCTAGAGTCGTATCCCCAAAATGATAGCGGTAAATCAGTAAGAGACATCATAGATCGCACCATATCTAGTAAAGTACGATTTCGACGTTCGGACACACCATTACGCTGTGGTGTTCCGGGTGGCGTGAGTTGCGAAACTATTCCACAATTTTTCAAATGTACACCAAACTCGTAACTCAAATATTCTCCTCCACGATCAGATCGTAGAAACTTTATTTTCTTGTTACAATTGATTTTCAACTTCACTCTGAAATTCTTTGAACTTTTCAAATGTTTCAGACTTATGTTTCATTAAGTAGATATACCCATATCTGCTTAAATCATCTGTGAAGGTGAGAAAATAACGATATCCGCCACGAGCCTCAACATTCATCGGACCACATACATCTGTATGTATGATTTCCAATAAATCTGTTGCTCTCTCCACAGTACCGGAGAACGGCTGTTTTAGTCATCTTGCCCATGAGGCACGGTTCGCAAGTACCAAGTGATTCATAATCAAGTGGTTCCAAAAGTCCATCAGTATGGAGTTTCTTCATGCGCTTTATACCGATATGACCTAAACGGCAGTGCCACAAATAAGTTGCACTATCATTATCAACTCTGCATCTTTTGGCTTCAACATTATGAATATGTGTATCACTACTATCGAGATTCATCAAAATAGACCACTCTTCAAAGGTGCATGACCATAAAAGATATTACTCATATAAATAGAACAACCATTATTCTCTGATTTAAATGAATAACCGTCTCGCATTAAACAAGATCCAGATATAATGTTCATGCTTCAACGCTGCACCAAATAACAATTATTTAGGTCTAATACTAATCCTCGAAGGTAGATGTAGAGGTAGTGTGCCCACGCGATCACATCGACTTTGGAACCATTTCCCACGCGCATCGTCACCTCGTCCTTTGCCAGTGTTCGCTTAATCCGTAGTCCCTGTTTTGAGTTGCAAATATTAGCAACAGAACCAGTATCAAATACCCAGGTGCTACTGCGAGCTCTAGTAAGGTACACATCAATAACATGTATATCACATATACCTTTGTTCACCTTGCCATCCTTCTTATCCGTCAAATACTTGGGGCAGTTCCGCTTCCAGTGACCAGTCTGCTTGCAGTAGAAGCACTCAGTTTCAGGCTTAGGTCCAGACTTGGGTTTCTTCTCTTGAGTAGCAACTTGCTTGCCGTTCTTCTTGAAGTTCCCCTTCTTCTTCCCTTTGCCCTTTTTCTTGAAACTAGTGGTCTTGTTGACCATCAACACTTGATGCTCCTTCTTGATTTCTACCTCCGCTGCTTTGAGCATTGCGAAGAGCTCGGGAATAGTCTTATTCATCCCTTGCATATTATAGTTCATCACGAAGCTCTTGTAGCTTGGTGGCAGTGATTGGAGAATTCTGTCAATGACGCAATCATCTGGAAGATTAACTCCCAATTGAATCAAGTGATTATTATACCCAGACATTTTGAGTATATGCTCACTGACAGAACTGTTCTCCTCCATCTTGCAGCTATAGAATTTATTGGAGACTTCATATCTCTCAATCCAGGCATTTGCTTCAAATATTAACTTCAACTCCTGGAACATCTCATATGCTCCATGACGTTCAAAACGTCGTTGAAGTCCCGATTCTAAGCCGTAAAGCATGGCACACTGAACTATCGAGTAGTAATTTTCAACGGAACAACAGCACGAGCTATCTATCTACAATCAACATAAACAAGCAAGATACTATCAGGGACTAAGTTCATGATAAATTTAAGTTCAATTAATCATATTACTTAAAAACTCCCACTTAGATAGACATCCCTCTAATCTTCTAAGTGATCACGTGATCCAAATCAACTAAACCATAACCGATCATCACATGAGATGGATTAGTCTTCAATGGTGAACATCATTATGTTGATCATATCTACTATATGATTCATGCTCGACATTTCGGTCTACGTGTTCCGAGGCCATATCTGCATATGCTAGGCTCATCAAGTATAACCCGAGTATTCTGCGTGTGCAAAACTGGCTTGCACCCGTTGTAGATGGACGTAGAGCTTATCACACCCGATCATCACGTGGTGTCTGGGCATGACGAACTTTGGCAACGGTGCATACTCAGGGAGAACACTTCTTGATAATTTAGTGAGAGATCATCTTATAATGCTACCGTCAATCAAAGCAAGATAAGATGCATAAAAGATAAACATCACATGCAATCAATATAAGTGATATGATATGGCCATCATCATCTTGTGCCTGTGATCTCCATCTCCGAAGCACCGTCATGATCACCATCGTCACCGGCGTGACACCTTGATCTCCATCGTAGCATCGTTGTCGTCTCGCCAATCTTATGCTTCCACGACTATCGCTACCGCTTAGTGATAAAGTAAAGCATTACATCGCGATTGCATTGCATACAATAAAGCGACAACCATATGGCTCCTGCCAGTTGCCGATAACTCGGTTACAAAACATGATCATCTCATACAATAAAATTTAGCATCATGTCTTGACCATATCACATCACAACATGCCCTGCAAAAACAAGTTATACGTCATCTACTTTGTTGTTGCAAGTTTTACGTGGCTGCTACGGGCTTAAGCAAGAACCAATCTCACCTACGCATCAAAACCACAACGATAGTTTGTCATGTTGATGCCGTTTTAACCTTCGCAAGGACCGGGCGTAGCCACACTTGGTTCAACTAAAGTTGGAGAGACTATCGCCCGCAAGCCACCTATGTGCAAAGCACGTCGGGAGAACCGGTCTCGCGTAAGCATACGCATAATGTTGGTCCGGGTCGTCTCGTCCAACAATACCGCCGAACCAAAGTATGACATGCTGGTAGGCAGTATGACTTATATCGCCCAGAACTCACTTGTGTTCTACTCGTGCAAATAACATCAAACCATAAAACCTGGCTCTGATGCCACTGTTGGGGAACGTAGTAATTTCAAAATTTTCCTACGCACACGCAAGATCATGGTGATGCACAGCAACGAGAGGGGAGAGTATGATCTACGTACCCTTGTAGATCGCAACGGAAGCGTTGACACAACATAGAGGAAGTAGTCGTACGTCTTCTTCCCGATCCGACCGATCCAAGCACCGTTACTCCGGCACCTCTGAGTTCTTAGCACACGTACAGCTCGAGGACGCTCCCCGGGCTCCGATCCAGCAAAGCTTTGGGGATGAGTTCCGTCAGCACAACGGCGTGGTGACGATGATGATGTTCTACCGACGCAGGGCTTCGCCTAAGCACTACAACGATATGACCGAGGTGGAATATGGTGGCAGGGGGCACCTCACACGGCTAAGGAACGATCACGAGGATCAACTTGTGTGTCCTAGGGTGCCCCCTTCCCCCGTATATAAAGGGGCAAGGGGGAGGCCGGCCGGCCCTATGGGGCGCGCCAAGGGGAGGGGGAGTCCTCCTCCTAGTGGGAGTAGGACTCCCCTTTGCTAATCCAATTAGGAAACTTAAGGGGGAAGGAAAGAGAGGGAGAGGGAGAGGGAAAGAGGGGCCGCGCCCCCCTCCCTAGTCCAATTCGGACTCCCCATGGGGGGGGCGCCACCTCCTGGGCTGTTGCCCTCTCTCTCCCCTCAGGCCCAATAAGGCCCATTACTTCCCCGATGGGTTCCGGTAACCCCTCTGGCACTCCGGTTTTCTCCGAAATCACCCGGAACAATTCTGGTGTCCGAATATAGCCATCCAATATATCAATCTTTATGTCTCGACCATTTTGAGACTCCTCGTCATGTCCGTGATCACATCTGGGACTCCGAACTAACTTCGGTACATCAAAATGCATAAACTCATAATAACTGTCATCGTAACGTTAAGCGTGCAGACCCTACGGTTCGAGAACAATGTAGACATGACCGAGACACGTCTCCGGTCAATAACCAATAGCGGGACCTGGATGCCCATATTGGCTCCTACATATTCTACGAAGATCTTTATCGGTCAGACCGCATAACAACATACGTTGTTCCTTTTGTCATCGGTATGTTACTTGCCCGAGATTCGATCGTCGGTATCCAATACCTAGTTCAATCTCGTTACCGGCAAGTCTCTTTACTCGTTCCGTAATACATCATCTCACAACTAACATATTAGTTGCAATGCTTGCATGGCTTATGTGATGTGCATTACCGAGAGGGCCCAGATACACCTCTCCGACAATCGGAGTGACAAATCCTAATCTCGAAATACGCCAACCCAACATCTACCTTTGGAGACACCTGTAATGCTCCTTTATAATCACCCGGTTATGTTGTGACGTTTGGTAGCACCCAAAGTGTTCCTCCGGCAAACGGGAGTTGCATAATCTCATAGTCATAGGAACATGTATAAGTCATGAAGAAAGCAATAGCAACATACTAAACGATCGGGTGCTAAGCTAATGGAATGGGTCATGTCAATCAGATCATTCAACTAATGATGTGATCCCGTTAATCAAATAACAACTCTTTTGTTCATGGTTAGGAAACATAACCATCTTTGATTAACGAGCTAGTCAAGTAGAGGCATACTAGTGACACTTTGTTTGTCTATGTATTCACACATGTATTATGTTTCCGGTTAATACAATTCTAGCATGAATAATAAACATTTATCATGAAATAAGGAAATAAATAATAACTTTATTATTGCCTCTAGGGCATATTTCCTTCAGGACTCATATGGAATAACTTTGGGGTTTATGGAGTTCGATGCACAAGCAGTATTCCCGCTTAGTACAAGTGAAGGCTAGAAAAAGAATGGGAAGCGACTAGCTAGAGAGCGACAACAGTCATGAACATGCATTAAAATTAATCAACACCGGATGCAAGCATGAGTAGGATATAATTCACCATGAACATAAATATCGTAGAGGCTATGTTGATTTTGTTTCAACTACATGCGTGAACATGTGCCAAGTCAGGCCACTCGAATCATTCAAAAGAGGATACCACCCTATCATACCACATCACAACCATTTTAATAGCATGTTGGCACGCAAGGTAAACCATTATAAACTCCTAGCTAATTAAGCATGGCATAAGCAACTACAATCTCTAATTTTCATTGCAAACTTGTTTCTTTCATAATAGGCTGAATCAGGAACGATGAACTAATCATATTTACAAAAACAAGAGAGGTCGAGTTCATACCAGTTTTTCTCATCTCAATAAGTTCATCATATAATCATCATTATTGCCTTTCACTTGCACGACCGAATAGTGTGGATAATAATAATAGTGCACGTGCATTGGACTAAGCTGGAATCTGCAAGCATTCAATTCAAGAGAGAAGACAAGTTAATATGGGCTCTTCGTTAGATCAACAATAATGCATATGAGAGCCACTCATCATTTTCATTATGGTCTTCTCCTCTCGGCCCCCAAAGAGCAAGAAAAGAAAAAAACTATTTACACGGGAAAGCTCCCAACAAGCAAAAAGAAGAACGAGAAATCTTTTTGGGTTTTCTTTTTAATTACTACCACTATAGGCATGGAAAGTAAACTAACTAAAAGCTACAACTAATTTTTTGGTTTTTCTTAAGGTTTATCAAACACACAAGAAGAAAGCATAAAAGGGAAATAAACTAGCATGGATATTACAATGAAAAAGTACGAGCACCGACAAGTGGCATGAGTGTGTGAGCAGGAATGTAATGTCGGTGAGAAGTACGTACTCCCCCAAGCTTAGGCTTTTGGCCTAAGTTGGTCTATGGCCATGGCTGGCCTAGCATACTCCAAAGTTATAGTCGGGGTCATATTGAGAAGGATCCTCCTGGTGCCACTGGTTGGCGATCTCTTCCGGATTCCATTAATAAATAGACTTCGGGTGAGGATCAAATTGTGGTTCCGGCTCTGGCTCTGTAGCTGGTGTGGGGTTTCGGTAGGTGTGAATGGCCTCCGGCGGAACAAGGTACTTGCATGCAGATAAGTCAAACAAGGAAGGAGCAGAAAAGTAATAGTCTCAGGGTGATTTTTATCAAATATCAGCTTGTAATTAAGCATCTTTTCCATATTCTTAATGATACAATCATGTGCTGCCATACTCTTATAGTCTAGAAAAACAGGAGGCAACACCTTTTCTTCTTTCTCATAATGCCTAATAGGTATGTTAAAATGTGCAGCGAGGCGCGAGGCGAAGTTACCTCCCAAGATGGGGCCCTTCATACGGTTAAGATTTAACCGCTTTGCAACATTAGCGCCCAAACTAAATGTTTCATCACGGAACAAGGCATGGCACAAAATAACAATATCATGGGCACTAAGGTTGCCATAGTTTCCGCGACCAATTAAGCATCTACTAGCAAATATTGCAAAGTAACGTAAAACAGGAAAATGTATGCTAGTGATTCTTGCATCAGAAACTTTCCTCGTTTCCCCTACAACAATCATATCAATAAATCCCTCCACATCATCACGATGTGGTTCCTCTATGCTGCCCTCAAAAGGTATCAAACAAACCCGACAAAAATCACGAAGTGACATCTCCTTATGCTCATCATATAAATAAAATTCCACCAAAGGTGGTGAGCTCCTAGCATGGAAATGAAAGTTTTGCACAAAGATATTGGTGAGTAAGAGATACTGCTCGCGTTGGTCGTGGAGGAAGGCGGTGAGGCCTGCATTCTCAACCAACTCATAGAAATCATCATAAATCCCGGTTGCTCTGAAGAAATCATCACAAGGCCATTCACAAGGCCGAACCTTCATGGTGCGAGGGAGATTATACTTTGGCTTCTTGTTCTCATCACTTTGTTTATCCTTCGAGCTTCAGGTGGATGAGCCCCTCAAAAATCTCTTCATCTTTTTCTGAAAATTTCTGAAATTTTTAGTAACTTAAAAATAAAAGTGGACCAAACTCAACAAAATTGATAGCAACCACTCCCACAAGTGCCTAGAGACTATATCATGCATTAAAACTACTTTTGACCACATAAATTTGACATGCAAGCTCAAGAATAGGGTCACCTAGGCAGCAAAAATTTGCAATGAATAAAGTATTAGAACAAAAACTAATTTGACCATTGGAGGAGTCACATACCAAAGAACAATCCCCCAAAGTAGTTTTGTGAATGGAGCTTTGAGCTAGGAGATCGAAAATGGCAGTAAGATGAGCTAGAACTAATGCTTGAGCTGGTTGGTGATTTTTTTGGGAGGAAGAAGGAGTGTGTGGTGGCTGGAATAAGTGGAGGGGAGCCACCATGGGCCCACGAGGCAAGGGGCACGCCCTGGACCCTCGTGGCCAGGTGCTTGTTCCCCCTGGTGTGTTCGCAGTGCCAGATATTCTCAAATATTCTAGAAAAAATCATATTTAAATTTCAGGGCATTTGGAGAACTTTTATTTTCGAGGTACTTTTTTATTGCATGGATAAGTCAGAAAACAGACAGAAAATACTATTTTTTCTTTATTAACATAAATAATAGAAAGTAAAAATAGGGTACAGAGAGTTGTGTTTTGTAAATTCATCCATCTCATGCTCATCAAAAGGAACCCATTAACAAGGTTGATCAAGTCTTGTTAACAAACTCATTTAGAATAACATGAAACCGGAGAATTTTCGAATAACACTAGTTTACCTCTACGGGGATATGCACATCCCCAACAATAAGAATATCATATTTCTTCTTGACAGTAGGAAGAGGAAATTCAAAACCTCCAATAGTAATTGTTGAAAATTTTCCAATAGAATTGATAATGTGGACTTGAGGTTGTTTCCTCGGAAAGTGTACCGTATGCTCATTACCATTAACATGAAAAGTGACATTGCCTTTGGTGCAATCAATAACATCCCCTGCAGTATTCAAAAAGGGTCTTCCAAGAATAATAGACATACTATCGTCCTCGGGAATATCAAGAATATCGAAGTCCGTTAAAATAGTAACGTTTGCAACCACAACAGGCACATCCTCACAAATACCGATAGGTATAGCAGTTGATTTGTTAGCCATTTGCAAACATATTTCAGTAGGTGTCAACTTATTCAAATCAAGTCTACGATATAAAGAGAGAGGCATAACACTAACACCAACTCCAAGATCACATAAAGCAGTTTTAACATAGTTTCTTTTAATGGAGCATGGTATAGCTGGTACTCCTGTATCTCCAAGTTTCTTTGGTATTCCACCCTTAAAAGTATAATTAGCAAGTATGGTGAAAATTTCAGCTTCCGATATTTTTCTTTTATTAGTAACAATATCTTTCATGTACTTAGCATAAGGATTCATTTTAAGCATATCAGTCAAACGCATACGCAAAAAGATAGGTCTAATCATCTCAGCAAAGCACTCAAAATCCTCATCATCCATTTTTTTGGATGGTTTAGGAGGAAAAGGCATGGGTTTCTGAACCCATGGTTCTCTTTCTTTACTGTGCTTCCTATCAACAAAGTCTCTCTTATCATAACGTTGATTCTTTGATTGTGGGTTATCCAGATCAACAACAAGTTCAATTTCTACATCATTATTATTGCTAGGTTGAGCATCAACATGAACATCATCATTAACATTATCACTAAGTTCATGTTCATTACCAGATTGTGTTTCAACATCAGAGATAGAAATATCATTAGGATACTCAGGTGTGTCTACAACAGGTTCACTAGAAGCATGCAAAGTCCTCTCATTTTTCTTTTTCTTCCTCTTAGAAGGACTAGGTGAATCAACGTTATTTCTCTAAGAATCTTGCTCAATTCTCTTAGGGTGTCCCTCAGGATACAAAGGTTCCCAAGTCACTTTACCTCCTCTAGTTGCAACTCTAACAACAAAGTCATTATTCTTACTATTCAATTCATTGAACAAATCAATCTGAGCTTTAAGTACTTGTTCTACTTGAGTGGTAACCATAGAAGCATGTTTACTAATAAGTTTAAGTTCACATTTAACACTAGCAATATAATCACTCAAGTGTTCAATCATATAAGCATTGTGTTTCAGTTGTCTACCAAAATAAGCATTAAAATCTTCTTGCTTAACCATAAAGTTATCAAATTCATCTAAGCATTGGCTAGCAAACTTAGCAGGAGGGATTTCAGCTTTATCATATCTATAGGGAGACTTTACCTTTACTACCTGTGTCGGGTTATCGAGACCGTGTATTTCTTCAATAGGTGATGAATTAAGACCATGTATTTCTTCAATAGGAGGTAAATTCTTAACATCTTCAGCTTTTATACCTTTTTGTTTCATTGATTTCTTTGCCTCTTGCATATCTTCAGGACTGAGAAATAGAATACCCCTTTTCTTTAGAGTTGGCTTAGGAGCTGGTTCAGGAAGTTTCCAATTATTTTCATTAGTCAACATATTATTCAATAGCAATTCAGCTTGATCAACTGTTCTTTCCCTGAAAACACAACCAGCACAACTATCCAGGTAATCTCTGGAAGCATCGGTTAGTCCATTATAAAAGATACCAAGTATTTCATTTTTCTTGAGAGGATGATCAGGCAAAGCATTAAGTAATTGGAGAAGCCTCCCCCAAGCTTGTGGGAGACTCTCTTCTTCAATTTGCACAAAATTATATATTTCCCTTAAAGCAACTTGTTTCTTATGAGATGGGAAATATTTAGCAGAGAAGTAATAAATCATATCCTGGGGACTACGCACACAACCAGGATCAAGAGAATTAAACCATATCTTAGCATCACCCTTTAATGAGAATGGACATAATTTAAGGATATACTAGTAGTGAGTTTTCTCATCATTAGTGAACAGGGTAGCTATATCATTTAATTTAGTAAGATGTGCCACAACAGTTTCAGATTCATAGCCATAAAAAGGATCAGATTCAACCAAAGTAATTATATCAGGATCAACTGAGAAACCATAATCCTTATCAGTAATAAAGATAGGTGAAGTAGCATAAGTAGGATCATATTTCATTCTAGCATTCAGAGATTTTTCTTTCAGTTTAGCTAATAGTTTCTTAAGATCAGATCTATCATTGCAAGCTAAGAAGTCTCTAGCAGTTTCTTCATCCATAACATAACCCTCAGGAACAACAGGCAATTCATATCTAGGGGGAGAATCTTCATCATCACTTTCATCAATATTATCAGTTTCAATAATTTCATTCTCTCTAGCCCTAGCAAGTTGTTCATCAAGAAATTCACCTAGTGGCACAATAGTATCAAGCATAGAAGTAGTTTCATCATAAGTATCATGCAAAGCAGAAGTGGCATCATCAATAACATGCGACATATCAGAATTAATAGCAGAAGCAGGTTTAGGTGTCGCAAGCTTACTCAAAACAGAAGGTGAATCAAGTGGAGAGCTAGATGGCAGTTCCTTACCTCCCCTCGTAGTTGAGGGAAAAATCTTGGTTCTTTGATCTTTCAAGTTCTTCATAGCGATAAGTAGATATAAAATCCCAAGTGACACAAGGGGAGCCAAAGAATATTCTCAAGTATTAGCAGCTGAGTTGTCAACTCAACCACGCCTGGAAACTTAATATCTGAAGCAAGGTATTTAGTAGCAAAGTAATATGATAGTAGTGGTAACGGTGGAAAAAAGTAATGGTAGCAAAAGTAATGTTTTTGGGTTTTGTAGTGATTGTAACAGTAGCAGCGGAAAAGTAAATAAGCGAAGAACAATATATGGAAAATCTCGTAGGCATTGGATCGGTGATGGAGAATTATGCCGGATGCGATCGATCATGCAACAGTTATAACATAGGGTGACACAGAACTAGCTCCAATTCATCAATGTAATGTAGGCATGTATTCCGAATATAGTCATAGGTGCTTATGGAAAAGAACTTGCATGCCATCTTTTGTCCTACCCTCCCGTGGTAGCGGGGTCCTATTGGAAACTAAGGGATATTAAGGCCTCCTTTTAATAGAGTACCGAACCAAAGCATTAACACATAGTGAATACATGAACTCCTCAAACTACGGTCATCACCGGTAAGTATCCCGATTATTGTCACTTCGGGGTTAACAGATCATAACACATAATAGGTGACTATAGACTTGCAAGATAGGATCAAGAACTCACATATATTCATGAAAACATAATAGGTTCAGATCTGAAATCATGGCACTCGGGCCCTAGTGACAAGCATTAAGCATAGCAAAGTCATAGCAACATCAATCTCAGAACATAGTGGATACTAGGGATCAAACCCTAACAAAACTAACTCGATTACATGATAAATCTCATCCAACCCATCACCATCCAGCAAGCCTACGATGGAATTACTCACGCACGGTGGTGAGCATCATGAAATTGATGATGGAGGAAGGTTGATGATGATGATGGCGATGGATTCCCCTCTCCGGAGCCCCGAACGGACTCCAGATCAGCCCTCCCGAGAGAGTTTAGGGCTTGGCGGCGGCTCCGTATCGTAAAACATGATGAATCCTTCTCTCTGATTTTTTTCTCCCCAAACATGAATATATGGAGTTGGAGTTGAGGTCGGTGGAGCGTTAGGGGGCCCACGAGGCAGGGGAGCGCGCCCAGGCGGGTAGGCGTGCCCCCACCCTCGTGGACAGGGTGTGGGCCCCCTGTCATGGATTCTTTTTCTATTATTTTTTATATATTCCAAAAAATAATCTCTGTTGATTTTCAGGTCATTCCGAGAACTTTTATTTCTGCATGAAAATAACACCATGGCAATTCTGCTGAAAACAACGTCAGTCCGGGTTAGTTCCATTCAAATCATGTAAGTTAGAGTCCAAAACAAGGGCAAAAGTGTTTGGAAAAGTAGATACGATGGAGACGTATCACCACCTCATTGGTCCTGGTTCATGGCTGGAACCGGGACTAAAGAACCCCCTTCTGTCCCGGTTCTAGCCACGAACCGGGACCAATGGCCATTGGTCCCAATTCGTGTCTAGAACCGGGACAAATAGGTCCACATGAACCGGGACAAATGCCTCTCGAGGCCCGGCCGGGCCCCTGGGCGCACGAACTGGGGCGTATGCCCCCCATGGGTTCTGGTTCTTGACTGAACTGGGACTAATGGTCTTGGCAGGCTCCAACCGAAGCCCTATTTTCTACTATTGTCATGATTGAGACATGAGTATAACATTGACTTAAGCCTCCCTCAAGCTAGAGCGATAGTTTCTCGTTCACGAGGCCAAAAATTATATATGTAATTCCGATCACAATGAACTAGATGCATAGGATATTTTTTTTGGTGAAACTCCAATTTCAATCAATTCCGATTCCTAGATCCAATATCATCGCATAGCCTACACCATGCCAATGCTTTTCCATTCGAAGATAAAGGGAAAACTTTCTTCTTCACTTCATATCTGGGTAAACCTGCAAGCCTAAACAATCCACAAATTTTTTCCACATATATCAAGTGCATATCAGGATGTTCGGTTCCATCTTCTGCATAAGGATTAGCTAGCAGTTCTTCTATCATACCCGAAGGAATTTCATATTCAATATTTTCAGTAGGTGCAGTAGGTTGCGGGGTAGATAATTGTGGTTCCAGTCAAGGTGAAGATACCCCGAACAAACCCCTCAAAGGATTGTTTGCCATAGTAACAAGTGACAGTAAATTTCAGCACACTATATAAATGTTTCCTTACCAAATTCCACTTACCAAAGGCGCTTCACTCCCCAGCAATGACACCAGAAAATGGACTTGATGACCCACAAGTATATAGGATCAATTGTAGCTCTTTTTGATAAGAGTGTCAAAACCAACAAGGAGCAAAAGGAAATGACTAGTGGTTTTCACCAAGGTAATGTCTGCAATTACTGAAATTGTAAGTAACAGAGTAGTTTGATAGCAAGATAATTTGTATCGACCAAGTAACGATCGTAGTAAAAAAAAGTCCAGCAAGGTAGCCCAATCCTTTTGAGGCAAAGGACATGCCAAAATGGTCTCTTATAGTAAGCAAAGCGTTCTTGAGAGTACACGGGAATTTCATCTAGTCACTTTCATCATGTTGATTCAATTCGTGTTCGCTACTTTGATAATTTGATATGTGGGTGGACCGGTGCTTAGGTGTTGTTCTTACTTGAACAACCTCCTACTTATGATAACCCTCTTGCAAGCATCCGCAACTACGAGAAAAGTATTAAGAATAAATTCTAACCATAGCATTAAACTTTTGGATCCAATCGGCCCCTTACGGAATAGCGCATAAACTAGGGTTTAAGCTTCTGTCACTCTCGCAACCCATCATCTAATAACTACACCACAATGCATTCCCTTAGGCCCAAATATGGTGAAGTGTCATGTAGTCGACGTTCACATGACACCACTAATGGAATCACAACATACAAACTATCAAAATATTGAACACATATCAAGTTCACATGATTACTTGCAACATGATTTCTCCCGTGACCTCAAGAAGAAAAGTAACCACTCACAAATGATAATCATTCTCAAGATCATAGGGGTATTAAATAGCATATTGGATCTGAACATATAATCTTCCACCAAATAAACCATATAGTAATCAACTACAAGATGTAATCAACACTACTAGTCACCCACAAGCACCAATCTATAGTTCCGGTAACAAGATTGAACACAAGAGATGAACTACAGTTTGAGATGAGATGGTGCTGTTGAAGATGTTGATGGAGATTTCCGTCCCCAAGATGGGAGAGTTGTTGGTGATGATGATGACGATGATTTCCCCCTTCGGGAAGGAAGTTTTCCCGGCGGAATCGCTCCGCCGGAGGGCAAAAGTTCTCCCGCCCAAGTTCCGCCTCGAGACGGCGGCGCTCCGTCCCGAAAGTCCTCTCCTTAGTTTTTTTCTAGGTCAAAATGACTTATATACTAGAAGATGGGCACCGGGGGTGCGCCTGGGTGAGCACAACCCACCAGGGCGCGCCTGGGCTCCCTAGTGTGCAAGGTGGGTTGTGCCCACATGGTGGGCCCCCGCTGGTACTTATTGGCTCCAATATTCTTAATATATTCCATAAAAATTCTCGGTAAAGTTTCAGCTTGTTTGGAGTTGTGTGGAATAGGTAGCCTGTCATAGCTTTTCTAGGTCCATATTTCCAGCTGCCGGAATTCTCCCTGTTTGTGTGTACCTTGCATTTTATGAGAGAGAAGGCATTAGAATTACTCCAAAAAGCATTATTATCCATAAAAACATCATAAATAACAGTAGGAAAACATGATGCAAAATGGACGTATCAATGACTAATATATTTTTGTAATAGGCATGTGAGTTCTTTATGACTAATGTTGAGTCCATCGGTTATGCGCGCTCTCACCCTTCACCGTTGCTAGCCTCTCTAGTACCGTGCAACTTTCTCCGGTGCCATACACCCACCATATACCTTTCTCAAAACAGGCACCATACCTACCTATTATGGCATCTTCATAGCCATTCCGAGATATATTGCCATGCAACTTTCCACTGTTCCGTTTATTATGACATGTCTCATCATTGTCATATTGCTTTGCATGATCATGTAGTTGACATCGTATTTGTGGCAACGCTACCATTCATCATTTTTTATACATGTAGCTCTTGATTCATTGCACGTCCCGGTACACCACCGGAGGCAGTCATATAGAGTCATATTTTGTTCTAAGTATCGACTTTTAATTTTTGAGTTGTAAGTAAATAAAAGTGCGATGATCATCATTATTAGAGCATTGTCCCATGTGAGGAAAGGATGATGGAGAGTACGATTCCCCCACTAGTCGGGACGAGACTCCGGACGGAAAATAAAAATAAAATAAAAAAAGAGGCCAAAGAAGCCCACATAAAAAATGAGAGAAAAGAGAGAAGGGGCAATGTTACTATCCTTTCCACACTTGTGCTTTAAAGTAGCACCATGATCTTCATGATAGAGAGTCTCCAATATTGTCACTTTCATATACAAGTGGGAATTTTTCATTATAGAACTTGGCTTGTATATTCCAATGATGGGCATCCTCAAATTGCCCTAGGTCTTCGTGAGCAAGCAAGTTGGATGCACACCCACTTAGTTTCTTTTTAAGCTTTCATAAACTTATAGCTCTGGTGCATCTGTTGCATGGCAATCCCTACTCACTCACATTGACATCTATTGATGGGCATCTCTATAGCCTGTACGCCTAGTTGAGACTATCTCCTTCTTTTTGTCTTCTCACAACCACCATATTCTATTCCACCTATAGTGCTATGTCCATGGATCACGCTCATGTATTGTGTGAAAGTTGAAAAAGTTTGAGAACACCAAAAGTATGAAACAATTGCTTGGCTTGTCATCGGAGTTGTGCATGATTTGAATATTTTGTGTGATGAAGCATAGCCAGACTATATGATTTTGTAGAGATAGCTTTCTTTGGCCATGTTATTTTGAGAAGACATGATTGCTTTGTTAGTATGCTTGAAGTATTATCGTTTTTATGTCAATATTAAACTTTTGTTTTGAATCTTGTGGATCTGAACATTCATGCCACAACAAAGAAAATTACATGGATAAATATGTTAGGTAGCATTCCACATCAACACTTTTGTTTTTATCATTTACCTACTCGAGGACGAGCAGGAATTAAGCTTGGGGATGCTTGATATGACTCCAACGTATCTATAATTTTTTATTGTTCCATGCTATTATATTATCTGTTTTGTATGTTTTATATGCACTAGTAATAATTTACGTGCAATGCACGTTTATATTAGGTAGGATATTAGTTGCACGTTATATTAGGTAAGATATATCTGTTGCATGTTGGTATTTGGTAAGATATCAATTACTTTTTCACGGGAATGGTAGGATATTAATTTCATGGCAGATTTCAAGGGATAGCGTTGACTCAAAACGTGTTTATAACCAACGGCAATGGTGGGTAATTAGAGCATTAAACGTGTTTGGTGCTCAACATTGGAGCGATTTGAACCGCTAGATAACATGATTTGACGGTCGAGATGGTTTGGATCTTCCCATTTGGGTCTTTTTATATTGGTATAGATTAATATGCTATTTTATATTATTTTTGGGACTAACTTATTAACCTAGAGCCCAATGCCAGTTTCTGTTTTTTCCTTGTTTTTAGCTTCTCAGAAAAGGAATATCAAACGGAATAAAACTGTCGCGATGATTTTTCTTGGACCAAAAGACACCCCGGAGACTTGGAGTTCAAGTCAGAAGAGCCATGAGGTAGTGACAAGGGGGGATGGCGCGCCTAGGGGGGTAGGGAGCGCCCCTACCTTGTGGGCCCCTCGGTGACCCCCTGACCTAGTTCTGCCTCCTATATATTCACATATATTCCCAAACCACCAGAAGCCTCCAAGAAAGCACTTTTCCACCGCCGCAACATTCTGTTCCCATGAGATCCCATCTTGGGGCCTTTTCCGGCATCATGTCGGAGGGGGATTCAATCACGGAGGGCATCTGCATCAACTCTATTGCCCTTCTGGTGAAGCATGAGTAGTTTACCACAAACCTACGGGTCCATAGCTAGTAGCTATATGGCTTCTTCTCTCTCTCTCTCTCTTTGATTCTCAATACCATGTGCTCCTTGATGTTCTTGGAGATCTATCTGATGTAATATTCTTTTGCGGTGTGTTTGTCGAGATCCGATGAATTGTGGATTTATGATCAGCTTATCTATGAATATTATTTGAATCTTCTCTGAATTCTTATATGCATGATTTGATATCTTTGTAATTCTCTTTAGACTATCATTTTGGTTTGACCAACTAGATTGGTTTTTCTTGCAATGGGACAAGTGCTTAGCTTTGGGTTCAATCTTGAAGTGACCTCACCCAGTGACAAAGTAGGGGTAGCGAGGCACGTATTGTATTGTTGCCATTGAGGATAAAAAGATGAGGTTTACATCATATTGCTTGAGTTTATTCCTCTACATCATGTCATCTTACTTATAGCATTACTTTGTTCTTCATGAACTTAATACTCTAGATGCAGGCAGGAGTCGGTCAATGTGTGGAGTAATAGTAGTAGATGCAGGCAGGAGTCGGTCTACTTGACACGGACATGATGCCTATATTTTATAATCATTGTCTTGGATATCGTCATAACTTTGCACTTTTCTATTAATTGCTCGACAGTAATTTGTTCACCCATCGTATTATTTTCTATCATGAGAGAAGCCTCTAGTGAAACCTATTGCCCCGAGTCTATTTTCCATCATATTAGTTTCTAATCTACTATTTTGCAATCTTTTACTTTCTGATCTATAAACCAAAAAACCCAAAAATATTTACCTTTTATTTATCTATCTCTATCAGATCTCACCTTTGCAAGTGACCGTGAAGGGATTGACAACCCATTTATCGCGTTGGGTGCAAGCGTTTGATTGTTTGTGCAGGTATTGGTGATTTGTGCGTTCTTCTCCTACTGAATTGGTACCTTGGTTCTTAACTGAGGGAAATACTTATCTCTACTTTACTGTATCACCCATTCCTCTTCAAGGAAAAAACCAACGCAAGCTCAAGAAGTAGCAACAGGTCCGTGCTCTCCCAAATCTAAGGAACTTCGGATTTGTCGTTTTGTGTACTTTCTAAAGTTGTGAACTTCAGATTTGTCATTCTGGGTACTTCTTAAGATTCTAATTTCTGCTCTGCCAAATGATCTCAAATTCTCCCAGAATACTCAATGCAATATCGTAATTTTCAGGAATTATGTCAAATTTTCTGGATAATTTCAATTTTAGACCAAATTTGACCTGAAATAAGGCTGAAAATGATTTTTTTAGTTCCTCATTTTCTGTTGAGCCAAATGATGCTCAGTGTAATATTCATGGTTTTCAGTAATTGTTTCAATGTTTCTTGCATAATTTCAATTTTAGGACAAATTTGACCCAAAAATAGGCTAGAAATGATATGTTTTTAATTTTCTCAATTTCTGTTCGGCCAAATGAGCTGAAATTTTCCCATAATTCTCAATTTAAAACTCTTTATTTTCTGGAATTGTTTCAACTTTTTCCAGGTAGTTTGATTTTTTGGCCAAAAAACTTGTGCATCATTAGGCTACCACTTGGACGACTTTTCTTCACAAACCATGGCAAGTGCAAACATTTGGTTACAATAATAGATAGTATGACATCCATACATAAGAATCAGAAAACATAGTTCGACACAAAAGGACACGACTTAGCATGTTTAGCCCAAAAAAGTCACATGGCACAACATCTAGTTCACCACAGAAGCACGACACGATCTACGTTCCTTTTCTCTTAGGGGTTAACTTTCTGGCATGCAAGGTTGAAGGCATCTCTATTGGCTCTGATGATTCATCAGCCGAGGCCATAGACAACATCCTATAAAGAGTGGAATAGTAAACATGAGAGATCAACTTTGCACTGCAATGAAATAATTATTTTACTGCATATTACCTTCTTGTCACTAGCCCAGGACTATCACGGAGACTGGCAGGAATAGTAAACATTTACCTATTGGGTGCGCCAACAGGAGCACCACAAATTTGAGGTTCTGGCTCATCATCTTTAGCAGGATATGTTCTTGCTCTCTGTTTTCTCTTCCTACAACATGATACAAAATGCATATAACTGGAAAAAATTCATAACATGACAAAAGTAATGCAAAATATAGTTGGTTATATAGTTACCTTTTTTGAGGACCATTTAAAGGGCAACCAGGTTGTATGTGACCTAGTTCATTGCATCTTTTGCATCTGTTTTGGCTGCCCAATTGTTTAGGTTCTTTCTTTTTTGGACCACCCTTTCCACCTTCGAGGGCACTCTTGTACCTCTTCTTTCTAGGCCTTCCAGGCGGTCTTCCTTTGTGAATCGGTGCATCCATGTCGAAACCAACATCCACATGAGGGCATTGATCTCACCTGCATAAGCTGCCCTAAACTTGTCCAAGGAGAAATAATTATGAGCATAGTATACCCATTTTGGGTTTCTCAACCGCATCAAAAATACTAGAGCATGCTCACATGGCTTTCCAGTGTGCTGCCACTCCAAACAAGTTCGTTCATGTTTCTCAACCTTCACAACATGCCTAAGACTATTTTTGCTTGTGTCCCTGACTTCAAAACTACCATTACATGGTTTTCCAACTTTTAGATGACCAAGCCCTCTAGTCCTATTGAAAATCTGTTAAATAACAGCAGGAATGATCTTTCCCCTCAATTTCTCCCCAATTCTCCTTCTTTTGTATACTAGTTTCATCAACAACTCTCTATATGTGTCAACAAGCTCATCAAATGGCAAGTCTTTATAGTCCTTTATCCAGTTATTAAAAGACTCAACCATATTATTGTCTATATAATCACACTTGATGTCTGCATTGAAACTACATCTCATCCACTTCATACTGTGATAGGTTGACAAATATTCATGCACACAGCTACAAGCTGCCAAGACTTTCTGCATATGATGGGAGAAAACTTTAGGCCTATATGCCCTAGCAGTAGGCCACATCCTACCAAACACATCATCTTTGAATTTTTTTGTGAAGTTCGCCATCAAGTGCCTAAAATACCCTCTCTGCTCCATGATGACCCACAAGTGTAGGGGATCTATCGTAGCCTTTTCGATAAGTAAGAGTGTCGAACCCAACGAGGAGCAGAAGGAAATGATAAGCGGTTTTCAGCAAGGTATTTTCTGCAAGCACTGAAATTATCGGTAACAGATAGTTTTGTGATAAGGTAATTGGTAAAGGATAACAAATAGTAAAAGTAAATAAGGTGCAACAAGATGGCCCAATCCTTTTTGTAGCAAAGGACAAGCCTGGACAAAGTCTTATATAAAGGAAAGCAGTCTCGAGGACACATGCAAATTATCGTCAAACTAGTTTTCAGCACGTTCATATGATTCACGTTCGGTACTTTGATAATTTGATATGCGGGTGGACCGGTGCTTGAGTACTGTCCTTCCTTGGACAAGCATCCCACTTATCATTAACCCCTATTGCAAGCATCCGCAACTACAACAGAAGTATTAAGGTAATTCTAACCATAGCATGAAACATATGGATCCAAATCAGCCCCTTACGAAGCAACACATAAATTAGGGTTTAAGCTTCTATCACTCTAGCAACCCATCATCTACTTATTACTTCCCAATGCCTTCCTCTAGGCCCAAACAATGGTTAAGTGTCATGTAGTCGACGTTCACATGACACCACTAGAGGAAAGACAACATACATCTCATCAAAATATCGAACGAATACCAAATTCACATGACTACTTATAACAAGACTTCTCCCATGTCCTCAGGGACAAACGTAACTACTCACAAATCATATTCATGTTCATAATCAGAGGGGTATTAATATGCATAATGGATCTGAACATATGATCTTCCACCAAGTAAACCAACTAGCATCAACTACAAGGAGTAAGCAACACTACTAGCAACCCACAGGTACCAATCTGAGGCTTTGGGACAAAGATTGGATACAAGAGATAAACTAGGGTTTGAGATGAGATGGTGCTGGTGAAGATGTTGATGGATATTGACCCCCTCCCGATGAGAGGATCGTTGGTGATGACGATGGTGATGATTTCCCCCTCCCGGAGGGATGTTTCCCCGGCAGAACAGCTCCGCCGGAGCCCTAAATTGGTTCCGCCAAGGTTCTGTCTCGTGGCGGCGGAGTTTCGTCCCGTAAGCTTGCTTATGATTTATCCTCAACGAAAGACTCCATATAGCCAAATATGAGCATCAGAGGGCCACCAGGGGGCCCACGAGGCAGGGGGCACACCCAGGGGGGTAGGGCGCGCACCCCACCCTCTTGGACGGTGGGTGGCCCCCCTCTGCTACTTCTTTCACCCAATATTTTTTATATATTCTGAAACGTGCTCCCGTGAAGTTTCAGGACTTTTGGAGTTGTGCAGAATAGGTCTCTAATATTTTCTCCTTTTCTAGCCCAGAATTCCAGCTGCCGGCATTCTCCCTCTTCATGTAAACCTTGTAAAATAAGAGAGAATAGGCATAAGTATTGTGACATAATGTGCAATAACAGCCCACAATGCAATAAATATTGATATAAAAGCATGATGCAAAATGGACGTATCAACTCCCCCAAGCTTAGACGTCGCTTGTCCTCAAGCGAAAGCCGAAATCGAAAAATATGTCCACATGTTTAGAGATAGAGGTGTCGATAGAAATAAAATACGGACATGAGGGCATCATGATCATTCTTGGAATAGCAACACACACATATATATTGGCATATGATATCTTATGCTAAAGTAACAATTCAATCACAATTTCAAGTATGAAACATAAACTTCATTGAGAACCAACAAACTCTAATCTCAGTGACTGAGGCAATTGCAATTTATCATAACATCAGAAAGAGTCAATAAGACCTTTTCATCAAGTCCACATACTCAACCATTATTTAGCCTTTCACAATTGCTAACAGTCACGAGATATTTATGGTTATGGAGTTTTAATCAGACACAGAGAAAGATAGGGGCTTATAGTTTTGCCTCCCAACCTTTGACCTCAAGGGTAATGTCAACAATAATAGTTCATGAAAACTCACATCCAATTAGCTATATATATCATGATCTTTCCAACACATTGTGCATGCCAAAGGATAAAATGTAAAAATGAAAGGTGAAGATCACCGTGACTCTTTGCATGAAGTATAAGACAAGAATAAAAGACAGGCCCTTCGCAGAGGGAAGCAGAGGTTGTCATCTGCTTTTATGGTTGGATGCACAAAATCTTAATGAGAAAGAACGTCACTTTATATTGCCACTTGTGATATGGACCTTTATTATGTAGTCCGTCGCTTTTATTTCTTCCACATCACAAGATCGTATAAAGCTTATTTTTTCCACACTAATAAATCATACATATTTAGAGAGCAATTTTTATTGCTTGCAACGATGACAACTTACTTGAAGGATCTTACTCAATTCATAGGTAGATATGGCAGACTCTCATGGCAAAACTAGGTTTAAATATATTTGGAAGCACAAGTAGTATCTCTACTTGGTGCAAAGAATTTGGATAGCATGAGAGGGAAAGGCAAGCTCAACATGTTGGATGATCCATGACAATATAATTTATTTTAGATGTAAGAAAACATAACCCATTACATTGCCTTCCTTGTCCAACAACAACTCTTTAGCATGTCATATTTTAATGAGTGCTCATAATCATAAAAGATGTCCAAGATAGTATATTTATATGTGAAAACCTCTCTTTCTTTATTACTTCCTATTAATTGCAATGGTGACCAAAACTATGCTTGTCAACTCTCAACAATTTTTATTCATCACTAGTCATCAACCCGTGCACCTGCACGGGCTAGGGGTTCTACCGCTATTTTGAAATCTATGGTATTGTTAAACAACATGCATATGTACTTTGTGGGTTAAACAACATGCATATATACTTTGTGGGCACTCATATAACTTTTAACTTTATGTGAAGGATGATCCCTCAATTATTATTATTTTGAATGGAGATATATGTTGAGACATTAATACACTGGTAGAAAAAGGGCCTATAGTCCCGGTTCGTAAGGGCCTTTAGTCCCGGTTCCGGAACCAGGACTAAAGTGTCGGTACTAATACCTACTAAAGGCCCTCCACGTGGGCAGTGCGCAGAGCCCAGTCAGGAGACCCTTTGGTCCCGGTTGGTGGCACCAACCGGGACCAATAGGCATCCACGCGTCAGCACTTCTGTGGCTGGGGTTTTTGTTTTTTTTTGAAAGGGGGGGGTTGGGGGTTTTGCGGGGTTAATTTAGGTGTTTCATATATTGTGTTAGCTAGTTATAATTAATAGAGAGAAGTGTCCTCTCTTATGTCCGTGCTTGGTCGACGCTACGTACTATACATACGTATATAGAGAGGACTAGACACGCTAGCTAGCTAGTAAGCAAACGAAGGAAACAGAAGATCGTCATGAACATATATGCATATATACAGAGAGAAGTGATATCGACCACCTCTCCTTCTCCGAGAGATTGGTCGAACAACAAGTTTTCGTATATCTATCTGACACTACCGGCTACATATATACAATAATTATCACTTACAAATATAATCATACGGACTCAGGGTCCACATAGAATTCTCCGTCTTCAGGGATCACGTGGTCAAGAAAGAATGCCGCCAATTCCTCTTGAATTGCTCGCATGCGAGCTGGTGCTAGGAGTTCATCCCGCTTCCGAAACATCTAATTTGAAGAAGGGGGTCAATACATATATATATATAAATGAATGAAACTCAACACAAATGATGGTAATAAAATAAAATTGTGAATGTTGTTACTTACGTACTTCATATTGTTCGTTAGAGTACCCACCCCGCTCACAGGTCGTGTGGCGGATGGACTCGCAGATGTAGTATCCACAGAAATCATTCCCTTGTTCCTGCCACAACCACTTTACAAGAAATAGAGGTCAATCAAATTGATAAGCAAGAATGCTAAATGGTATTGATGAAACTAGCACTTGAATCACTAGGAGATGCGCGGAACATGCTACTATAGTACTTACTTTCGGGTGTCTAAATTCCAGCTCCTTCGGCAGTCCCGGAACTGTTTTGGTGAATTTTCTCCAAACCCTGCCGGACAAAGAAAACAATTACTTGATATCAGCAAATGAACAAAGTTGCTGATATGGTGGATAATGATCGATTTAACTTACTTCTTGAGGATTTCAGTCATGTCCGCATACTCCTTGGGATCTTTTCGTTTAGAGTCCAAGACGGTTACTACTCCCTGCTCAAGCTTAATCTCTAGGAGAATATAGTGGTAACTGCACACACATGCATAACTCATCAATTACATTACTATAACCTTGACTAATATATAAGGGAAACCGAATACGCACAAGACATTAACACTCACCTGAAGTTGTAAGGAAAGAGTATTATATCTTTGTTTTGATTTATTACGAACGATCGTAGCAAGCTGGCCTCGGTAGCTGCGGCATGAAGTTTAACCTGAGTTGCATCTATGAGATATGTGTTAATGAACCCAATATCACTGACTTGTCTTTTCTTCAATTCGACGATCTTCAATCTACATAATATAGTGAGGATGATTATAAATACATGCAATGAAAGAGCTAAGCTATATAGAGAAACTTAATGACAGAAGTAGTACTACTTACAGACAGTAGCAAGCGACTGTTGTTTTATCGAGGGCCAATTGATTGAAAAACTGATAGAACTCCTCAAATGGAACAGGCAACAGATCAATTCCAACGAGGTCATGCTCCGGTTTAACTCTCGCATACAAAGTACTCCTCCCCCCAGAGTCTCTGCAGATTTTCAAGTACCAATCATGTAATCTTCGCATCATCGTTGATAGAGATCTTTCATCTTTGACGAGAGGCTTCCCGTACTCGTATCTTTGTATCTGCATGTCCATGGGTTCATAATGTACTTCGTCGGGCAGGTAATCTGCAAGATTGCTATAACCGGGCACCATCCTCAGATCATTATTGACGTTGTGGCTAGGCACCTTGAGCGGGGGGCACGATTGCTTCGCTTGTTCGCCGAGCTGGGCAATTTGTTTCCCAGCTTGTCGTTCTTTCAGCCTTTGATCACTGACAGTACTTCCCGACCGCTCCGCTTCGGCAAATTCTTTTCTAATAATGCGGTCATAGTTTCCTTTCTGCGGATCAGACTTCGGTGGTTTTGTCAGGGCAGCCAAAGTGCGCTTCACTTTCACCCGATCTACCTTCTCCTTCGGAGGTGGATGTTTCTTTGCTTTCACCCCTTCAAAGAATTTCTTCACTTCTTCTCGCGCGATCTCGGCGTTGTCCTCCTGGGTCCTCTCGTATGGTAACTTCTCTGGAGTCTTCAGAGAAGGACCGAATCTGTATGTCCTCCCGCCTCTGGTTGTACTGCTAGACGCCGACCGAGCAGACGTAGCGGTTGTCTTCTTTACTTGCTTAAGCGGCGGAGGAGAAGGACTACGACGCGCCGGAGTAGCTGGAGCGACGGCAGGTCTCTTCCGCCCTTGCTGACGAGGCGGAGAAGGAGGAGGCTGGCTGCTCGGGCGCGTCGGCGCAGGCGGAGAAGGAGGCGGAGTGCCGCCACGCGTCGAAGAAGGAGCCGGCCGAGGGCCCTGATCGTCACTCGTCGGAGGAGGAGGCGGTGGAGGCGGAGTGCCCTGACTCGCCGGAGGAGGAGGCGGAGGCGTCCAGTTCGGAAGGTTGATGAGCTCCTTCCACCATAGGCATGGAGTCTTCAAAGCAGACCCCAGCCGAGTCTCCCCTTCACCGGTAGGGTGGTCAAGCTGGAGGTCCTCAAATCCCTCTGTTATCTCATCCACCATCACCCTAGCATATCCTTCTGGAATCGGCCGGCAGTGAAAAGTTGCGCCGGGTTCAGTAGGATAAACAGAGCCAACAGCCACTTTGACCTTCAAATTCATCCATTGCGTCATAAGGTGGCAATTTTGAGATTCCGTGATAGCATCCACGAGATAGCTGGCAGGAGCCGTCAAGGCATGCTCTGACTGAAGCAGCTCGGTGGAAGCCACGCTGCTTCTGCGCTGAGATGGCGGGGTAGCTTCGGGGGAGGCTTCGGCAGTACGTTTGCTGCGATTTGCTTCTCGTTCCTCTATCGCGTCCACCCTTGCT
This sequence comes from Triticum urartu, assembly GCF_003073215.2. Lineage (NCBI taxonomy): Eukaryota > Viridiplantae > Streptophyta > Magnoliopsida > Poales > Poaceae > Triticum > Triticum urartu. Next base: position 470,065,856 of record NC_053022.1, read on the forward strand.
TGCAGCGCCTGCATTTGGGTCTGCTGCACTTTTTTCCTCCTCTCATGGGATTTGTAACCGCTTGCGTCCGGAAACCCAACCTTCCACGGAACGGAGCCTGGCGTGCCTCGTGTCCGTCCAGGGTGCTCAGGATTCCCGAGGGCCATTGTGAGCTCGTCGTTCTCTCTGTCTGGAAAGAACGTCCCTTCCTGCGCTGCTTCGATATACTGCTTAAGCTTACTGACTGGTATGTCCATTTGATCGTTCGTCCAAATGCACTTCCCTGTTTCAGGGTCCAGGGTTCCGCCAGCCCCGAAGAACCAAGTCCGGCAACGGTCTGGCCAGTTATTTTTCTCTGGTTCGATCCCTTTATGAACCAGATCATTCTCACTCTTGGACCACTTAGGCCGGGCTACGAGGTAGCCACCTGACCCCATGTGATGGTGAAGCTTCTTCTTCGCAGCATTTTGCTTGTTTGTCGCCGACATCTTCTTACTCTTTTCTGATGTCTTGTGGGCCACAAATGCGGGCCAGTGATCTCTGATCTTCTCATATCTGCCCTTGAATTCTGGTGTCTCATTATTTTCGACAAACTTATTCAGCTCTTTCTTCCACCTCCTGAATAGTTCTGCCATCCTCTTCAAAGCAAAAGACTTGATTAATTTCTCTTTAACTGGGTTCTCTGGATTATCCTCAGGCGGTAGGGTGAAATTTGACTTCAGCTCAGTCCAAAGATCATTTTTCTGCATATCATTGACATAAGACACCTCAGGGTCTTCTTTAGCCGGCTTAAACCATTGCTGGATGCTTATCGGGATCTTGTCCCTAACCAGAACCCCGCACTGAGCAACAAATGCGGTCTTTGTCCGGAGGGGTTCAATAGGTTGGCCGTCGGGCGCGATTGCTATGATCTCAAACTTTTCATCCGAGCTCAACTTTTTCTTCGGGCCTCGTCTCTTTACCGAAGTTGTGCTCGATTCGGAGGGCTAGAAAAAAGAACAAAGACTTAATTAATATGTATACATACCAAAACAATGAATGCATCAATCAGCTAGTCAGCATAGGCTTAACTAATATATATACCTGGCCGGACTCGGTTCGGTCACCGGAGCCGTCATCACGGTCTCCTTCTTGCACCGGCATTGGGTCACCGGAGCCGTCCTCATGTTCTTCTTCTTGCACCGGCATTAGGTCACCGTAGCCAGCTTGTTCACCCTCTCCTTCCAGACCATCGGTTTCGTTGAGAAACAACGAGATGGCATCACTTCCTTCTGCGATTATGTCCCTCAACAACGCTTCTTTTGTTGCTTCGTCTAGGGCGGTGTCCATAGTTTCTACAAATATTTACAACATGGCAATTATTATTCAAACATGACAGATGGATATATTAGTGCCAAACGTAGAACTAGCTACCTAATCATAGTAAGCTACCGGGAGGGGGTATATATCGACAACGACGACACTACATCATGTTCGAGAGGATCGCCGAGGGGTCGGGAGGTTGCCTAGTGTCAAAGGATTCAACAAAACCATGTCTTCATCATTAGGCGAAAGTAACATGTGCATGATGGTACGAAGCTCTTCAAAGTTGTTCTGGAACGGAGTCCCAGATAGGATAATTCGCTTTCTATTTGGAAGGCCTTTGCTGAATTCGTACCAAAAAGCGGATTATTCTATCCGGGACTCCATTCCAGAATAACTTTGCAGAACTTCGTACCAACATGCCCTGGTTACTTCCGGCTAATGATGAAGGCATGGATTTCTTCAATACTTTGACACTAGGAAACCTCTCTCTACTTCCGGCTAATAAGAAGAAGAAGAAGAAGAAGAAAAGAAGAAAAAAAAGTGGAGAAGAAGAAAGGAATAGAGGAGAAGAAGAGAAAATAGAATAATATTCTATTTTCTCTTTTCTCCACTATTCCTTTCTTCTTCTCCTCTTCTTTTTCTTCTTTTTTCTTCTTCTTATTTATTTCTCCTCTTCTTTTCGGTAGAGGAAACCCTAAATAGCTAGCATGTATCGTGGGTGTGAGATACATGTGGCCTTCGGTGTCGGACACTACATCCACGTCCCACAAGTGACGTGGGCGTCGAAGCCCGCGCCACTTGTGGGATGTGGGTGTAGTGTCCGACACCGACGGTACATGTATCTCACACCGACGATACTTTCTATTTAGGGTTTCTCCTCTACCGCTCCTCGACCTCTCGACGACCCTCGTTCCCGATAAAATAAAGAGGAAGAAGAAGAAGAAAAAAGAAGAAAAGAAAGAATAGAGGAGAAGACTTCCTCTTCTTCCTCTCCTCTTCTTCTCCCTCTTCTTCCCCTTCTTCCTCACCTCTCTCATGAATGTCCGACGTTCTCGACCCCCCCCACGTGTCGAAGAAAAAAAAGAAGAAAAAGAAGAGGAGAAGAAGAAAGGAATAGTGGAGAAGTTTTCTTCTTTTTTCTTCTTCTTATTTATTTCTCCTCGTCTTCCTCTACCCTCTCGGCGACCCTAGACCCCCTCTCGACCCTCGACCCCTAGGCGACCGTCGACCCCTCTCTTTTTTTTCTTCCTCTTCTATTTTATCCTCTTCTTCCTCTACCGCTCGGCGACCCTCGACAACCCTCGTTACCGATAAAAAAATAGGAAGAAGAAGAAAAAAAGAGGAGAAGAAAGAATAGAGGAGAAGATCATCTCCTCTATTCTTTCTTCTCCTCTTTTTTTCTTTTCTTATTCCTCTTCTTTTTTTATCCTCTTCCTCCTCTCATGTTCGACGACCCTCGAACCCCTCTTCTTTTCCCTCTTCTAATTCATTTGTTCATATGAATATACAAACATTTTCATATTTACAATAATTAATATCACCAAAAAAATCTATGAACAGAAAAAAATCCTAATTTTTCTAATCCTAATCTTTTGCATATATACATGAACATAGATATATACGTACAGAGAACATATGTATACATATATATAAAAAATCCTAATATTCTTCTCCCTCTTCTAATCCTAATCTTTTGCATATATACATGAACATAGATATATACACAGAGAACATATGTCTACATATATATATAAAAAACAAGCATATATATATATGAAAAAAAGCATATATATGAAAAAAATGCTAGCTAGGGCGCCGGCCGGACCAGAGGAGGACCGCGGAGTCGGCGGCGAGGATGGCGACGGGGCAGTGGGCGCGCACTTGGGGTAGGAGACGCGGGCGACGGCGACGGCGGGCCGGGGCGGCGGGCGTCGGGCAAGGGGCCGGCCGGCGCGGGCGACGGCGAGGGCGGGACGGGGCGGTGCGCATCGGGGCAGGGACGAGGGCGACGGCGACGATGGGCGCGGGCGACGGCGACGATGGGGGTGGGCGGCGTCAGGGCAGCCTGGCGGCGTCGGCAACTGCAACTGCAAAATGAGAATGAAAAATTCCAAAGTGTGGCCTTATATAGCAGAGGCTTTAGTCTCGGTTTGTGGCAGCAACCGGGACTAAAGGTGGGCATTAGTCCCGGTTGCTGCCACGAACCGAGACCAATGGCCTCTTTTCGGCAGCCCAAAGGGCAGGAAGCGAAGCCCATTGGTCCCGGTTGGTGGCACCAACCGGGACTAAAAGGGGGAAATGGTCATGGTTGGTGCCACGAACCGTGACCAATGCACCCTTTAGTCCCGGTTGGTGCCACCAACCGGGACCAATGCCCTTGTGCGCCCCGCGCCCAAAAGTTTAGTCCCACATCGCTAGTTGACAGCGCCCAACACCAGTTTATAAGCTCTGCTGCCTCCTCCCTCTCGAACTCCTCTGAACTGCAGGCCTATGGGCCTAATTTGACACTGCTTTGCCTGTGGGCCTATTGGGCCTTCTACGGGCCTGAATCCTGGCCCATGTAGGGTTTCCAGTCGTATTCAGGCCGTGGAGGCCCAGTAGGTGGCATTTTTTTTGGTTTTTTCTCTTTTTTATTTCTACACTTTTTGGTTTTTTATTTTTTTTCTTTTTGGCTTTTAGGTCACAAAAATTATAAATTTTCTGTTAGTGCCATTAGTTTTAAATTTTAAATAGTTTAAATTTGAATTTTTAAAAATTTGTTGAATCACTAGTTTATGAATAACTTTACTATAAAATTAGAATTTTTTTCTATTTATTTTTTATTTCTACTTACAACTAAATACTTACAGTTTTTTAGTGATTTCTTTTTGCTTTTAGGTCACAAAAATTATAAACTTTCTGTTAGTGCCATTAGTTTTAAATTTTAAATAGTTTAAATTTGAATTTTTAAAAATTTGTGTGAATCACTAGTTTATGAATAACTTTACTATAAAATTTAGAATTTTTTTTCTATTTATTTTTTTCTTCTTTGCTATTTATTTTTTATTTATAGGTCACACAAATTATAGTTTGATTTAGGTCACAAAAATTATATTCTTTTTGCTATTGAAGAATATTATAGTTTTATTTTAGTTGATCATAACATAATATTTTAATTGATTGTTTTTATTTTCATAAAAGTTTTGTAGTTCATTCTGTTTGCTATTAATTCATTCTTTGAGCTAAATGACTCTGAAATTGGAAAGCATTTCAAAATGAACTCTGAAAAGGTTGAAAGTTGGCATGGTATCATCATTTCACCCACATAGCATGTTCCAAAAAGTAGAGAGGGTTACGACAAAAACTTGATGCACTTCGTGTACAAAATGGACAATCACTTTCGAAGTATCAAAGTTTCGAACCATAAGACATGAAAGCATTTCAAATGAACTCTTTGAAAGTTGGGATGGTATCATAATTTCACCCACATAGCATTTGCTTATTGCGGGAGAAAGTCTTTACTTTTTCTTCGCTTGTGTCATTTGCTTATTGCGCCGTAACCATGGATAATCTTCATTGTTTTTCAGGATGCTTGGGTCAGCCTTGACATTGAAGGGAGGAATTTCATGAAACTTTTCATAATCTTCAGACATGTCTGTCTTGCCGTCCACTCCCAGGATGTCCCTTTTTCCTGAAAGAACTATGTGGCGCTTTGGCTCATCGTATGATGTATTCGATTCCTTATCTTTTCTTTTTCTCGGTTTGGTAGACATGTCCTTCACATAGATAACCTGTGCCACATCATTGGCTAGGACGAATGGTTCGTCAGTGTACCCAAGATTTTTCAGATCCACTGTTGTCATTCCGTATTGTGGGTCTACCTGTACCCCGCCGCCTAACAGATTGACCCATTTGCACTTAAACAAAGGGACCTTAAAATCAGGTCCGTAGTCAAGTTCCCATATGTCCACTATGTAACCATAATATGTGTCCTTTCCGCTCTCGGTTGCTGCATCAAAGCGGACACCGCTGTTTTGGTTGGTGCTCTTTTGATCTTGGGCGATCGTGTAAAATGTATTCCCATTTATCTCGTATCCTTTGTAAGTCAATACAGTCGAAGATGGTCCCCTGGACAACAAGTACAACTCATCACAAACAGTGTTGTCACCTCTGAGACGTGTTTCCAACCAACTGCTGAAAGTCCTGATGTGTTCACATGTAATCCAGTCGTCGCACTGCTCCGGGTGTTTGGAGCGCAGACTGTTCTTGTGTTCATCGACATACGGGGTCACCAAGGTAGAGTTCTGTAGAACTGTGTAGTGTGCTTGAGACCAAGAATATCCGTCCCTGCATATTATTGAGTCTCTTCCAAGAGTGCCTTTTCCAGTCAGTCTCCCCTCATGCCGCGATTTAGGGAGACCTATCTTGTTAAGGCCAGGAATGAAGTCCACACAAAACCAGATAACATCCTCTGTTTGATGGCCCATGGAGATGCTTCCTTCTGGCCTAGCGCGGTTACGGACATTTTTATTTAGGACTCCCATGAACCTCTCAAAGGGGAACATATTGTGTAGAAATACGGGCCCCAGGATGACAATCTCGTCGACTAGATGAACTAGGACGTGCGTCATGATATTGAAGAAGGATGGTGGGAACACCAGCTCGAAACTGACAAGACATTGCGCCACATCACTCCTTAGCCTTGGTACGATTTCTGGATCGATCACCTTCTGAGAGATTGCATTGAGAAATGCACATAGCTTCACAATGGCTAATCGGACGTTTTCCGGTAGAAGCCCCCTCAATGCAACCGGAAGCAGTTGCGTCATAATCACGTGGCAGTCATGAGACTTTAGGTTCTGAAACTTTTTCTCTGGCATATTTATCATTCCCTTTATATTCGACGAGAAGCCAGTCGTGACCTTCATACTGAGCACGCATTCAAAGAAGATTTCTTTCTCTTCTTTTGTAAGAGCGTAGCTAGCAGGACCTTTATACTGCTTCAGAGGCATGCCGTCTTTTTCGTGCAAATGTTGCAGGTCCTCTCGTGCCTCAGGTGTATCTTTTGTCTTCCCATACACGCCCAAGAAGCCTAGCAGGTTCACACAAAGGTTCTTCGTCACGTGCATCACGTCGATTGAGGAGCGGACCTCTAGGTCTTTCTAGTAGGGTAGGTCCCAAAATACAGATTTCTTCTTCCACATGGGTGCGTGTCCCTCAGCGTCATTCGGAACAGCTAGTCCACCGGGACCCTTTCCAAAGATTACCTAGTGTAAATCACTGACCATAGCAAGCACGTGATCACCGGTGCGCATGGCGGGCTTCTTCTGGTGATCTGCCTCGCCTTTGAAATGCTTGCCTTTCTTTCGACATTGATGGTTTGTCGGAAGAAATCGACGATGGCCTAGGTACACATTCTTCCTGCATTTGTCCAGGTATATACTTTCAGTGTCATCTAAACAGTGCGTGCATGCGTGGTATCCTTTGTTTGTCTATCCTGAAAGGTTACTGAGAGCGGGCCAATCGTTGATGGTCACGAATAGCAACACCTTAAGGTTAAATTCCTCCTGTCTGTGCTCATCCCACGTACGTACACCGTTTCCATTCCATAGCTGTAAAAGTTCTTCAACTAATGGCCTTAGGTACACATCAATTTCGTTGCCGGGTTGCTTAGGGCCTTGGATGAGAACTGGCATCATAATGAACTTCCGCTTCATGCACATCCAAGGAGGAAGGTTATACATACATAGAGTCACGGGCCAGGTGCTGTGATTGCTGCTCTGCTCCCCGAAAGGATTAATGCCATCCGCGCTTAAAGCAAACCATACATTCCTTGGGTCCTTTGCAAACTCATCCCAGTACTTTCTCTCGATTTTTCTCCACTGCGACCCGTCAGCGGGTGCTCTCAACTTCCCATCTTTCTTTCGGTTCTCACTGTGCCTTCGCATCAACTTGGCATGCTCTTCGTTTCTGAACAGACGTTTCAACCGTGGTATTATAGGAGCATACCACATCACCTTCGCAGGAACCCTCTTCCTGAGGGGCTCGCCGTCAACATCACCAGGGTCATCTCGTCTGATCTTATACCGCAACGCACCGCATACCGGGCATGCGTGGATCTTCTCCACCTCCAACCCTAGAGGGCATACGACCTTCTTTGCTGCGTATGTACTGTCGGGCAATTCGTTATCCTTTGGAAGCTTCTTCTTCAATATTTTCAGTAGCTTCTCAAATCCTTTGTCAGCCACAGCATTCTCTGCCTTCCACTACAGCAATTCCAGTACGGTACCGAGCTTTGTGTTGCCATCTTCACAATTGGGGTATAACCCTTTTTTGTGATCCTCTAACATGCGATCGAACTTCAGCTTCTCCTTTTGACTAATGCATTGCGTCCTTGCATCGACAATGACCCGGAGGAGATCATCATCATCGGGCACATCGTCTGGTTCCTCTTGATCTTCAGCAGCTTCACCCGTGGCAGCATCATTGGGCACATCGTCTGGTTCCTCTTGATCTTCACCAGCTCCCCCCATTGCAGCATCACCGTATTCAGGGGGCACATAGTTGTCATCATACTCTTCTTCTTCGCCGTCTTCCATCATAACCCCTATTTCTCCGTGCCTCGTCCAAACATTATAGTGTGGCATGAAACCCTTGTAAAGCAGGTGGGAGTGAAGGATTTTCCGGTTAGAGTAAGACCTCGTATTCCCACATTCAGTGCATGGACAACACATAAAACCATTCTGCTTGTTTGCCTCAGCTGCATCGAGAAACTCATGCACGCCCTTAATGTACTCGCGGGTGTGTCTGTCACCGTACATCCATTGCCGGTTCATCTGCGTGCATTATATATAATTAAGTGTCCAAATTAATAGAAGTGTACAAATCTCGAGGAAAATGGAGCTTGGAGGTCGAGCTTCGAGAGGAGAAAGCTTAAGTAGTGTGGCTCGGGCATTCCATCGAACACCTCATGTACATAGGAGGTGAGCTAGAGCACCACAAAGCCCTCTCCCCCTCGGCCAGAAAAAATAGAGCACTATGCTCTGCTCTTGCGCGAGGGGGTATATATAGGCACCTCATTGGTCCCGGTTGGTGGCCTGAACCGGGACTAAAGGGGAGCCTTTGGTCCCGGTTCAAGCCACCAACCGGGACCAATGGTGGTGGGCCAGGAGCGAGGCCCATTGGTCCCGGTTCGTCCCACCAACCGGGACCAAAAGGTTCAGACGAACCGGGACCAATGGCCCACGTGGCCCGGCCGGCCCCCTGGGCTCACGAATTGGTCCCGGTTCTACACTGAACCGGGACTAATGGGCTGAGCCGGCCTGGACCATAGCCCTGTTTTCTACTAGTGATAAATATTGATGGTATGGTATAATTAAGAAATGATAACGCGTCTTAATTAATTTCTTATGTTTTCTAGAATGGAGGATCTAAAATCTAAATAATGGAACTACAAAGAGAAAATACATATGTCGTTAGAAACAAACCTTTAGAATATGGATTCCTTATGCATGACTAAAATTGTAGGAGTATCCATATGGATGTTTCATTTTAGATTTGAACATCATCAAGACAGGGCCTTTTAAAACATATATATAATGTAAACATATCGAATTAATCACAATTGATATTAAATTAATCAAGGAAATGCAGAAGTAGCAATATCTGCTTCATTTCTTTTTGATACAAATCTCACCGGTTTCAAGATTGCCATGTTTCTACACCAAACAATGATTTAATATGGAAGTAATTGGAATATTATAACAACTGAGAAAGTAGGAAATAATTTGTTTTAAATAAAGAGAAATTGCACACTATTTCTATGGCGGTACTTTCTTGGAATTCTAACGTTTGCTGGAGGATCAATAAGTAATAGGATTAAGTTTACACATGTTTACAACCATTTTTTGGCGAAAAGTTTACTGTTTAGTGCTTCACTCAGTAGTAAATTACAAATACACTAACTTGCGACCATCTACAAGTTCCTAATTTAATAGTATAAAGCTTCGACATGTTGACATTATTACCTTCTTGAATTTAGTTTTGGTTAGGCAATAAACAAATCTTTTTTCTCCCCATATTTGCCATATGCCTTCAAGAAATATCAGAGAAAAGAGTATAGCATGGAGGTCAGTACATATGTGAGAAAAATAATACTTAAGTACAATGTAATATTAAAAATAATTATAGGGTTTTCAACATATTAAAAAAGAAAAATGACACTGATATGTTGTAGAAACCAATAACCTGGAAGCACATCATGCATTACATAAAATTATGTACACCAAGAGGACTTCGCTCGATCTGTTAATAAGAATTTTTTGTAACATAGATAAATATATAATTTAATCTCTACGTAGTTATGTTGATAACAGTACACACAATTTTGGTGAAAATTAAAGTATGTTTTACTGAAATAATTACAATAGAAATTATAAAGCGACTATTGCTTTTCGGACACACATTATGTTATTTCTAATATTCTCTGGAATATCACCGCACACACAGACCATACACAAACCACCTGAAGCGTACTCCAAAACAGAGTTGGTAATTTAGTTTGTTTTGAAAACCATGTGTTCATAGCCATGTGTACAGAATTTAAGAAAGGAAATTTTGAATTTAATGTTCATAGAAGAGAATGAGTGCAGCACCATATATAAAAAAGTATCAACTCAGTTTGATCTATCAGAGTTTAGCGTCATATATCTCAGATATATTAGTTCCGTTTGAGCAACCTAAGATTTAGCGCCAATGAACTAATATCATGTTTTGCGGCTTTTAGTGATTTTGTTATGTATGTAGGTGATACAATCGCGAAAAATACTTTCACTTCCGCATCCGGCCTCTGTATCTCATAGTTTTACAAAAATAAAAATAATACAGAACTCTATACCTCCTAGAATGTTGGTGTTGTCCTTCCTGAACTTTTTTCCCATTCCACGGCTGCTCACTTCATGCTATATTTTCTGCCTTAAACAGCCATACATGGCAGTCGCAAGACTTCTCTTTCTACTGCTTATACAACAGAACAACATTTACGTGTATAAATGCTACTTCCTCCGGAACAAACTCCACCCGGCTGTATACTGTATGTTCCAAATGCTCCTTGATGCAGACCCCTCTGTACTGAGCTCTAGCACACATTCTCTATCACGATCTCTGGCCCTCAGCCCCAACGCCCATGGTTATTACAACGTCCCCACACCGCTGTTTATCTTCAGTCCAGTGTGATATGGAAACAAAATAAAAAAATCAAGGAGAGAATATTTTTTAGTCTTTGTATAAAATTATTTTTACATTAATTTGTTCAATATTTTATTCCATTGACATTGGAACAAAACTGGGTGTATATAGTAAAAATCAGATTGAATAAAAACCTGATTAGTTCCACTGCCATCTAATCTTAGTAAATTGCATACTATAGCAGCGGATTGGTATCAATTTTTTGTTCCACTCAAATCTAAGGATGGCCAACTGCATGGATAGTAGTTGAATTGGTAAAAATTATAGGATTTAACGCTACTTTGCTGCTAGTGTCCCTTGTTATATAGATACAAAATAGTAGATCAGATAGAAAACGTATACCTACCTCTGCAGAAAAAAGGGGTAGGGAGATCGATTCTCCTCGTGCATCTCCAATGCAACGCATGCTGATGAATTCCGATGTACGCGTGGCCAATCTGCCTGACCTACTTAAGTACATGGCGAGCATAGAGAGGAGCTGACACCTCAATAAATTGAGGAGGCAATCTCGAAGTTTGCCTGAGTAAGGAGAGTAGGAGACAGATGGTGTCGGAGCGGCCTTGATGACCAGATGAGGGAGATCGGAGGTCAGCAGATCGAGGGGACGCGCTTGTGGAGAAGAAACGGTGGTGGGAGGCAGGAAGCGAGGATTACCCAGCCGTGTTTTCTTTTGTTGGCTTCTATTTCAGTTTTTTTTATCATGTATAAAAAGGTGGAAAGAAAGGAGTCTGTCTCCAGCACGTAAAGAGGTGCATCCCCGTTGGTCTCTATTTCTTTTTTTATCACGTGAGGAGGTGCAAATAGAGAGATTGTCTCCCATACATGAAGGTGCGCATCAGGGTATTATCTGACGGCCATCGGTGTATCATTAGTAAATCTAATGGTCAAAATTTTCTAACCACCAGGATTAACATGGAAGCTCGTTTAGTGCCTCCGATTAACACCGCTGTTTATCTTCAGTCCAGTGTGATATGGAAACAAAATAAAAAAATCAAGGAGAGAATATTTTTTAGTCTTTGTATAAAATTATTCTTACATTAATTTGTTCAATATTTTATTCCATTGACATTGGAACAAAACTGGGTGTATATAGTAGAAATCAGATTGAATAAAAACCTGATTAGTTCCACTACCATCTAATCTTAGTAAATTGCATACTATAGCAGCGGATTGGTATCAATTTTTTGTTCCACTCAAATCTAAGGATGGCCAACTGCATGGATAGTAGTTGAATTGGTAAAAATTATAGGATTTAACGCTACTTTGCTGCTAGTGTCCCTTGTTATATAGATACAAAATAGTACATCAGATAGAAAACGTATACCTACCTCTGCAGAAAAAAGGGGTAGGGAGATCGATTCTTCTCGTGCATCTCCAATGCAACATATGCTGATGAATTCCGATGTACGTGTGGCCAATCTGCCTGACCTACTTAAGTACATGGCGAGCATAGAGAGGAGCTGACACCTCAATAAATTGAGGAGGCAATCTCGAAGTTTGCCTGAGTAAGGAGAGTAGGAGACAGATGGTGTCGGAGCGGCCTTGATGACCAGATGAGGGAGATCGGAGGTCAGCAGATCGAGGGGACGCGCTTGTGGAGAAGAAACGGTGGTGGGAGGCAGGATGCGAGGATTACCCAGCCGTGTTTTCTTTCGTTGGCTTCTATTTCAGTTTTTTTATCATGTATAAAAAGGTGGAAAGAAAGGAGTCTGTCTCCAGCACGTAAAGAGGTGCATCCCCGTTGGTCTCTATTTCTTTTTTTATCACGTGAGGAGGTGCAAATAGAGAGATTGTCTCCCATACATGAAGGTGCGCATCAGGGTATTATCTGACGGCCATCGGTGTATCATTAGTAAATCTAATGGTCAAAATTTTCTAACCACCAGGATTAACGTGGAAGCTCGTTTAGTGCCTCCGATTAGTAAATATAAGATACTCTTTATATGTGAAGTCATTACTCTCCATAAGATCCATATGATCTCTTTATTTTTTTTATTTTATTTCCTCAAGATCATAGTAAGATAATCAAGCCCTTGACTCAACACTAATCTTTATTATATATAGCCCACGGGCTCGATTACATAGAAGGATCATAAAGCAAAACTAAAGAACTAGATCATAGTAAAACTTTATTCTACTAGATCAAGATATTACCAAAAGGATCGAACTAAGAAAACGGTAAAGATAAAAGTGATGGTGATACGATACCGGGGCACTCCCCCAAGCTTGGCAGTTGCCAAGGGGAATGCCCATACCCAATACTCAGTTCTTTTTTGTTGGTGAAGAAGGTGTTGGCAATGATGGATGCTTCTTCCTTAATTTGCGCTTGAGGATAGAATTTTGCTCCCTTAGGTCCTCGATCTCCCGCTCAAGGCTTAATAACTTTTTGCATAGTTCTTATTTGTTCTCCTTCAAGAGACGAAAAGGGATAAACTCGATCTTAGGTTTCTTTGCTCTATTGGGGAGACTTGAATTTTTGAACTCCAGATGCATGTCCCCAGGTTGAGGTAATGGGACTTCCTCTTCATCTGAGCTCGTCTCCTCTTTTCCCTTAGGCTCATAGTCTTCTTCTTCCTCCGTGGTCCAACCGCAATGCTCCAAGTCCCCATAGACCTTATGATCTGCAAGGTAATCATCCACATAGCTTTCTCCCTCTGAATCTTGGGATGACATATTGCTCTAATCTCCAGCAGAAACAGCTCGAAACAAAACATGAGATATTTGCGTGATACGGTGGTCAAAACCTTCAGGAGATTATATAATGAATTTTTACCGACCAAAAGAAGCATCGTGCAAGAAAACGGAGTCCATAGGGCACACGAGGTGCCCACGAGGCAGGGGCGCGCCTTCCACCCTCGTGGAAGCCTCGTGTCCTTTCCGGACTACTTCTTATTTTCCTATTTTCTTAAATATTCCAAAACGGATAAAAAATTGCCATTGGAACTGTTTTGAAGTCGGTTTACTTACCGTACCACGTACTATTCCTTTTCGGAGTCTGAAACATTCTGGAAAGTGTCCCTTATGTATTCCTCCGGGGTTACAGTTTCAATAACATTAGTTTCAACATTTATGGGATTACCTGAGATATAATGTTTGATTCTTTGACCGTTCACCACCCTCGGGTTTGTGCCTTCGAAGTTGTTGATATTTATTGAACCAAAACGGTAGACCTCCTCGATAACGTAAGGACCCTCCCATTTAGAGAGAAGTTTGCCTGCAAAAAATCTTAAACAACAGTTGTATAACAATACATAGTCACCTACATTAAACTCACGTTTTTGTATCCTTTTGTCATGCCATCTTTTAACCTTTTCTTTAAACAGTTTGGCATTCTCATAAGCCTGGGTTCTCCATTCATCAAGTGAGGTAATGTCAAAAAGCCTCTTCTCACCGGCATGTTTGAAATCATAATTGAGCTCTTTGATGGCCCAATATGCCTTATGTTCTAGTTCAAGAGGTAAGTGACATGCCTTTCCATAAACCATTTTATACGGAGACATACCCATAGGATTTTTATATGCAGTTTTATAGGCCCATAATGCATCATCAAGTTTCTTGGACCAATTCTTTCTAGACCTATTAACAGTATTTTGCAAAATTAATTTAAGCTCTCTATTACTCAATTCTACTTGACCACTAGACTGTGGATGATATGAAGATGCAATTCTATGATTAACATCATACTTAGCAAGAATTTTACGAAAACCACCATGAATAAAATGTGAACCGCCATCAGTCATTAAGTATCTAGGGACTCCAAACCTCAGAAAAATAACTTCTTTAAGCATATTAATAGAGGTGTTATGATCAGCACTACTAGTTGGAATAGCTTCTACCTGAGGGAGTCCTGGACTAAGGGGTCCTCGGGCGTCCGACCTGTTATCCATGGGCCAGACTGATGGGCTGTGAAGACATGAAGACCGAAGATTGCACCGTGTCCAGATTGGACTCTACTTGGCGTGGAAGGCAAGCTTGGCGACCGAAGATTCCTTTTTCTGTAACCGACTCCATGTAAACCCTAGATCCCCTCGGTGTCTATATAAACCGAAGGGGATAGTCCGGAAAGGACACCACATATACTAATTACCATATTCATAGGCTAGACTTCTATGGTTTAGTCATTACGATCTCGTGGTAGATCAACTCTTGTAATACTCATATTCATCAAGATCAATCAAGCAGGAAGTAGGGTTTTACCTCCATAGAGAGGGCCCGAACCTGGGTAAACATCGTGTCCCCTGTCTCCTGTTACCATCGATCCTAGACGCACAGTTCGGGACCCCCTACCCAAGATCCACTGGTTTTGACACTGACATTGGTGCTTTCATTGAGAGTTCCACTGTGTCGTCGATGAAAGGCTCGATGGCTCTCCTTGTCGCTAAATACAACGTTACCGCGGGGGTAGTTTTGGCCCCGGGCCAAACCCTCCGGCTGGGCGTGTCACGACCGGTTTTCCAATAAAAATATTTATTGAGAAACCAATCTTTTGAGTCCAGTATGAGAAAAATCCTCCTTACCGGTAGACAAATTCTTGATACAATAAGCCAGTAGCATAAAATATATTACAGGATCGAACTACGGTTGCTCAACCAAATTATTACAAGCACGCCAATAATTATACATAATGGCGGACATGACACAGTGGTGTGGAGGCATACTACTGACTCGAGGATAGGGCGGTGGTGGAAACACACAGCGGGGAGAGAGATGCAAGACTCTAAAACTGGCATCTCATCGAGCGTCGAGGTGAGGCTTGATGAATTTATTTGGTAGCGGAAGCGGATATGATACAGTGACCAAATCCAGGGTCGCGCGAGACTGACTGGGATTCCTCTAGGCGTCGGAATCGCTATCAAAATCTTCATCCATGAGATCGCCTTCGTCAGCATCTGGCCAAATCAACAAGCCAGGTGAGTACTTTGAATGTACTCGCAAGACAGTTCGGACGTGAGATATAACAAATGCAAGCATGGATGCGACATGTTTAACTTTTAACAGTGGCACATTAATTCGTAAAAACAAGACAGGTAAAAAGGGAGTCGGCGGTAGTCCGCTCGAAAGCCCAACAAAATAACGGTAAACACAACCGGGGTCTGAAACGACACCTCGATAGGAAGATAAATAAATAAATCACGCCGCAGTCGGGCGTCTAGGCGATGTCACATAAAGGGCTTTAAAAGAAATGCCACAGTCGGGCATCTGAGCAACGTCACATAAAGGGCTTTAAAAGAAATGCCACAGTCGGGCGTCTCAGCGACGCCACATACAGGACTTTAAAAGAAATGCCACAGTTGGGCGTCTGAGCGACGCCACATAAAGGGCTTTAAAAGAAATGCCACAGTCGGGCGTCTGAGCGACGCCACATACAGGGCTTTAAAAGAAATGCCACAGTCAGGCGTCTGAGCGACGCCACATAAAGGGCTTTAAAAGAAACGCCACAGTCGGACGTCTGAGCGACATCACAGAAAGGGCTTTTATTCACAAGTAAATAATACTCATAACAAACATTCAATTCATCAAAATAAACGGGTTAGTCCATCCACAGGAATAATCATTTAACTGGACTTAGCACTCATGCGATTCACCGGAGTCTCTGTCATCAAAACTGACATTTGGTCAGGATAAGATAATATCGAACTTGGACATGGAATAGATGATTCGAAGGAATATATGACTCTGCAGAGTTTGTACAATGTTTTTCCCACAGCCAACGGATTTCCAGAGTCACGAAGGACTAGTTCCGTTTACGGTATTTCGGAAGAAAACACAGCTAACCAGTACACACCCATCCTACCTCTCGTTGCTAGGAATCACCCTAGACATCGTCCAAGAAAAACTTTGAGACGGGGAGATCACAATCTCGAATAGCATGGGATCAAATTTATATACGCACGCTCTAAGGGGTGCCCCCCTCTCGGTCCCAACCGGAAACACCCATGCCCCCTGACCGGATGACTGGCTTTAATCCAGGGCCATGGAACCATCATCACGGCCTCTCCTTTTTGGTGTGTACCAGGAAAGCGGTTTACAACTTACTAAGCCATATTCCTTGCGGAAAACATGTGGTAGTACAGGGAAGGAAGAATGGAAGGAACTGGAATGGTACGAGTTGACATTGAAGTCACATAGTCTGGCATAAGCCTGGCATGCTACAACACTGCCATCTTACCCATCTACATGCCAACACATGGCCATGCATACTCACATCCATCCACTCATGGATTTTCGAAACTCACTTGCCTCATCGTTGCAAGTAACATGACTTTCGTCGGTATGTTCATCAACATGCCATAAACCACTTAATGCAAACATGCCAAAACAATCATCATATCAAAAGTTCAAACATGCTTGCCTGGTTCGGAGTAGTCGGAGCCTAGCTCGGTGAAGTTTGCGGTCCCGTCACCTCCTTCGGTATCTACGGTATAAATAAAATATACGCGCTATCGTGAATACCGCGAGGTGCACAAAAATTATACCAAATATTTTTCAAATAAATATGATAAAAAACTAGACAAAAATCTGAAGAGGACAGAAAAAGAATCACTCAAAAATTCTTTTCTGTTAAAAAGTTATAAGGGTTTTAACCCAAGGACCCATCTGTAATGAAACAGAAAGTTCCTAGGGGCTAGCTTGTAAAAACAGAAAATGCTTCGGTAGCGACTATGCCAGCCCAGAGGGAAAGCGCATTTGGCAGAAGGCGTTTTCAGAAAACGCTTCGCATAGAAAGGACAAAGAGGCTGACGGCGGGTCCCGCCCGTCAGGTTTGAATATTCAAACGGGGCGGCAGATTTCGCCGGAGCCCGAGAGCCGCGGTGGTCGCCGGCGGCGATCCACGGCGAGGTAGGTGAATCGGAGAGTACCTCCGTGTTCAGGGTGCCATTCCGCGTCGGTTGGTGGTGGTGGTGGTCGCCGGCGAGTACCACGTCGACGGCGAGCCTTGCTCCGGCGGACGGTGGTTCGGGTGATCGAGGGCCTCGTCGGAGAGAGCTGCGGAGATCAAATTGAGGAGGGGGTTAGGCTTCTGGTAGCTAGAGGGGGTAACTGACGGGGCTTGGGCGCCGGAGACGGCCTCACCGGAGCGAATCGAGGTGGAGGCCGAGGCGGAACGGGGCGGCCGGAGTCGGGGGAGGAGACCTCCTTGAGGTCCCCCTGTTGCCCTGGCGGGGTGCTGGTGAGATGCAGAGGGGGTGCGTGCTCGAGGGCGAGCTCGGGGTCCCCTTTTATAGGCGACCCGAGGCGGTGGCCGTGAACGGAGTTCTCCGGCGATGGATTACGGCGGTGAAGTGCTAGGTCGGGAATTTTAGGGGGTTGGCCATCAACGTGGAGATCCATTGGATCCACTCCGACGCTCAACGGACCAGGATTAGAAGCTTAGGGCAGGTTTTGTCGGAACGGGACGGCGCGGGTCCGTTGGCGGCAGAGAGCGCGCCCAGCGCTTGTCGGGCCACGGCGACGGTGCAGCGGGGCTGCGCTGGCATGCATGAGCCACGCGTAGGGCTAGGGAGCAAAGGGCGGCGCGGAACAGCGTTGCAAAGCTGGGGCTGCCACTGTTGGCCGCTACGGGTGGCGTGGCCAGCGCGGAAGCCGCCAGCTCCGGCGATGCTCGCCGCCTCCGACGCCAGGAACCAGCCAAGTGCGCATGCGGCGCTCTGGACAGCGAGGAGGGGCTGCGCGCATCACGCCACAGCGCACTGTCGATGCGTGACTGAACCCTGACGAAGAGAAACGACACTAAACTCTGAATTTTTCTGAAAGTGCAAAGGAACAGTGCAGCTCAGGTGTTCGACAGAATGTTTTTGGTATGAGGGAGGCTCTGCTTGAGCTGAAACATGGTGGGGTGGCCTCTCAATGCACCAGGAGGCTGCCTTAATTTTGGTGGAATTTTTGGAGAAGTGTAGATATGAATTTCATCAAATTTGTCAAATCTGGTCCAAACTTGCAGTAGTTGTGGGTTCTAAAGACAATCCCGGGGAGTTGGTTTGAGGTAAAAATTCAAAGGCAATAAGGTACTTGCTTTGAAAATCACTTAGGCTCAAAATAATTGGCAGAAATGTTTTGGGGGATAAAATAATTGAAATAAAAATCCAAAACTAGTTTGGACTTGTTGCGATGGAGAGATTAGATTGTTCAAAGGTGGAGGGAGGGATTTTGAGAAGATTTACTATAGGAGACATGGTAAAACCATGGGTGGTTTTCAAGATAAGAAAATCCTCAAAATTCACAGAGTTCTTTTTGTAAGAAAAGAATAATTTCCAAAAATATATTTTGAGAAGGGAACCATCAGAGTAAGAGTTTTAAATGATCAAACACCATAGTTTGAAGAAGATACAAAAATAAAAATCCTTGCCAAAGAAGTCTTTAAGAGGAAGGTTTTCTGGAAAATTTTGAATGTCCTCTTTTCAAAAACCACAAAGTTTTTTCTGAAAACAAAATAAAAATTTTGGAGTGTCACAGGGCGATTTTACTATGATCGCCCGTTCGGCACGGAGCCGACGATGACCTCTCGGGCCATCAAAAATCCCCTTCGCATCAACTCCGAGCACTCCAAGCGGATGGATCTGGTCGAGTTTTTGTCCTTAAACGAGCTGCTAGATTGCATGGCCGCTTTAGGAATCGCCATTGATTACGATCAGATCGGGCCTAAAACCGATCAGGGAGAAACCGAAGCTCCACTTATCACCCACCAGATCACGACAGTCCTGGAGCAGGACGGCGAGTCTTCTTCTATATCGAAGGCGGACTATGTTTGGGTCACCGTTCATAAAGAGCCGGATACTCACCCGCGAAAGGACACAACCAGCCCTCCGAACATAGCATCGGACGGCGGGTCCCAACAATCAGAAGATGTTCCTGAACCCGGACTGTCTAGTCCGAAAGGTCGTCGGACCCCGGACAACCGGTTAGGTCAGGGTTCGGATTTAATTCCACCCACCCACCCGAACATAGAGGATCTCATGAGCATAAAACAACAGTCTTAGGAGAAGGTCCACCACTTTTGGGCCAGATTCCTCCTTGTCAGGAACAAGGTAAAATATTGCCGTGACGAGGACACAATATCAGCGTTCTGCAAAAATTGTGCAGCCGAAGAATTAACCGCATCCCTGGCCCTAGAGGCGCTATCTGAAGCACCCACGGCCAAAGAATTAACCGCACTACGCTCCACAGTGGACAAGGATGATGTGATCCTCGACAAACGCCCCAAATCCACCTCGTTTAAACCAACAGAAGAAATAATCAAATTCAAGGTCCACCCAACAGACCCCAAGAAGACGGTATCCATCGGAGCTCAACTAAACCCAACAGTTGACACCGCACTACGAGAATTCCTGCGTGAAAACTGGGACATATTTGCCTGGCACCCTTCGCATATGCCAGGGATCCCACGCAAGCTGGCCGAACATAGCCTCAATATATTAAAGGGGTTTAAACCACTTAAGCAGGCACTGCGGCACTTTTCCGAACCTAAGCGACAAGCCATGGGGGAGGAGCTGGCCAAACTCATCGAGGCCGGATTCATTAGAGAAATCAAACATCCGGACTGGCTGGCAAACCTGGTGATGGTACCAAAGTAGGACAAATCCTGGCGCCTGTGTGTCGATTTCAAAGACCTCAACAAAGCCTTCCCTAAGGATCCCTTCCCCCTCCCCACATTGATCAAATCATTGACGCCACCGCAGGACACAACTCACTGTGTTTCCTCGATGCATACTCCGGATACCATCAAATCAAAATGAAGGAATCCGATCAAGTTGCAACAGCATTTATTACCCCATATGGGCCATTCTGCTTCAATACCATGCCCTTTGGGCTCAAGAATGCCGGCGCCACATACCAACGCATGATTCAAACATGCTTGGAGAAACAGATTGGCAAAATAGTAGAAGCTTACTTTGATGACATTGTCATCAAAACCAGGCACGTGGAAACACTAATAGACGACTTACGTCTTACATTTGACAACCTCAGGGCGTATGACATTAAGCTCAACCCGGAAAAGTGTGTCTTCGGCGCCCCGCTGGAAAACTGCTGGGCTTTATCGTTTCCAATAGAGGAATCAAAGCAAACCCAGCCAAAATCTGAGCTTTGTCACAATTGGCTAAGCCAACAGACCTTAACACTACTAGAAAAATGGCTATAGATGGGATTGACACTAAGGGCGCACCAGTCAAGCGGTGTGCCATTAGTATATACTAATGGTGCACCACCTTCTGATACGCCATTAGAGTTGAAACTACTAATGGCGCACCTGGCCCAGGGTGCGCCATTAGTATCAATTTTTTTAACTAGTGCGCCTGTCCAAACATACTAATGGCGCACCAGACACAGTGCGCCATTACTAGTTGTAACTAGTAATGGCGCACCTGTCGGAAAGTGCATATGTTCTCTTCTTCTACTTCTTCTTTTTCTGAAATTAGAGAAGATTTGGCGGCTGCTGCTGCAAAGCAAGTCAAGCCTTTGTGTGCTTGCGTGAGAAAAAGATAGCCAGCAGCGCCACCTTTGTAGCCTCCTTTGTGTCATTGCGCATGGGCTTCATCCTCATTCCTCCCTCCTTTAACCTCCGTGTCAAAAGGCAGGCGCATCAAAGCGATGATGATACACTCTTTAAGACGCCGGTGATGAATGCAATTAACTTCTTCCTTTTTTGGCTGCCCATTATTCCCTAGCTAGTGCTCGCTTTTCTGCAGGGCTGCTGCTGCTGCTGCTTTAGTTTTCATGCCCAATCAACCAATTCTCCTTTTATCCATTTGATTGGCTCCTATTATAATTGCAGAGGATAAGAAGAACTTGCTCTGTTCTTGCTTGTACACCAATCTCTGCTTCAACTGCTGCATTTACTTTCATGTAACAGTCTTGTACCCAATGCTTCAGTGGCAGTGTATCCTAAGCAATGGACTCCACTTGGTAGAGTGGTACAGTTAGTATTAGTACTAGCATGTTCTCTTGCTTCTATAGAGAAGGAAGGAAGGACTTCAGAGTTCAGATAGCACTATTGTTCTCATGGGTAGGGTGTACGCGACGATCTTACGGAGAGAAAGCATTCATTTTTTGCCCAATTTGTGCTGCTGGGATGGTACTTGTTGGGAATTTATTACCATGTTCTCTGAGTTGGTTCATACTGATTTCTGGGCAGTTTGTGTGTAGGCACTTGTGCAGCACTACAGGTACAGGTTTCTTCAGTAGCTTTGTTTTGGGCATAGGGTGTTTCATACAAAATACCCAACACATGGTCTTATCTCTTCTTCTTTTTTTGTGATAACTCACATGGACCTCTCCTGGTCCATTCGTATTTTTTGTAAGGCTTTTATCGGTTTGGTTAATTGTAAAATCTTATGAGTGTTTTCTCCATGATCTACGCGCAAAGTATTTTTAGATTCTCGGTGTAGTTATTTAGGGGGGGGGGTTATTTGCTTGCTATATATATAGGGAAAGTCATTGCTCTGTTTTTAGTATTTTCTGATCCAGCACCTTTACACGGAAACTGAAACTGCTTCACTGTCATCTTATCAATATTTAAGCCGCCGGTGATGAATGCAATTAAGTTCTTCCTTTTTTTGGTTGGCCATTATTCCCTGCTGGTGCTTGCTTTTCTGCAGGCTGCTGCTGCTTTAGTTTTCATGCCTAACTAAGAACCATAAAAAAAACACTCATCTTTTAGTCCAGTTGGCGACACAGAAGATACTGCTTGGAGATGCATATATTGTTTCACCTCTTCACATGCCAATATATTTTCCATGTTGTGATGGAGGCCTTTTTTGCCTTGTCCACCCGAGAGGCCCTTGAGTTTGCTGGAATGTCGATTAACTTCCGTTCCGGCAAATTCGGGTACTCCATATGTCCTATTTTCAGCAAAGGTCATGCTGAAATTTTCCGTGAATTTTAGCATGACTTTGCTAAAAATAGGACATATGGGGTACTTGTGACTAATGCATGGGCCGGGGTATCTTAGTAGTTAATTAAGTAGGATCAAGTGCCCCGGCGTACTTGTGACTAATGCATGGCTTTTAGGGTGCCTCGGTGTCGATAAAAACCGAAATGATGAAAGCTTAGGCTTTTAGGGTGCCTCAGCGTCGAAAAACCCTCAATGATAAAAGCTGAGCTTTTAGGATGCCTCGGTGTCGACAAACCCTAAATGATGAGACCATGATCTTGTTCCTTGACAATAACCAACTTTTTGACCAAACTTTGTTCCTATTTAGAGAGAAACATGGCCAACAACGATGAGGCCGGGGGTTCGGGCGTCAAGGCATTCTGGGAGCTGTCCCAGGAGATGGAGGAACAACCTCACTTGTATGAGGACGCCGCCTTCCCCACCGATCCTGAGACCACTGATGGTACCGCCGAGTATGACCCCACTGATGCCACCACTGATGGTGCCGCCGAGGATGCCACCGCTGATGATGGCGGCGCACGCACAGATGGCAGCCAACCGAAGAGGCAACGGAAGGACCGGCGCCCGACCGTGCTCCGCACCCTCAAGGAGGAAGTTACTGAAGTGGACTCCGACGGGAATCCAACGGTGCCCGAACGAATAGTCAAGGGGTACTCGCTTCAGCTCAGGTGCATTCTCCGGAGCACAGTCTCGATCAACACCGAGAACCTGAGGCATCCTGACCGAGGGAATTTGTGCAACCTCCTCTTCACGAAGTTGCACGAACGATACAAGTTCCCCGCTGAATTTGAGAACACAAGCCTCAAAAGGAATAAAGTGAACAATGCTGCCCTCACGAAGATGAGCAAGGCCCTGTCTACTTGGAAAAGTAATGTGAAGAGAATGATCAAGAAAGGTGAGAGTTATGAGAAGATCAAGGAGAAAAATCCTTCGATCACCGAAGATGACTACAACGACTTCAAGATCAATTGCTCGAGCACCGCAAACTCCGAATCAAGTAAGTGGGCGAAAGAAATGCGGGAGCTGAACTTAGGGGAACACACACTCGGTCCCGGCGGTTACAGTGTGGCGGAGCCTATATGGGACAAGGAGGAGGCGGACCGTGCCGAGCAAGGCCTACGGCCCCTCTTCGATAAATACGGTGACAAGCAGACCAGGAACTTTGTCAGGGCCCGGTACAAGAAGGACCCGAAAACAAAGGAGCTTACCACGGATCCGAAGACCCGGGCGCTTGAGCTTCTTCTGGTAAGGAATACACCCCCGCGTAATTAGCTCCATATGGTTGCATTCTAATTAATGAAGCCAAATTTCTAAATGGTTCACATTCCTTCCGCAGGCGACTGAAAGCAGTAGCGCGGGGTCGACTAAGAGCAACCCTTGGGACACCACTCTAAATAGGGCGTTGAATGTAATGAAGAACAAGGATAAGCTCAGTAAGCCGACGTCAGCTGGTCGTGTGGCAGGCAAAGGCTTGTCGACAAAATGGTCGTCATACTATAACACTGGTGGGCGAAAGGAGAAAAAGACCAGCTCGGAAAGCCAGGCACGCGAGGTTCAAGAACTCAGGGCACAGGTGGTGCGGATTCCGGAGATTGTCCAAGAGCAAGTGGAACAACAACTCGGAAGGACGATCACCGCCATTGTGCCTACCTTGATCCAGGGGATTAGTGCGTGGATTGCGGGCGGCCAACAGGGGCCGCCCCCGATTCCTAGCTTCACGGCCAGCAACTCGCAGAATGCGATGGCGGGGCCATTGGTGTCTCCGACGCCGGCACGGGAGCTTAATGCACCCGGGTGTACGCCGGCCGGCACCTCTGCAGCAAGCGGCCCCTCCGTCAACTGCACGCCCGCCGTTGGCGGTGCCTCGACATTAGCCGAGCTCGACGCCATCATCACGGTAACTAATTAAGCCTCTCTCGGCCGAGGACTTCATCTCCTTGCCGTTGACTGGGCATCCCTGACGCCCTACATGTTTTCGCAGGGCGCCGCCGACGTTCCTTGCACTCTCCTGCACTTCGTGAACAACGAGTTGGTCGATGTCGCCAAGGGCAAAATCGTTCAACCGAGCAACCCCTTGTTCCACGGTACCCAGATGCCACCCAACTTGTTTAGGGTTCAACTGGTTCGGGTGCTGCCAGGCTGCGACAAGTTGTTACCTCCGATTCGACCCGTCGGGGCCGACGATGATGACGTGATGACCCTCAGCACCTGCCTGAGCTGGCCCCTGCTTTGGCCGAAGAGCCAGATTCGTTTGGGGGAGGGGGACACCACCCCAAAGACAACACCGCCAGTCGTGCCGGTGCCAAGTCGGCCCCATGGCAAGAACGCCGCAACGGTGCCGGACATCCCTATGCCACTGGATCCAAACATGCATATGGCACAGGATCAGAACGACGATGACGACGATACATTTGCCAACGTCGATCAGTACTTTGCCGATCATGGGTACGGTGGCGACTTCATGGGGCCTCCTTCTCAAGAACCCAACCCAACAAAAGACGTGCGCGATTTAGCTGGTACCGCGGAGAAGCCAAGTTGCAACAGGCGTCGTGTGCCGTTCAGCTCTTAGGAGACGCCTCCAGCTGCCGACTTCACCGAGCCTCAGATAGGCGAGGTGCGAAATATTATCAGCCCCAACACACTCAAGAAGGCGGTCTGTGAGCAGAACTCGGTCCCATTACAGGAGAAGAAGAAGGCACGCAAAAGAAAGACTAATAAGGGTGCGGGCCAGCCGGCACCGAGTACGATCCGTGCTCAGGACGGGCCATCTTCACCTGAGGATATCTCGAGGAGGGTGCATGTGGCGGGTAGGCCAATGCTACCGAGAAATATGCTCGATGCTGCAACCGGTGCTATGCGGAGTCTGCATGATAGTGTTCTTTCTTTGGAGAAGTGGCGTCTCGGAGAGAAGGATGTGGCATACCCGGTTTTTGCGGCCAAGGTGCCAGAGGGCAAGGGCTTTGTGGATAACTCCATCGAGGGTACGATCGTCCTGCGGTTTGATGACATCCACGCTATGTTGAACCTTCATCCGCTGCACCACACCTTCGTTCGGCTATTTTCGCTGAGTATGGAGATGCGGATCATTCGCGACAAGACCCCGGACATCGTGATAGTCGACCCCTTCTACATGCGTGCCAAGATCATGGGCAGCGCTGGGGACCGGCAAGTCGCGACTTCTTACCTCGAAGGCGTCATTCTGGCAAATCAAGATAAGGATAACTTCCTCGTGCCTTACTTTCCCGAGTAAGTCCTCCCCTCAACCGCCCCGTAACATATGAATTCTTAGATTTCGATCATTTTTCTTTTAACATTCCGTGTTTTCTGAAGTGACACACATTGCACGCTCATCCTCCTAAGCCCCAAATATTCCATGGCCACGTATTTCGACCCGGACCGTCAGTCGAACGTAGACTACAGAAATGTCAAGAAGGTTCTTGATGATGTTCTCCCCGGCTACGTCAAATATGGAAGCACCTTCACCAGGCCTATTTGTAAGTACAGCAAGCACGTGTTCTCCCACAATACGACGTTCTGCTGCGTCAAGCAGCTGCCTGGCGTCAGAAGGGTGCCTACTACGCCATCCATCACATGCGGGCGATCGTACGGGACCATCATCAACTTCTGCTACCGAGTAAACTCAAATATTGGGCCGCGAGCGTGTCGGCAATCCAGGACACGGACATCAGACAAGAATTCTTTCACATCTAGTCGGAGTTTGCGGAAATCATCCATCAAGATGTCCTTCGTACCTCGAGGCAGTTCTACCTCAGAAATCAACCGTCCAACAGTGACATCGACACAATGCTACAAATGCAGGCTGACAACGACCGTTGTTTCATGACTCCCACGATAGACGGCGGCTTCATCCACGCTCCGGTCCCTTGAGTCGAGTCGAAAGCAGTGATGCTGTGTCTAGTTCTGAAACATCGATTGGCTCATGTTGTAATTAAACTTTAATGAACTTGTAGTATGTCTCTTTGGTTTCGAGAGTCGTTCAACTTAGATGTAATCGATGCTATTAATGTCTTGCTTTTCTCTTCCGATTGTTCTGTTGCATACTTATATATTGCTTATGTATTGTCTGTGAATTGGTACTAACGTTTCGTTTGGCTACTGCATAGCAATGCCGTCGTATGTCGTGTACAAGGGTAAGGTTCCCGGAGTCTACGACGACTGGGAGGAGTGTCGGAGACAGGTTCACCGATTCAGCGGTAACAGTTACAAAGGGTACACCACTAGGGCCGAGGCCGAATATAGATACGCCCGCTATCTAGCGGGAGAGGGGAGGGAGCGCTGGAGGAACCGGATGAAGACGAGTTTCATCGTGATGATGCTCATCGTGATGACTGCAGGTCTCTTCTATGTGATGGTAGTTTAGATGATCGATATCGACTTGTAATGTGAAGACAAACTCGCTACTCGCGGTCTCGAGACTTGTAATATAATGTTCTATCTTTCTTCGGCCTGTCAATTCGGAGACTAATATGATGAATTGTATTCGGAGACTAATATGATGAATTGTATTCAGAGACTAATCTTCTATTGTATTCGATGAATCTGTTGTTGATGTGTGCTGTCTATATTTTGTCCAGTTATACATTTTGTAACCTGTGCAAAAAACAGAAAATTAAAAAAATAAAAAAACCTAATATTCATACTAATGGCGCATCACATCACAGTGCGCCATTAGTATGCCAAAGGATACTAATGGCGCATCATTAAATAGTGCGCCATTAGTATGCCGAAGTTACTAAGGGCGCATCTTGTTGTTGTGCGCCATTAGTATGCCAAAGCACCTGGGTATACATGGCCCCCTGGGAGGCATACTAATGGCGCACTGTTGTATATACTAATGGCGCATCTGAGGTGCGCCATTAGTAGACCAGATACTAATGGCGCACACTAATGGCGCACCACTAATGCACCATTAATGGCCAAATTAGGTGCGCCATTAGTAGGACTTTTCCTAGTAGTGTAAGCAAGTTCAAAAACTTGCAGGTTGCGTGGCAGCTCTAAGCTGCTTTATCTCCAGATTAGGAGAAAAGACACTGCTTCTCTATAACCTTCTACGGCGAACCGACCACTTCGAGTGGACGGACGCGGCAATAGCCAGATTGAAAGAAATAAAAACCCTTCTTGCGAGCAATCCAATCTAATGCTGGCCGCACCTAACTCCAGCGAACTGATGTTATTATACATATCGGCAACACATCAGGTGGTGAGCGCCGTACTCGTTGTTGAACTAGAATAGGACGGACATAAATTCCTACTTCAAAAGCCAGTATACTACGTATCTACTGTCCTTACACCATGCAAAGCCCGGTACCCTCATTATAAAAAAATAGCATACACAGTCTTTATGGCATCCCAAAAGCTCCGTCACTACTTCCAGGAGTGTTCGATCACGGTGGCCTTCGAAGTACCACTCAACGACATTATAAATAACCGCGATGCTACGGGACGGATTTCCAAATGGGCCATTGAGCTCCTGCCATTTGACATTACATACAAACCACGTCGAGCTATCAAATCCCAGGTACTGGCCGACTTCATCGCCAAATGGACAGAGGCCGAACTCCCTAAAGAGTACGGCACATACTCCAATTGGGTCATGCACTTCAACAGCTCCAAAATGCTAGCAGGGTTAGGAGCGGGTGTCGTCTTAACGTCCCCTACCGGAGACATCGTCCAGTATGTTCTCCAAATACTATACACAGACTCCAATAATGCAGCCGAATACGAGGCCTTATTGCATGGTCTCCGGATGGCTGTCTCCACCGGCATACAACGCCTAGAAGTGCGCAGGGACTCAAACCTTGCAATATCTCAAATAAAGTGAGATTTCGACGCTAAAGATCCAAAGATGGCAGCGTATCGTAACGCAGTCATAAAAATGTCGGCCCAGTTCGAGGGGCTTGAGTTCCATCATGTGGCTCGAGAAAGTAATCAAGCGGCGGATGTTGTTGCTCGTATTGGCGCTAAGCGTGACCCTGACCCACCTAATATCTTCCTGGAAAGGCTCTTTAAGCCATCCGTGGTGTGGCAGGGGGAAAATGGAAACACTAGTCCGGACCCAAACATAACCCCAGATCCCGGAAACATCGACATAACACCATCGACGCATCTCATCATGGCAGTCATTGCCCCATGGACCGAACCCTTCCTAGCCTACCTTAATAGGAAGGAGCTTCCTGAGGACCAGAATGAGGTCCGCTGCATTGTCCAGCGCTCGAAGGCCTATAAGGTTCATGATGGAGAGCTCTACAAGAAAAGCGCCACCGGAGTCCTTCAACGATGTATATCCGAGGAAGAGGGGTGGCAGCTCTTGGCTAAAATTCATGCTGGACTCGGCGGGCACCACGCCGCAGCTTGGGCCCTTGTTAGCAAGGCTTTCCGTACAGGGTTTTATTGGCCGACGGCCCAAGCGGACGCACAGGACCTTGTCCAACATTGCGTCGGATGCCAACTCTTTGCCAATCAAAGCCATATGCCGCCCACTGCCCTACAAACAATCCCCATCACTTGGCCTTTCGCGGTATGGGGACTTGACATGGTTGGACCCCTTAAAGGGGGAAGCCATAAGAAAAAATATATGCTGGTTATGGTGGACAAATTCACTAAGTGGATAGAGGCTAAACTGGTTAAAACGGCTGAGTCCGGCCCAGTGATAGACTTCATATCCCATGTTGTGCACCGTTATGGTGTCCCACACAACATCATCACGGACAACAGCTCTAATTTCACAGCCGATGAGGTAAAAACCTGGTGTACTAATCTGGGTATTAAACTTGATTACGCCTCCGTCTACCACCCACAAACCAACGGTCAAGTCGAACGCGCCAACGGTCTTATTATGAGCGGCATCAAGCCCAGACTAGTGCGGTCTTTAAAAGAATCAGACAAGAACTGGGTTGAGGAGCTCGACTCCGTACTCTGGGGGCTGCGGACCACGCCCAACCGTACTACCGGGTACACACCTTCCTTCATGGTGTATGGTGCAGAGGCCGTATTGCCTGTCGGTGTACAAAAAGAGGGGTACACTTTTTGTACCCCTATAACTGTGCACGAGCAGTCTGAGCCATGGGCATCACCACACTGAGCAAGGCAAGGGAGGTGAGCCAAGTTAAGGCCAAAGCTCAAGAGAAGCAGAACGACACCAAGACCAAGACCACAAAGAGCGAAGGGGACGAAGCAGACCTCGCCCCCGGCAAGATCCTTGCCGGGAGGCGGTTTTAACAAACCCAACAAGACCCTTGGCGTGGCAGCTCGCCCCACACCTATGGAGTGAGTCACCCTTGAGTCCACTGCCCCCATGGGGCAAGGATTCAGGAGACATCCCCGTGGTGGCTTGCAGATCTTTGTGAAGACATTCAAGATCAGATACACCCTTTAGAAGATGATGATCCCTGGCGGGATCCCAGCCAAGGAGGACCACAAGGCCCCCGGCAAGAGCCTTGCTAGGGATGACAGCAGGCGCCACGGCAAGACCCTTGCCGAGGCCGCGGCAAGGCCCTTGCCAAGAACACCCGTAGGGCCACCATCAGGCCCACGCCAGTCAAACCTCCACCGCCATTCACATGCAGCTGCCGACCCAACTAGCTGGGCAGGCACCTGCGTGGCGGCATGCAGATCTTCGTAGAGACCCACCACTGCGCCACCTCAGCTGCCTGCCTGCCTACATGGCACCGCAGGTGCCGCTGGCCAGGGCGCGTGTCGACGCGAGAGAGAGCGGCGACGGACGAGACAGGGCTCTCCCCCATCCCCGATAAAGCAAGGACACCTGGGCCAGACGCATTAAATGCGCCTTGTCATGTAATGCGAGGGATAACCTCACATCACTGTTCCCTTTCCGCCTCCTGTGTGCCACTGTGGCAACCCCTTTCCTATAAAAGGAGGCCCGAGGCGACCAGGAGGAGGATTCGGCTTTTTGGAGCTCCTCATGCCCCATAGCTAGCTCAAGAACACAGATATACAATCCACCAAAGCATGAGTAGGGTTTTACGCATCCCCGCGGCCCAAACCTGGATAAACGAACCGTGTGCTATTTGTTTGATCCGCTCTTCTCACGACCCCGCGCCCTGCAACCGTAGTAGGGATTCTTGTGATCCCATAGGTGTCGTTCCCACCGACATCTTTGGCGCGCCAGGTAGGGGGCGTAGTTGTGAGAATTGGCTCTAGCAATCAGCTCAGCACTCCTTTGCCTTCGTGGCTCTTGGAGAAGGACGGAGGCCAGAAGATCAGCGCTCAAGTGACTACAAACAGAAGCTAAGTTGCACTGAACCCTTATTTGTGCTACCCTTCTTATTTGAGGTTATTCCCCCCGGAGATATTTGCTTAGTATGAGAAACCTGCACGCCAGGGGGCTCTACCACGATCGGCAACGCCCTTGCCCTGTTTCCAGTCCGCTCAACAGCTCAAGCGGCTGTGTCGAGAATGGCAGAGTAGCCTTCCGCGATTCTGACTCGAGTCAAGCTCGACAGTTCGAGCGGCCGCGTTCAGAACGGAAAGGTGGCTCGTCCGGCAGCATGCGTACCTGGCTGGCCATGGGGATCCGTCCCCAAAACGCCGCTAGGGGCTTCCGCGCCGGCAAGCCTTCCCGATCGGCGTAGGGCGCGCATACAAAGAGGAATTGAACGGGGAAATAACATGCTTGAAAATTAAGAGTACTTCAAAGTTATATTACATCACATCATAGCTGCGGTTCTAACTAAAGATACAATTTGTCTTGGTCGGGAACCCGCAGCGGCGAAGAAGAACGGGATGCCGAATCCCGGCGCTGGCCTTCCACCCTCTTGATTTCATCGATGCAGTCGGTGATGGGCTTGATGCGCTCCTTGAGCACCGTGAGGTCAGCACCATCCGGCAAGCTCTTCATCACGGCCGCGAAGTCAAGATCGGGATTCCAGTACGCCATCTTGGTGAGGACCTTGGTCACGACCCCCCGGCAAAGTCGCCGGGCCTCCTCGGCCATCGTGGCCGTCCTGTTGGAGTGGAGATAAGCCAAGGCTCCGAGGACGCCCTCGAAGAACAGGGTCAACTTGGTGTTGATGGTCCCGCTGCGCTCAGGGGCGTATCTCACGTTTGGCATCCCCATGGTGGCCAACTGCGAGGTGACCCTACTGGCGACCTCCTCCAGACGGCTGATCCATCTGTTCTCGCCCGCCACATAATCCTGGTGGGAGGCGGCCTCGTTCGCCCGCAGCTGCTTCTCCTCCTCCAGGCTCCTGGTCAAGATCTCCTCCCGAGCCCTGCTCTCCGACATCATCTTCTCGAGATCCCCCATCTTCAGCTTGAGGTCTCTGACGGAGTTTTGCGCTTCGGAGAGCTCCGCAGCCCTGCTGATGACCGTTCCTTGCGCTCCACCAAGGCGCTGTTGAGCGTGCTCTTCTCGTTGGACAGCTTGAGGGCCTGCTCCTTCAGCTCGTCCGGCGCCACCTCCAACTCCCTTACCTTGCCGGCATGGGCCAGAGCCTGGGCATCGAGTGCTTCCTTGTGCCTCTGCTCCAGCTCACGAGTCCGCCGCGCGACAAGGGCCTTGAGCTCCTCATCCTTGCCACGGAGCGCTGCGGCAAGCTTTGCCTCACGCGCGGTGAGGTCCTCTTCCTGGGAATCCAAGGTGGCTTGATGCTGGATCCGGGCGGCCGCGGCTGCGGCAGCCAAGTTCGCCGCCTTTTCCTGGGCCTTCTCGATGTCGGCCATCTTCATGGTGAGCTCCACATCGCGCTCGGCCAATTTCTCCTGAAAGGCCCTCTGCTCCTCGCGAGCCTGGTGGAACCATGTCTGCGTCTCGGCAACGCACGCCTTGAAGTCCACCTCCGTGTTGTCCACCGTTGCCATCCTGGACTTGACCTTGTCCAGGGGAGCACGGTAGAGCACTTGGAGCTTCCGGAAATTGCCCCCCATGGCACGAAAAAGCTGCTCTTCTGGAGAACCGACGCCACCAACGCCCGGCTCATCAACCACCTCGAGCCCGGTGGCAGCAAGCACCTCGCCATCGAAAACTTCCCCTTCGGTGGGCGCCCGGCTTGACGCCTGTAACACCCCGGATGTAATTTTCCCAATTTGTACTCCAACTCTTGCCGTTTCCGGCGTTAAGTTATTTTATTTTCTCGGGTTCGGGTTTTTGTCTCCGTGTGTTGTTGTCGTTGTCATGCATCTCATATCATGTCATCATGTGCATTGCATTTGCATACGTGTTCGTCTCATGCATTCGAGCATTTTCCCCGTTGTCCGTTTTGCATTCCGACGCTTCGTTCTCCTCCGGTGGTCATTTCTAACTTTCTTTCGTGTGTGGGGATTAAACATTTCCGGATTGGACCGAGACTTGCCAAGCGGCTTTGGTTTACTACCGGTAGACCGCCTGTCAAGTTTCGTGCCATTTGAACTTCGTTTGATACTCCAACGGTTAACCGAGGGACCGAAAAGGCCTCGTGTGTGTTGCAGCCCAACACCCCTCCAATTTGGCCCAAAACCCACCTAAACCCTCTCCATCATCTAGAGCGTTCGACCACGATCGCCTGGCCGAAAACCGCACCTCATTTGGACTCTCCTAACTCCTCCTATGCCTATATATAGACCCGCTCCTCAAAATTCGCGGATCCTCTCCCCCCTAACCCTAAAAAATCCCCTCTCCACCGCCGGACAACGTCCGCCCTGACCGGACGTCCCGCCGCCGCCAACCATGCTCCGCCACGTGGCGCGGAGCCGCTCGTCCCGCTGTCGGCCCGGGGAGCCCGCATCCGGCCCACGAGGCCCATCCGGATCCGCCGCCGCCCGCCTTCGCCCTCCTCCACTCCGGCTCGCCGGTGCCGCCGCGCGCCTCGCCTGGTCTTCGCGCTGCCATCGACGCCCGATGCCGCCGCCTCGCTCTGGCGCCGCCCCGCCGCGCTGCTCCCACCGACCGACGCCGCCGCCTCGCTCCGGCGCCCGTCCACGACTCCGACCGCCCCCCTCATCCTCCGCGGCAAGTCCGACGCCGCCCCGACGACTCCGGTGAGCTCGAGCTCCGAGTCCGGCGAACCTCGTTTTCCATGCCAGTCGGATCCGATCTAGATATCGATCCCCTCCTCTGTTGACTTTTCTGCCCGAAACCCTAATTATCTTGCCATGTTCATCGTGCTATAACTCCGCATCCGTAGCTCCGTTTTGGACTTATAGCATATCAAAATGTTCGTCTCATAGAGTACATCATTTCATTCCATTGCATAATTTTCATTTGAGTTCATCTTGATGCCCGAAATGCTGTTAGAAGAGTGCTACTTGAGATAATTGTCAGATCTGCTACTCCATTTATGATATTTGTCATTTTTGCCATGATTTTTGTGTGCATGATATGCGCATGAGCTCTACATATGTTTTGTTAAGGGTTTGCCATCTTTCTAGAGGTGCACCCCAGGTATTTTTGTGATGTTTGTGGTGACTAGCACAAGCTTGCAAAGTGAGGCACTTGGTAATGCTGATTTCAGGGACTTAGCATTTCCACTAAGTCCTTGACCTGTTTATCTCATATGGCCATATGTTCATGTGGTTTCCTAGTGATCCGTGTCTCTTTTGAGGATGATCAGTAAGGATGTTTTGTTAATCTTGTAGTGCCCTATCCATACATATCTTTGTTTGCAATTATGGAGCACCCTAGCTTGAGTCAATCGAGCTCTACTTTTGCTACTTCGTGAATCTGGGTAGATTGTCTACTTGTTAGCGATCTTGCCGATGATGTTGTAGTTGATCCGTGCATGCTATGTTATTGGTCTTGCCATGTCTAGCTTGCATTTTGTGTATTCTTGATGGGTGTATGCTTAGATTATCATGACTTGCTCTTTAGTGAGTGCATCGAGCTTGTAAACATGCCTACTTGATATCTTTTTCAGCATGCTCCAGTTTTTCACTAAGTCTGAGATCTGATTATGTTTTTGCCATGTTCACATGCTTGCAATTGTATTTTCTGATCCCTTTTGGCTCAAGGTCACTAAGGGACTTTTGATAAGTTCTTTGAGTAGCTCCATTCCATGCTTTAATTTGCCATGTTCAGGTCCTTTAGAGTATAGTTTTGTTGCTCCGAATATTGCTACCTGATCTGAAATTTCAGACAAGTGTTAATTTCACTAAGTCTGAAATCTGTTTACCACATGCATTTTTGCCGTGCTTGTTTGAACCCGTTAATGGATGATTTAGCCGTAGCTCAGTGCTAGACTTTTGTTAAGCATCTTGAATGCATCCCTGCCATGTATTTTGTTGTCATGTTTGGGTGCTGTATCATGTTCATCTCATTGCATTTAGACGGCTACTTGCTGTAAATCGCAGACCGGTGTCATATTTGAATCGCTTGCCATTTCCAAACCGTAACTCCGATTCCGGCGTTCTTTATATCGTTTTCAAGCGATTTCATCTCATCTTTCCAGTGGAAGACTTGGATTTCCAAGTTGAGGCCAGGTTCATGCATCCCTTGTCAAATCTTGCATATGTATCCCGCATCGCATCCCGCATAGCATACCATCCTTGCATCATATTGTTTGATCCTTCCACGTGGTTGATTGTGTCCTTGTTGATTGTTTGTCTTTTTTGGGTAGAGCCGAGAGACGAGTTCGCTAATGAGGAGCCCGTTGAGTTTGCTTTCGAGGATCCAGTCAACTCTGACAACTTTGCAGGCAAGATGATCATACCCTCGAAATCACTACTATCTTTGTTTTGCTAGATGCTCGCTCTTTTGCTATGCCAATGCTACAATGCCTACCACTTGCTTTCAAGCCTCCCAAATTTCCATGTCAAACCTCTAACCCACCATGTCCTAGCAAATCATTGATTGGCTATGTTACTGCTTTGCTCAGCCCCACTTATAACGTTGCTAGTTGTAGGTGAAGATTAGAGGCCGTTCCTTGTTGGAACATTTTTTTACTTGTTGGGATATCATTATATTATCTTGTTATCTTAATGCATCTATATACTTGGTAAAGGGTGGAAGGCTCGGCCTCTCGCCTAGTGTTTTGTTCCACTCTTGCCGCCCTAGTTTCCGTCATATCGGTGTTATGTTCCCGAATTTTGCGTTCCTTACGCGGTTGGGTTATAATGGGAACCCCTTGATAGTTTGCCTTTATTAAAGCTTTTCCAGCAATGCCCAACCTTGGTTTTACCATTTTCCACCTAGCCTCTTTTTCCCTTGGGTTTCCGGAGCCCGAGGGTCATCTTATTTTAAACCCCCCCGGGCCAGTGCTCCTCTGAGTGTTGGTTCACCTGTCAGCTGCCGGTGGCCACCAGGGGCAACTCTGGGCTGGCCTACCCGTACCTAGAACAATCTGAGTGTGCCCTGAGAAAGATATATGTGCAGCTCCTATCGGGATTTGTCGGCGCATTCGGGCGGTGTTGCTGGTCTTGTTTTAACCTGTCGAAGTGTCTTGAGGAACCGAGGTACCGAGTCTGATCGGAACGTCTCGGGAGGAGGTCTATTCCTTCGTTGACCATGAGAGCTTGTCATGGGCTAAGTTGGGACTCCCCTGCAGGGATTTGAACTTTCGAAAGCCGTGCGCGCGGTTATGGCCAGATGGGAATTTGCTAATGTCCGGTTGTAGATAACTTGAACCTTAACTTAATCAAAATGAATCAACTGAGTGTGTTACCGTGATGGCCTCTTCTCGGCAGAGTCCGGGAAGTGGACACGGTGTTGGAGTAATGTTTGCGTAGGTTGCTCTCTAGTTTCTCGCTCGCGCTTTGCCTCCTCTTCTCGCTCTCTTTTGTGAACAGGATAGCCACCATATTTGCTAGTCGCTTGCCGCAGCTCCACACATATTTTACCTTGCCTTACCTATAAGCTTAAATAGTCTTGATCGCGAGGGTGCGAGATTGCTGAGTCCCTGTGGCTCACAGATTACTATTAAACCAGATGCAGGGCCTGATGATTCCGCTCCAGGTGACGCGCTCGAGCTCAAGTGGGAGTTCGACGAGGACTCTCAATGATACTATGTTTCCTTTCCTGATGATCAGTAGTGGTGCCCAGTTGGGGGTGATCGGGACCGTGTCACATGTTGGGTTATCTTTTATTTTGGCGCCGTAGTCGGGCCATGAATGTTTGGATGATGTAATGTTATTTATGTACTTTATTGACGTGGCAAGTGTAAGCCAACTATGTTATCTCCCCTTTTATTACATATATATTACACGGGATGTCGTGAAGATTGCCTAACTTGCGACATATGCCTTCAATGCGATTATGCCTCTAAGTCGTGCCTCGACACGTGGGAGATATAGTCGCATCGAGGGTGTTACAAGTTGGTAATCAGAGCCTTCCCCGACCTTAGGAGCCCCATTACTTGATCGTTATTAGCGGCCGAGTTGTGTCTAGAAAAATGTTTTGAGTCATTTAGGAATTATATATCGGAGAGTTTAGGAATTCTTTTTTACTTCCCAGTCTCCTCATCGCTCTGGTAAGGCATCCTGACGTAGAGTTTTGACTCTTCTCTTCTCAAATTTCACTAAATTTTTTTTAGGATCACGCGGGTATCTTGGAATCGTTCTGATGGTTTTATGATGAGAACATTGTCTTGGTGCCTCCTGTCAGGGGTTTTGTGGAAGTTTCCCAGGGAGTTGAGCTCTGAGGTGTTGTCGTCATAATTTTATTGTTGCAGTTCTGGAATACCTGAGTTTAGTACGCCGACATCGAAAATCTCTTTTATGCAGTTTGTTGGTGAGATAACCTCGACGCCACCCAGTACTGGGGCGGGAGTTCGGGAGTATCGCCATAACTTGTATAACGGATGCTTTTCGAAGGTTGAGGTAGATGGTTTCCGAAGTTTTTCTCGGTTATGTGTTGAAGGATGGATACAGCTGGATGTAGGATTTGCTAGATTTGGGTGAGATATTATGCTTCCCCTGTATCCCCAACACCTGATTGCATAACCGGAAAGGTTCGGGAGTTTCATAGGTGGGAATTCACGTAGCTC
This sequence comes from Triticum urartu, assembly GCF_003073215.2. Classification (NCBI taxonomy): domain Eukaryota; kingdom Viridiplantae; phylum Streptophyta; class Magnoliopsida; order Poales; family Poaceae; genus Triticum; species Triticum urartu. Next base: position 470,103,188 of record NC_053022.1, read on the forward strand.
TAGTTCTTCTTCCACGGATATTGGTTTGAGATTGGGATTTCTTACCGATTATTCGTTCTTGATCCATACCTTGTTGATTTATTTCTCTACCTAAATTCTAAGTGGCTTCTCAATTTATGGATATGTGACCATTTCAAGAGGAATGCATTCGTTCATTTTGTTCGGATGCGAAGACTATATGTTGCAATTTTCATTCCGTTGGATTCAGCTTCAATATTTGTCTATCAATGTGCTAATGGATGTCAACCTCTTCAGGATGGCTCCTCCAACGCACACGACTCCGAATCCTGATCCGCCACCACCTCCACCTCCCCCGGAGGCATGGCAAGCTGTGATGGCCGCAACCAATGCAAACACACAGTTGATCATGCAAATTCTTCAAGAGCGTAATCAAGGCAACCAAGGGAACCAAGGCAACAATCAGAATCACTTTGCTACACTCAACCAGTTCCTTGCTAACGGGCCAAAGACTTTTAGCAATTGTGTTGAGGCAACCGATGCTGACGATTGGCTTGTGGATCTGTGCAAGCATTTCGAGTGCAGTAACGTCAGGCCTGAGGACTTTGTCAAGTTCGCTTCTTTCCAACTCAAAGATCAAGCTGCAGAATGGTTCCAGCAGTACAAGGATTCCAGAGGTGGACGTGTAATTACCTGGGATGAATTCCGTCAAGATTTCAGAGCTCACCATATCCCTCAGAGCATGGTTGAAAGCAAGCGTGAGGAATTCCGCAACCTGAAGCAAGGCTCTTTGTCTGTCTATGACTACAACAAGTTGTTTCAGAAGCTCGCCCGCTTTGCTAAGCAGGACGTGCCTGATGAGAAGAGCATGATATACCAGTTCAGGGGTGGTCTCAGAGAAGAAATTCAGCTAGCTCTTGTTCTCTTTGAGCCCTTGGGGTACGATGAGTTCTACAACATGGCACTGAAGCAAGAGGCTGCTCAACTGAGGTGTGATGCTTCCAAGAGGTGAGTTAGAGATGCTACTCCTTCTTCCTCTACTCAGGTGGCCAAGCAGCAGAAGTTTTGGCTTCCTCCTCCTCCATTCCGTCAGCCGTATTAGCAGAAGAGCAAAGGTGGCAGTGGATCTTCCCACCCACCCAACCCTGGCTTTCAGAACAAGACTTCGTCCCAATCTCCAAGATCGAGTGCTCCGTATCACCGTCCGCTTTCAGAGGTCACGTGCAACAAGTGCCAACAGAAGGGTCACTATGCCAACAAGTGTTTCAACCAGAGGCGTCTTCCTCCTCCTCCTCCTATCAGATCGGCAAGTACAGCTGTGGTCAAGCATAACCCCAAGTACGCCAAGGTCAATATGGTGAATGCAGCTCAGGCAGAGGATACGTCAGATGTCATCATGGGTAACCTTCCAGTTAACGATATTCCTGCAAAAGTTCTTTTTGACACTGGTGCATCGCTTTCTTTTATTTCAACACCATTTGTGGCCAAGCATGATTTTGTGACCAAAAGGATTCCTGTTCTGTTGAAGATTGTGTCTCCGAGCAAGCAAATGACTTCTAACAATTGTGTCCTGGACGTCTCTATCACGTTGGGCGATTAAAAGTTTCTCTCTTCTTCGGTGGTTCTTGGCAACTCGGATATTGATCTTATTCTCGGAATGGATTGGCTTACTAAGCACAAGGCGCATCTTGATTGTGCAGCCAGGCAGATTCAATTGACTCATTTGTCTGAAGATGTAATTGTCATTGCCGCTCATGATGATACCATCTGCCTTTTTTCTCTCAATGAGAAGGGTGAACTGGATGCCATCTCGCAAATTCCAGTCGTTTGCGAATATCAAGACGTCTTTCCAGAAGAGCTTCCAGGAATGCCTCTGCACCGGCCAGTTGAATTCGTTATTGATCTTGAGCCTGGTACGGAACCTGTGTGCAAGCGTCCTTACAAGCTCGGACCTGAAGAGTTGAAGGAGATGAAGAAGCAACTCGATATTCAAGAAAGAATGGGTCTCATCCGGCCTAGTTCCTCTCCGCGGGGTTGTGGTGTTCTTTTTGTGAAGAAGAAGGATGGAACGGACTGACTTTGTGTTGATTACCGTCCATTGAACAAGAAGACCATCAAGAACAAATACCCACTTCCCAACATCAACGAGCTATTCGAACAACTCAAAGGTGCCCAAGTATTCTCCAAGCTTGATCTCCGTATGGGTTATCATCAGATTTGAATCCGGGAGCAAGATATTCCCAAGACGGCTTTCAGGACAAGCTATGGTTCATATGAATACACTGTCATGTCTTTTGGCCTTGTCAACGCTCCTCCGACGTTCTCTCACATGATGAACTTCAGCTTCAACGCCTACACCAATGACTTCGTTTTGGTCTATCTCGACGACATTCTGGTTTTCTCGAAGAACAAGGAAGATCATGCCAAGCACTTGCGTTTGGTACTCGATAAGCTGAGGGAACACCAGTTCTATGCCAAGTTCTCCAAGTGTGAATTTTGGCTCAATGAGGTTCTTTATCTTGGTCATATCATCTCTGCCAAGGGCATTGCGGTGAATCCTGAGAAGGTGTCTGCAATTGTGAATTGGGAACCTCCTCAGAACGTGAAGCAACTCCGTAGCTTCCTCGGTCTCGCAAGTTATTGCCGAAGATTCGTTGAAAACTTTTCTAAGATCGCGAAGCCTCTCTCAAATCTTCTCCAGAAGCACGTCAAATACGTTTGGTCTCCGGAGTGTGACATTGCTTTCAACACTTTGAAATAGAAATTGATCATTGCTCCAGTTCTGACTCCGCCTGATGAGTCCAAGCCGTATGAGGTCTTTTGTGATGCCTCTCTCCAAGGTCTTGGCGCAGTATTGATGCAAGAGAAGAAAGTTGTTGCTTATACCTGTCGCTAGTTGAAGCCCAATGAGAAGAACTACCCCACTCATGATCTCGAGTTGGCGGCAGTTGTGCATGCTCTTTTGACTTGGAGACATCTCTTATTGGGAAGAAAAGTGGACATTTTCACTGACCACAAGAGTCTCAAGTACATCTTCACTCAGCCTAATCTCAACCTCAGGCAGACTCGATGGGTCGAAATGATTCAAGAGTATAATCCGATAATCGAGTATACTCCAGGCAAGGCCAATGTGATTGCTGACGCATTGAGCAGAAAGGCTTATTGTAACAGCCTGATTCTCAAGCCTTATCAACCCGAGCTTTGTGAAGCTTTCCGCAAACTTAACCTGCAAGTTGTTCCTCAAGGTTTCCTCGCCAACCTTCAAGTCTCTCCTACCTTGGAAGACCAGATTCGCCAAGCCTAGCTTCTTGATGCTATGGTGAAAAAGATGAAGATTGGGATGGCCAAGTGTCAACCCAAGTACAAGTGCTACCGCCTTGATGACAAGTATACTCTCTTCTTTGAGGATCGTATTGTTGTGCCCAAAGGTGAACTTCGTAAAGTGATCATGAACGAGGCTCACAATTCTCTCCTCTCCATCCACCCTGGGAGCATGAAGATGTATCAGGACCTCAAGCAGGCTTATTGGTGGACTTGAATCAAGCGCGAGATTGCTCAGTTCGTGAATGAATGTGATGTCTGCAGAAGAGTGAAGGCAGAACACCAAAGGCCAGCTGGTCTCCTCCAACCTCTTGCCATTCCATAATGGAAGTTTGACCACATTGAGATGGACTTCGTGACTGGGTTTCCAAAGTCCAAGCGTGGCAATGATGCTATATTCGTTGTCATCGACAAACTCACCAAAGTGGCTCACTTTCTGCCTATCAAACAGTCAATCACTGCAGCTCAATTGGCGGAACTCTATACCTCTCGAATTGTCTCTCTGCACGGTATTCCACAAGTGAGCTCTTCAAACCGTGGCAGCATCTTTACCTCCAAGTTTTGGGATTCTTTTCAGAAGGCCATGGGCACCAACATCCGCTTCAGCACAGCTTTCCATCCTCAAACTAGCGGTCAAGTCGAGCGTGTCAACCAGATTCTTGAAGGTATGCTCAGGGCTTGTGTGATCTCCTTCGGCATGAAGTGGGAGGATTGTCTTCCTTATGCTGAATTCTCCTACAACAACAGTTTTCAAGCAAGTTCGGGCAAGGCCCCATTTGAAATTCTCTATGGTAGGAAGTGTCGTACCCCTCTCAACTGGTCTGAAACCGGTGAACGTCAGCTTTTGGGTAATGACTTAATCACAGAGGCAGAGGAAATGTGCAAATTCATTCGAGATAACCTCAAAGCAGCCCAATCCCGCCAGAAGAGCTACTATGATAGTAAGCACCGTGATTTAGCTTTCGAGATCGGAGATCATGTTTACCTCCGCGTCTCTCCAATGAAAGGTACTCGTCGCTTCGGTATCAAAGGGAAGCTTGCCCCCAGATACGTGGGACCTTTCAAGATTGTCAGCAAGAGAGGCGACCTCGCCTATCAACTCGAGCTTCCTTTAAACTTTGCAAATGTTCATGATGTGTTCCATGTCTCTCAGCTTCGAAAGTGCTTCAAGACTCCTGACCGCACCGTCAACTTCGAGGACATTGAGCTCCAAGAAGATCTATCCTATCGTGAGCACCCCGTTGTTACTCTTGAAGAGACTGAACGCAAGACTCGCAACAAGTCAATCAAATTACTCAAAATCAAGTGGTCACACCATTCCGACCGCGAAGCTACCTGGGAATGCGAGGATCACCTCCATTCCGAGTACCCGGCGTTCTTTCAGTCCTAGATCTCGGGACGAGATCCTTTCATAGTGGTGGAGTGTTGTAACACCACGGATGTAACTTTCCCAATTTGTACTCCAACTCTTGCCGTTTCCGGCGTTAAGTTATTTTATTTTCTCGGGTTCGGGTTTTTGTCTCCGTGTGTTGTTGTCGTTGTCATGCATCTCATATCATGTCATCATGTGCATTGCATTTGCATACGTGTTCGTCTCATGCATTCGAGCATTTTCCCCGTTGTCCGTTTTGCATTCCGGCGCTTCGTTCTCCTCCGGTGGTCATTTCTACCTTTCTTTCGTGTGTGGGGATTAAACATTTCCGGATTGGACTGAGACTTGCCAAGCGACCTTGGTTTACTACCGGTAGACCGCCTGTCAAGTTTCGTGCCATTTGGACTTCGTTTGATACTCCAACGGTTAACCGAGGGACCGAAAAGGCCTCGTGTGTGTTGCAGCCCAACACCCCTCCAATTTGGCCCAAAACCAACCTAAACCCTCTCCATCATCTAGAGCATTCGATCACAATCACGTGGCCGAAAACTGCACCTCATTTGGACTCTCCTAACTCCTCCTATGCCTATATATTGACCCCCTCCTCAAAATTCGCGGATCCTCTCCCCCCTAACCCTAAAAAAATCCCCTCTCCGCCGCCGGACAAAAACCGCCCTGACCGAACGTCCCGCCGCCGCCAACCACGCTCCGCCACGTGGCACGGAGCCGCTCGTCGCGCCGCCGGCCTGGGGAGCCCGCATCCGGCCCTCGAGGCCCATCCGGATCCGCCGCCGCTTCGCCCTCCTCCACTCCGGCTCGCCGGCGCTGCCGCGCGCCTCGCCGGGTCTGGGCGCCGCCATCGACGCCCGACGCCGCCGCCTCGCTCCGGCGCCGCCCCTCCGCACTGGTCCTGCCGGCCGATGCCGCCGCCTCGCTCCGGCGCCCGTCCGTGACTCCGACCGGCCCCCTCGTCCTCCGCGGCAAGTCCGACGCCGCCCCGACGACTCCGGCGAGCTCGAGCTCCGAGTCCGGTGAACCTCGTTTTCTGTGCCAGCCGGATCCGATCCAGATCTAGATCCCCTCCTCGGTTGACTTTTCTGCCGGAAACCCTAATTATCTTGCCATGTTCATCGTGCTATAACTCCGCATCCGTAGCTCCGTTTTGGACTTATAGCATATCAAAATGTTCGTCTCAAAGAGTACATCATTTCATTCCATTGCATCATTTTCATTTGAGTTCATCTTGATGCCCGAGATGCTGTTAGAAGAGTGCTACTTGAGATAATTGTCAGATCTGCTACTCCATTTATGATATTTGTCATTCTTGCCATGATTTTTGTGTGCATGATATGCCCATGAGCTCTACATATGTTTTGTTAAGGGTTTTGCCATCTTTCCAGAGGTGCAACCCAGGTATTTTTGTGATGTGTGTGGTGACTAGCACAAGCTTGCAAAGTGAGGCACTTGGTAATGCTGATTTCAGGGACTTAGCATTTCCACTAAGTCCTTGACCTGTTTATCTCATATGGCCATATGTTCATGTTGTTTCCTAGTGATACATGCCTCTTTTGAGGATGATCAGTAAGGATGTTTTGTTAATATTGTAGTGCTCTATCCATCCATGTCTTTGTTTGAAATTATGGAGCACCCTAGCTTGAGTCAATCGAGCTCTACTTTTGCTACTTCGTGAATCTGGGTAGATTGTCTACTTGTTAGCGATTTTGCCGATGATGTTGTAGTTGATCCGTGCATGCTATGTTCTTGTTCTTGCCATGTATAGCTTGCATTTTGTGTATTATTTATGGGTGTATGCTTAGATTATCATGACTTGCTCTGTACTGAGTGCATCGAGCTCGCAAACATGCCTACTTGATATTTGTTTTCAGCATGCTCCAGTTTTTCACTAAGTCTGAGATCTGATTATGTTTTTGCCATGTTCACATGCTTGCAATTGTATTTTCTGATCCCTTTTGGCTCAAGGTCACTAAGGGACTTTTGATAAGCTCCTTGAGTATTTCCATTACATGCTTTAATTTGCCATGTTCAGGTCCTGTAGCATATAGTTTTGTTGTTCTGAAGATTGCTACCTGATCTGAAATTTCAGACAAGTGTTAATTTCACTAAGTCTGAAATCTGTTTACCATATGCATTTTTGCCATGCTTGTTTGAACCTGTTAATGGATGATTTGGACGTAGCTCAGTGCTAGACTTTTGTTAAGCATCTTGAGTGCATCCCTACCATGTATTTTGTTTTCATGTTTGGGTGCTGTATCATGTTCATCTCGTTGCATTTAGACGGCTACTTGCTGTAAATCGCAGACCGGTGTCATATTTGAATCGCTTGCCATTTCCAAACCGTAACTCTGATTCCGGCGTTCTTTATATCGTTTTCAAGCGATTTCATCTCATCTTTCCAGTGGCAGACTTGGATTTCCAAGTTGAGGCCATGTTCATGCATCCCTTGTCAAATCTTGCATATGCATCCCGCATCGCATACAATCCTTGCATCATATTGTTTGATCCTTGCACGTGGTTGATTGTGTCCTTGTTGCTTGTTTGTCTTGTTTGGGTAGAGCCGAGAGACGAGTTCGCTAACGAGGAGCCCGTTGAGTTTGCTTTCGAGGATCCAGTCAACTCTGATAACTTTGCAGGCAAGATGATCATACCCTCGAAATCACTACTATCTTTGCTTTGCTAGATGCTCGCTCTTTTGCTATGCCAATGCTACGATGCCTACCACTTGCTTTCAAGCCTCTCAAATTGCCATGTCAAACCTCTAACCCACCATGTCCTAGCAAACCGTTGATTGGCTATGTTATCGCTTTGCTCAGCCCCACTTATAGCGTTGCTAGTTGCAGGTGAAGATTGGAGGCCGTTCCTTGTTGGAACATTTTTTTACTTGTTGGATATCATTATATTATCTTGTTATCTTAATGCATCTATATACTTGGTAAAGGGTGGAAGGCTCGGCCTCTCGCCTAGTGTTTTGTTCCACTCTTGCCGCCCTAGTTTCCATCATATCGGTGTTATGTTCCTGGATTTTGCGTTCCTTACGCGGTTGGGTTATAATGGGAACCCCTTGATAGTTCGCCTTGATTAAAGCTTTTCCAGCAATGCCCAACCTTGGTTTTACCATTTGCCACCTAGCCTCTTTTTCCCTTGGGTTTCCGGAGCCCGAGGGTCATCTTATTTTAAATCCCCCCGGGCCAGTGCTCCTCTGAGTGTTGGTCCACCTATCAGCTGCCGGTGGCCACCAGGGGCAACTCTGGGCTGGCCTACCCGTACCTAGGACAATCTGAGTGTGCCCTGAGAAAGAGATATGTGCAGCTCCTATCGGGATTTGTCGGCACATTTGGGCAGTGTTGCTGGTCTTGTTTTAACCTATCGAAGTGTCTTGAAGAACCGAGGTACCGAGTCTGATCGGAACGTCTCGGGAGGAGGTCTATTCCTTCGTTGACCGTGAGAGCTTGTCATGGGCTAAGTTGGGACTCCCCTGCAGGGATTTGAACTTTCGAAAGCCGTGCCCGCGGTTATGGGCAGATGGGAATTTGTTAATGTCCGGTTGTAGATAACTTGAACTTTCGAAAGCCATGCCCGCGATTAAAATGAATCAACTGAGTGTGTTACCGTGATGGCCTCTTCTCAGCGGAGTCCGGGAAGTGGACACGGTGTTGGAGTAATGTTTGCGTAGGTTGCTCTCTAGTTTCTCGCTCGCGCTTTGCCTCCTCTTCTTGCTCTCTTTTGCGAACAGGATGGCCACCATATTTGCTAGTCGCTTGCCGCAGCTCCACACATATTTTACCTTGCCTTACCTATAAGCTTAAATAGTCTTGATCGCGAGGGTGCGAGATTGCTGAGTCCCTGTGGCTCACAGATTACTATTAAACCAGATGCAGGACCTGATGATTCCGCTCCAGGTGACGCGCTCGAGCTCAAGTGGGAGTTCGACGAGGACTCTCAATGATACTATGTTTCCTTTCCTGATGATCAGTAGTGGTGCCCAGTTTGGGGTGATCGGGACCGTGTCGCATGTTGGGTTATCTTTTATTTTGGCGCCGTAGTTGGGCCATGAGTGTTTGGATGATGTAATGTTATTTATATACTTGATTGACCTGGCGAGTGTAAGCCAACTATGTTATCTCCCCTTTTATTACATATATATTACACGGGATGTTGTGAAGATTGCCTAACTTGCGACATATGCCTTCAATGCGATTATGCCTCTAAGTCGTGCCTCGACACGTGGGAGATATAGTCGCATCGAGGGTGTTACAACGCCCCTGGGAGGTGGACGAAGAGATCGTCGCCCACCTTCAGATATCTGCCGGGGCCCGAGGTTAAGGAGGAGGGAGGCTGGTCACCCACCACCTCTTCCTCGATGGAGGCCTCTGTGTTAGGAGTGGCCCTCTGTGGCTCCTCCTACTGCCGCTCCCCTCCTGCAAACCCGGCAAGGTCAGCATCATAGCATCGAGCGCCTACCACATGTCGAGTAAGAAGAGGGTGATGAACTTACGCTGGGGGCTGCGCCGGGGGCTGCTGTCCGGGCTGCTCAGCACCACCAGTGGTGTCGTTGAAGCCCCAGCCGGGGGCTGGCTGCTCGCCGAGGTCCTCGCCCTCTTCACCCTCTGGCCAACGTCTCTGTCTCCCTACGGAAGAAAAAATGGATCAAGAAAAGCGACCCAATTCGAGGAAATGGAAATGACAGTAAGGAACGGAGAACTTACTCGTCATCCGTCTCGTCCTCTTCCACCAGTTTCCTTTTCCTCTCCGAGCTGAGAGGCCCGAGATCAAAAGGGAACTCCACATCATCATCCGAGTCGACGCCTGCCGGAGGAGGCGAAGGAGGTGGCGGGGTTTGAGCGCGCCCGGATGAGGAAGGGGCTATCGCCTTCTTCTTCTCAGCGGCCCTCATCAGCCTCTTCGCTGCCGTGGCCCTCATGTGGCGCCCGGACCCCTCGAGGGTCAATTGAGGCCGCGTAGCCCCGCCGGGCCGGACCGGCTCGCCGGAGCCAGCCCGCCGCGGGACTCGCCCTCTTCCCATGGTTGGCGTCGAGCCCGCCGCCACGCCCTCCTCCTCCGACAACTCGTTGGCCGCGTCCTCGACAAGCGGAGCTCTGGTGTTGGCGCTGCTGACCTCCCCGGAGGCCGCCGCCCACCGGGTGAGCTCCTCTTCCTCCGCCGCCATTGCGGCCTTGTCCTCCATGCCCCTGGCGCTGCCGGCCTCCATGGCAAGTTGTGCCTCCCTCGCCCTAGTGTCGATGTAGTCCAGCTCTGCCTGGGTGGTGTCCATGATAAGCCACCGCTCGGCGTCGGCATTGACGTACACCTCGATCAGGGTGTCGAAGAATTGCTGCACATCCTCGTCCTTCGGCTCCTCCCAGCTCGGGATAGGGCCGTGCGCATTACAGTCCGGCATCATGGCCATGATCTCGGACCGACGCGAATTGTTGCACAACGAGACCACCCCCGCTGGCAGCTTGAAGAATGGCCCCTTGAGGGCCTTGCCAACCTTTGCGGCAGCCCTCGCGGCCTTGCCGGTCCGCTCGACCTCGCCATCGCGACACACATCAAGCTGGAAAAGCCGCTGGCAGAAGTGGGCATGCGCCAGCACTGTGAAGTTGTGATCAAGGCCGGGGCGGAGTCGCATAATGTCAGCCGGGTTCGTAAAGAGCCAAGCTGGCCTCCCCTTGCTGTGGAACGGGGCGATCCGGCGGCGAATGAACTCCGCCCCAATCATCTCAAGGGTGAGTCTGGCCTGGGTGAGCCGGAGAATCCTGGTGGTGGCGACGGTGAGCCTCCCGTCGGCGGCGTCGACATCGCTCCAATCGCTGCCGCGGACCTGCGGCACTCGGCGGACCTTGCAGAATTCCGGCGGGTTTTCATCTTCAATCCAGCACCACCGGCCATGCCATTCCTCCCACCTCTCCTTCACGGCACCGTCCGGGCACGCCCCCTTGGATCTTGGGATCCAGGTGACGCAACCAGAGACGGCTCCTCCCGGCTGGATTCGAGGGAAGAAGTAATGGCGGAAGAGCGCCATGTTGGGCTGCACCCCGGCAAAGCCTTCCCAAAGATGCGCGAAGAAAGCCATGCACGCCACCACATTTGGAGTAAAATCCAAGAGGAGAAAGCCGAAGGTGCGCATAACGTCGCAGAAGAAATCGGAGAAAGGAGGGCATAACCCGCAAGAAAAGTAATCAACGAAGAAGGGGTACCGATTCGAGGCAGGATCAGCGCAAGCAGCAGGAATGATGCGCGTCGCCGGGTATCCCGAATCCTCTCCCCCCGTCTTCACTCCCCATAGGGTCTTGAAGGAGGCCCGGAGCTCTTGAACATCAAACGTCGAGGGGAAGAAGAAGGCGGACTTCGTCCGGTCCCCCGACAGCGCGCTCTCCGGTGGCTCCACCGTCCCGGCGCCCTTAGCCACCTCCTTGCCCTTGGCGAATTTGGGAGCCATGGCGACCAAGAAGTTCAGAGGGCTGAGGAAGGGGGATGGCAAAGCAGCGGCGGTGGGCGACAATGAAAGCTTAGGAAGGAAGGAAGAGAGGGAACGGCGGCTCTAGGATTGGAAAAGGCACAAGGGAAGAGGAGAAAGTGAGTAGCACGCCCACGGTTATTCCTTCTTATGGGGAAAAAATACGGGCCGCCTCCTTTCACATTAACTGTGATGTGATGCATGCCCGCGGGAAGCAACCCCACGCATGCCACCCACGTCACACACGCCTCCCCACGCCGTGCCACGCGCGGGAAGCATGGGAAGCGCAGGGCGCGAAGAGACTTACCGCGGTAAAAACCGCACCGCCTGCTCGCACACCGTTTTTAGGCCTCGCCCAACGACGCGATTGCGCTTACGTGTGGCCCAGGCCCGGGGGCTCCTGTCGGTGTACAAAAAGAGGGGCACACTTTTTGTACCCCTATAACTATGCACGGGAAGTCTAAGCCATGGGCATCACCACACTGAGCAAGGCAAGGGAGGTGAGCCAAGGTAAGGCCGAAGCTCAGGAGAAGCAGAACGACACCAAGACCAAGACCATAAAGAGCAAAGGGGACGAAGCGGACCTCCCCCCCGGCAAGATCCTTGTCGGGAGGCGGTTTTAGCAAACCCGGAAAGACCCTTGCCGTGGTAGCTCGCCTCACACCTACGGAGTGAGTCACCCTTGAGTCCACTGCCCCCATGGGGCAAGGATTCGGGAGACATCCCCGTGGTGGCTTGAAGATCTTTGTGAAGACATTCAAGATCAGATACACCCTTTAGAATATGATGATCCCTGGCGGGATCCCAGCCAAGGAAGACCACAAGGCCCCCGGCAAGAGCCTTGCCGAGGATGACAGCAGGCGCCACGGCAAGACCCTTGCCGCGGCCCCGGCAAGGCCCTTGCCAAGAACACCCGTAGGGCCACCATCATGCCCACGCCAGTCAAACCTCCACTGCCGTTCACATGCAGCTGCCGACCAAACCAGCTGGGCAGGCACCTGCGTGGCGGCATGCAGATCTTCGTGGAGACCCACCACTGCGCCACCTCAGCTGCCTGCCTGCCTACATGGCACCATGGGCGCCGCTGGCCAGGGCGCGTGTCAACTCGAGAGGGAGCGGCGATGGATGAGACAGGGCTCTCCCCCATCCCCGATAAAGCAAGGACACCTAGGCCAGACGCATTAAATGCGCCTTGTCATGTAATGCGAGGGATAACCTCACATCACTGTTCCCTTTCCGCCTCCTGTGTGCCACTGTGGCAACCCCTTTCCTATAGAAGGAGGCCTGAGGCGACCAGGAGGAGGATTCGGCTTTTTGGAGCTCCTCATGCCCCATAGCTAGCTCAAGAACACAAATATACAATCCACCAAACCAGGAGTAGGGTTTTACGCATCCCCATGGCCCGAACCTGGATAAACGAACCGTGTGCTATCTGTTTGATCCGCTCTTCTCACGACCCCGCGCCCCGCAACCGTAGTAGGGATTCTTGTGATCCCATAGGTGTCGTTCCCACCGAAATTGCCCTTCTATATTATTCATGAGTCACCTAGAGTGCGTATGTACGAAGAGAGAGAAGCCGAGCTCGATTGGCAGGACAACCTAGATGCCCTGGAGGAGGAACGCGATGTCGCAAAAGCCTGTTCAGCAGTTTACCAACACCAGGCTCGAAGATATCAAAGCAGAGAATTACAAGCCAAGACTTACAATGTTGGCAAACTCGTTCTACGGCTCCCGAAGTATAAAAAGGACAAACTCAAGCCCAAATGGGAGGGTCCCTTCATAATTGACGAAGCTCTCACCGGAGGAGCGTACCATCTTCGGGATGCATCAGACAATCACCTCGAGCCGAACCCCTAGAACGCGGCCAGACTCCGGAGATTCTACGACTAGCGCTGAACCCCTTGTTCGTCTCTTCCTCCCCTATAATTTCCATTGTTTTTCTCTCTTCTCCGATTACTTTCTTCTTTCTCACTTTAAAGCTTTAGTGCGGCTAGACCGCACACCATTGGCACATACATCTTCAAACATTTACGCCACTTGTACCTGGGGGCTTCTCGGACAGAAGTTCTTGTCATTCCTTGAGCATCAAGCTCCTCACATATGAGTTTTTGCATATGTACCTTTTCTTTGCCATTATATGCATCGATATGACTTAAGTTTTGGCCAAGATGGGTAGCCTGACTCCTGTGCTTATGCCCTACATTCCTGTTAGTTCGGCCAGGGCATAAAGGGAGCACCTCTGCGATTGTTACCGCCGGATCATCCGAATGTGTACCTCATACTGGGTGAAGCCAAAAGCTAGCGTTCTTAAGGGAATATTCGGTCAGCGAATTAAAGATGTTTTTAAGCTCACTTCATCATGCACCCCCAGAAGTTATACAAACCGTGGTGCTCACATCACAACTCGGACATGCGCATTAAATGCATGCACACACAGGGAAAGGAACCCTTAACGGAACTATTCTCTCTGGAAGATGTTTCTTACGATATCAATGTAATATAACATAGCTAGTCGGATACAACTTGTCTGTTCAAGCCATTATGACTCCTACGCCTAGTTTTCCAGGCATACCCCGGCCTATTCGGCTGCGATGGTATTCAGAAACACTCCGCACCTTCGGGATCGGAGGCTGAAGCGAAAAGGTCTGCCATGACAAATAATATACAATTCAGCTAGATGAGGAAAGTACACAGTCACTTGGACTCGAAAACCTCCTCCTCTACACCTTCCAATATGCAGTCTAACTTACAATCCTGTTGGGAATATTTGGTGGCCACCTCTACTTGGTTATATACTAAACTAACGGGAATTTCTTCCCCAATCGACCCTACCAGTCTGACTCGAGCCATGTGATTAGGATCCAGCTTGGTATATCGCGTCTTCGCCATGGCCCAAGCCTCTCGCGCACCCTCTCGGCATGCCGATATCTTCCACAGCCGGATACGCCACCGCACTCCCTTGAACAGCTCTACCAGCTGCTCCATGCTTCCTGGAGGGGGGGGTCGGATGGCCATATAGCCTTGGCTACACTCCGCATCGCCTGTCGAGGTTGCTCGTGCAACTGCGACAACCCTTGCAGAAGATCACTCGAGGATCCAGACACCTCCTCTTCGGGGCGGTTCGTCAAAACACCTGCAATTACAGCTATATCAGCTACCATTACCTCCAAAACTGTTATAAAACAAAAGTGGCTACATACAGAATATGCCGCCTCACAGCTTCTTGTTGTCCTTCACGGAGTCAGCTAGCTGAGCTCGCACATCTTTCAGTTCTTCGCCCAGTTTGGAGTTCGAGTCCTGTCATGGGTTTGTCATGGCAGATGTCCTTGTGAAAGGCCTTAGTCGTGGGGCCATCGCAATGGGTTAGCTTAAAGAGCTTAAACCGGACAAGGGGACACGGGGAATTTTATACTAGTTTGGCCCCTTCGATGAAGGTAAAAGCCTACGTCTAGTTGTGATTGGTATTGCTAGGGTTTCGATGACCAGGGAGAGAATCCGCTTTGACTGGCCCTCGAGTTGTTGTTTCATGTCCTTAAACCGTGGCCGGGTCGTCCCTTTATATACACAGGTTGACGCCCGCCGGTTTACAGATTCCCGAAGCCGGATCATAAACTTGTCCAGTTCGGTCTCTATACTCCCTAACTTACAATGCAAGTTACATAATAAGGTCGGTTTACATCTACATGCCTTAACTCGCCTTTGGGCCTTGGGCCTTCATAAAGCGCCATCATTCTTATGTCTTCATGGGCTTCTAATCTTCATAAAGTTAACCCGGCTACTCCTGGCTGGTTTATGTCCAGTAGTAATATCCCCCACATTAGGCCCCAGATTGGTTTGAACTTGTTCATGTCAATCTTCAACACTTAGAAAATCACCTCCTTCGCATCTTCACCTTGATCTTGTAAACCGCCGTGACATCATACTCCAGGATCATAATAAACCGCCCTGACGTCATCTATTCGTTGAAGCCGAAGATTACCTTCATTAATGCATATCCAATCATCGAGGCGACACCATTATTAACTATCCATTTTTGAGCTCCTCGATTCCCGCACTTGTCGCTTTATCGCTTCGCCTTATAAATAGGACCATAGGTCCTTCTCATTTTTCCCCTTCGTTTCCTTCACTTCTTCTTCCTCCTCGCGACATCTCTGCCCCTGAGCGCCACCGCCGTCACCGAGCTTCTCCTCTGCTTCGACAAAGGCCGCTGCATCAACCTGACCGTTACCAGAGACATGCGGTGTTCTTCCGTTGCTTCAATCAGTCGCTGTAAGTCTGTTCTTTTCCCCCTTTGTAGATATGTCTAGGGTTTCCTCGTTCTTCGCAGTTCATCAAAGTTCCTCAGAGCTTCGGTGCTACTCTTCTCCGTTCCTCCTTAGTCTATGGATAGAAAATCTCAATCTTTATATATTCCGCGTAATGGTTTACCTTCCGCTACCACAACAAACCTTTTGCATGCGAAAAACTGATCTGAACCTTTACAACATGCTTTGGGTCCAACCCTTTTTAGGTCAAAATATTTTTGCTTTTCTGTCTTCGGTAGATCAAAAATTCCCATGTCCCTTTGTGGAACCTGTTTTACCTTACTTAGTCATTCTTACCTTGGATCTGTATCTTTTTACCACATAGGCGGTTTACCTTTGTAAAAGCAACCTAACACATACCATTAGTCCCCTGGTGAACCGGCAAACCCTTTTTACCTCCATTGTTATACTCCGGTTTAACAACATGTGCATACCTTTGTTCTGATATTGTCTTGTCATTCATTATTGTATCAGCCTCCGGTTTACGCAATTTCACACATCTGTATATGTTTATTCCATTGTATCTTGCGCACCACCATGAATGATTCGTAAACTGGCATTTCTTTTTCAGCTTTTCGTTTCACAATGGCCAAACAGTTTGCCGCTTGCAACTGGGCTCCTTCCTGGATCACCGAAGAACAATTGAACGGAATGGTCACTATCGGCACCTTGCCGAAGAAAACGGAAATGCGGTGGCGTATTCCACGAACAGGGAATCCTCCTACCCCGAGGCAGGGTGAGGTAGTAGTCTTTGTCGACCACATAGGCCATGGTTTCAAACCGCCCGGGTCGAAGTTTTTCCGAGATGTTCTTGCCAGTTTCCAACTCCATCCTCAAGATATCGGACCCAACTCGGTGTCCAATCTATGCAACTTCCAAGTCTTCTATGAAGTATACTTACAAGAAGAACCAACTGCTGAGCTGTTCCGAGACTTTTTTCATCTGAACCGGCGTACAAAGTTTGTAAATGGTCCCAAAACTGAACTTGGCGGTGTCTCTATTCAAAAGCGGAAGGAAGTTGAATTCCCTCATGCCAAACTGCACAGTCACCCTAAGGAATGGAACCAGACTTGGTTCTACTGCAGAGATACCTCTTCTGAAGATGAGAATCCTCTTCCAGGATACTGTGATCACCTGCTTTCCAACACTCATCCAATGCCGCAACGTTTGAGTTCTGTAGAACAGGCCAAATATGCCCCTCAACTCGCCAAGCTCCGGGCCTTTATGGCCAACGGTTTAACAGGCGTTGATTGTGTGCGTTGCTGGATATCTTGGAGCGTCTTACCACTAAGCCGCTGCCCCGGTTTAATGTGTGAGTATACCGGTGAAGTTGAAGACCCCCAACGCCACATCAACATTCAGATAACAGATGAAGAGGTCACTGAAGGCGTTAAGAAAATTTTGAATGAACCGGAATCAGTCTGTCGCCAAACCGGCTTGAACCCCTTCTACACTCAAAATAAACCGCCTGTTGTAAGCACTATGCTTCCTTTTTATCTTTGATATCTTTTAAATTGTTCAACTTGTGAACTTTCCTCTGTTTGTGTATGAACAGGGTGATGATCCATTCTGGAAGCGGAAGTCCGTAGATAAAGCGGCCAAGCCATCCCGTCCCAAAACCAAAGCCGTCAAGCGTACCTCAAAGCGGAAAACGGCTGACCGAATCAGGATTGAACTTGATGAAGATGCATATGATCCGGAAGTTGAGGTAGAACTTGACTCACTTGGCTCCCTTTTCATGCACCTCATTAACAATGATCTTTATCAGGAGGATGTAGAAGGCAGCCAGGCTAATGTTGTAGAGGTAATTACCCTTTCCTAAGGTTTAGACTCTATGCCAACACAAAAAACCTGTCAAGAAGTCTGGGAAGTAAGCTTTTGTCATCCTCTTGCTTACTTGGATCCAACATTTATTTTGAAGACGCAACAGCATGAAGCTCGCCGGACAACCCGGCACACTGGTCAACAGGTCACTTCAGCCGGTTTACCTGATACCCCGGTTCGGAAGCACCGGTCTGAGGTCTCTCCCACTTCTGACAATTCTTATCCCAAGGCAGGTTATTTCAGAAAACCTCTTAATCTGTCTGATTCAAATTATCAGGTGACACCACCCTCATCTTCTGGCGAGTCAGCAACAACCAACTCCCTCTTAAAACTGTAGCTGGGTAAGCTTTCAAACCATTTCTTCAAATGCGTTGCAAATCTTGAATAAGATGCTAAACCTCTTTTAATTTTGTTTTCAGGGCCAAAGCCAGACCCAGCAAGAAAGCTCGTGTCAACAATCCGTCAGAAGAACAGGCGGTTTTTTAAGAAGAGCCAATAGGTGAGCCGGACCAAACTCGTGAGCCGCAGGGTCCTCATCCTGATGCTACCTTTGATGAACTGCCCCTTCAAGACCGGAATATTGATGAACAACCAGAAGTAGATCCTGCTGTGCCTGACACTGAACCGACAGCTCCAAACCGGGCTAGTCCGGTGAGAGGTACTGATACACCGTCATCACCAGCAAAAACCACTGAAGGCCAAGGAGATGATGTTATCATTACTAGCATGTGCCACAGCTCTCTTGGCCATCCCATAATCTTGGCTCAACATAGTGCCAAAGAAGAGCGTGCTGCTAGGGAAAAGGGTAAATGGAGCACTAACTTATCAAGCTATGCCCATCTCAGTGCTGAAGAACTTCACTCCAGTTTCTTAAACCGTCTGCACCCTAACCGTGACTATGAAGCCGGTTTGGTGAACTTGATGAAGGAACACTATGAGGTATTTTCATCTCCCTTTACTTCTTGATTCCAAAGTTGAAATGCTAGCCCAAGTAGCCCCCAAGGGACGTTTTATGATGTTAATCTTAAACCGGGTCTTTGTAACACTTTAATCCTCTCCTACTGACCCTCAAAATGTCAGGTCCTTAGTGAAAACCAAAACCCATACTTTACCAATGTAATTATATCGCTTTCCTCAGTGTAGCCCCCAAAGGCCGGTTTAGCTTTGCGAGGTAATCCGGGTCTTTAATCCATGCGTCCGTTTTGAACAGATGTACATTAGCCCCCAAGTGTCAAGGATAATGCTTGCATTGTTCTGGAGACTTAAAAAAGATGTAGTGAATCAGAACAAGTAGGCATTAGCCCCCAAGTACGAAGTGCATAACTTGTTATACGCTTTGTACTTATAAAATACATATTCTGTTGTTGACATATCTTTGCTGTTACAGGCCGAGCTAAGCAATAGAGATGCCCAAACTGCTGATTTGCAAGAGAACATGAAGTCCCAATAAGCAGAGGCTGTGAAATCCAAGGAGGAGCTGAACAAAGCCCTGACAGCTATGGAAAAGCTAAAGGAGTCTTTTAAAAAAGAACGTGCTGATTGGGAAACCGAGAAGGCCGGTTTAACCAAAAGAGTTGAGGATGGCGAAGTAGCCCTGAAGCCAGTTGTAGATGAACTAACTGGTTTGAAGCAGCAAATCAACGCCATGACGTCTGCTATTTTTGGTAAGTAGCTCCTTATGGAGTTTATCCAATTCATGAGATCTTATCATTTACCAGTTTGCCGATTTTAAACCATGACAGGCACTCGTATTGCTCATCTGGGCACGGATATGTGGATGAAGCTTAAAGCGGCTTATACCTTGATTGAACAGCTGTACTCTGGATACCAGCGTGCTATTTGCACTGCAGCTGACAATAAACCTGCGCCATCACTGATAAAAGAAACTCTTGAGAAGTTGGCCATGTTACCAGCCCGGATTACTGAACTGAAGAAGGCAGCCGCAAGAGCAGGAGCATTAACCGCGCTAATCCGGGCCAAGGCATGGATTCCGGACCTTGAAGCGGATGATATTATAAAAGGATATCCAGGTGTGAAGGAGGACAGTTCAAACTTCGGCAATGATGATCTCCGAAGGCTGACAAAGGAGATGCGGCCAATAGCCAGCAAACTGGCAGAAGACACAGACTTATCTCATTTCCAGCCGGCTTACGACACTGAAGGGAAGAGACAGCCTGCCGAAATCCATGAAGTCGAAGAACTTGTGCCTCCAATCCGTAAGCATACTTACGCTCCTGACATTAACCCCTCCAGCCTTATCCATGAAGAAGCCATGTTTCAAGCTTTAACCGGAATCGATTGGTCAATGGTTGATTTCCAGCGTCTGGGGAGGGATGAAGAAGAAGTAATTGCACCAAATGACCCTTAACCGTCAAACCGTCCTGACGAAGCATCTTAAACCGGAAGCCGATTTACCAGCTATTGTGCGCCAATGCTTAAAAACAACTATTCAATTGGAGCCGTTTTGAAGCTTCTTGTAATAGGATAGCAAAAACTCCTTTATCTGTCATGCCACTGAGCATGTTTTGTTGCGCTTTGATATTGTGAAATTTGCTCCACTTTTTGGGATTTACTTATGCATAGCCCATGATGATTTGTGTTCCTGGATACAGGAACTTTGAAAGTGTCCTAGTGGTTTACCACTGGACGGGTCATGATGCCCAAAAATATACAATACTTGGATGGACAATCAACGTTTGTATAAAAAATAATGGCTGCAACATACCCCGTTGGCTGACCAACTAATTGTATGGTAAAGGTGTAAACACCAATCCGGAGCATTGATAACTCCATCCTTAATTTGCCGGATTATGATAATAAACCGTACCGGGATATAATAAGCATCGTGTTTTCCTTATAACACTGGCGACTTGTTAGTCAAAACCAGATCGGGTTATTGAACGCCGGATTATGACTGATCATGTACTGACAACTTGTAGTTGAAAGCCACGCCGGGTCAAGGACGCCGGTTTAGCAAAAGATATTATGAACCTCAACAAAGGCGAAAACCTTAGCAAATAGAACTCAAAAAGAACATGCGAGGCTTTTTACGAGCTGCCAGGCTCCAAACCGAGGATTTTCATGGGCTGCCAGGCCACTGAGTTAAACCATTTTACAAAGCCATTTTTAGATGGACCTCAATCTTTAACCAATCACAGATTTAACTGTGACAGTTCAGGGTCCATGGGATTGACTTGTCAAACGTTCGATGGGTCATACCAGGTTTACCTCGACGGAGTGACTTACTTAAAGAGGCAGGATAACCTAGGGTTTTCGGTGAATACACCTGGCTTCCAAGCCTTTCTTGATAGCCTATTACAAGGGTTCAAAACTCATTGTTCTTTGAGAAGCAAAGAGCCCCCAGGTAATATGTGAGCTGTGCTCGGTGGTTACCTATGTTTGAGCTGTGCTTAATGCAACAAACTCTCTTTGGCTCCACATAATTTCCTTTTGGCTTAACGCCTATCAAGAGGTGTAGCTATGGTGTGATATCAACCAAGCCCCCTAGTGATATCCCTTTGTCATTTCAAACCGATCAAGAGGTGTGGCTACGGTGTGACAACAACCAAGCCCCCTAGTGATATCCCTTTGTGGTTTCAAACCGATCAAGAGGTGTAGCTATGGTTCAGATATGACAAAGCCCCATAGTGATTATCTTTATATCTATGAAGCTGCAGGGACCGGTTTAACAAAACTCCGCTTTGTCAATAGAAATTCTTGTAAGCACACACATGATGTAAAAAGAACAGAGACCCCGCTTTATTCGAGGCTCCGGTTTATTGTATAATATATACATTGTCATAAATATGTGGCTCAAGTCTAGTAAGGCCGAAGAAGAGCTATATTCCACGGCCGCTTGGTCTCCTCCTCTGATTTACGTGAGTCTTTGTGCTCTCGAACATCAATGAGGTAGTATGACCCATTGTGCAGATTCTTGCTGACCACAAAAGGTCCTTCCCAAGGTGGGGATAACTTGTGCATATCAGTCTGATCCTGGATGAGCCGGAGCACCAGATCGCCTTCTTGAAAAGTTCTGGTCTTAACCCGGCGGCTGTGATAACGTCGGGGATCTTGTTGATAAATCGCCGAACGTGCTGCTGCAAGATCACGCTCCTCATCTAACAGGTCCAGAGAATCCCGACGTGCCTTCTCATTATCAGGTTCAACATAAGCTGTCACACGGGGTGAGTCGTGACGAATATCACTAGGAAGAACTGCCTCTGCTCCATAAACCATGAAGAAAGGCGTGTACCCCGTAGATCTGTTGGGTGTGGTGTTGATGCTCCATAACACAGAAGGTAACTCCTCAACCCAACAACCCGGTGTCCGTTTCAAAGGAACCATAAGCCGGGGTTTAATACCTCGCAAAATTTCTTGATTTGCCCTCTCTGCTTGACCATTAGATTGGGGGTGAGCCACCGATGCTATATCAAGCCGGATGTGCTCACGTTGGAAAAATTCCACCATCTCTCCCTTTGACAGATTAGTACCATTATCAGTTATAATACTGTGTGGAAAGCCAAACCGGAATATCACCTTTTTGATGAACTGAACCGCCGTGGCCGCATCACACTTACTGACTGGTTCTGCTTCCACCCATTTGGTGAATTTGTCAACTGCCACTAACAAGTGGGTCTTTTTGTCCTTGGATCGCTTGAAGGGTCCAACCATATTAAGACCCCAAGTCGCAAACGGCCATGTTATTGGAACCATCCTCAACTCCTGAACCAGAATATGAGCACGGCGTGCAAAATTTTGACAACCGTCGGATCGTTTAACTAAATCCTCAGCATCAGCATGAGCTGTTAACCAATAGAAACCATGGCGAAAAGCTTTAGCCACCAAAGACTTTGAACCGGCGTGATGACCACAATCCCCTTCTTGGATTTCTCGCAAAATCTCACAACCCTCTTGAGGAGAGACACAACGCTGAATTGCCCCTCAGAAGCTGTAACGATGTAACTCTCCGTTGAGTATGGTCATTGACTTGGAACGCCGGATTATCTGTCGGGCCGATGTTTCATCTTCCGGTAACTGCCCCGGTTCATGTAAGCCAGGTACGGGATTGTCCAATCCAGTATGACATGCAAAGCTGCCACCAATTGAGCCTCCGGGTCAGGAATAGCCAACTCCTCCTCTGTTGGTACCTTGATCGACGGATTGTGCAGCACGTCAAGAAAAACATTTGGTGGGACTGGTTTACGCTGAGAACCAAGGCGGCTTAAAGAGTCCGCCGCTTCGTTCTTTCGCCAGTCTGTATGGTCCACCTGATAACCCTTGAAGTGACCATCTACTGTGTCCACCTCTCGTCGATATGCAACCATGAGTGGGTCTTTAGAATCCCAAGTGCCAGACACCTGTTGAGCCACCAGATCTGAATCCCCAAAGCACTTAACCCGGCTTAAGTTCATCTCCTTAGCCATCCGGAGACCGTGGAGTAAGGCCTCATACTCAGCTGCATTGTTAGTACAAAGGACATAACAAAATTTATCACCTTGTGGGGAAGTTAATTTGACTCCAACCCCGAGCCCTCCAACTGTCTGGATCCATCAAAGTGAATGGTCCAATACGTATTATCTAGCTTTTCCTCTGGTGCCTGCAATTCCTTCCAATCATTGATGTAGTCCACGAGTGCTTGGGATTTGATCGCTGTGCGAGGTATGTATTTGAGCCCGTGAGGTCCAAGCTCAATACCCCACTTGGCAATCCGGCCAGTTGCTTCTCTATTTTGAATGATATCTCCTAGAGGGGCTGAACTGACCACTGTGATAGGATGGCCCTGAAAATAATGTTTAAGATTCTAGCTTGCCATAAACACTCCATACACCAGCTTTTGCCAATGTGGATACCTCTGCTTTGATTCAATGAGCACCTCACTGATGTAATAAACCGGCCGTTGAACCGGTACTCCTTTCCAGCTTCCTTGCGCTCCACCACAATAGCCATGCTAACAACTCGGGCATTAGCAACCACATATAGCAATAACGGCTCTTTATTGATCGGGGCTACAAGCACAGGCGGTTCAGCTAACTGCCTCTTCAGATCCTCAAACGCTTTATTAGCCGCCTCGCTCCAGACAAAATCATCTGTTTTCTTCAGCATCTGATATAAAGGGATAGCCTTCTCCCCAAGACGACTGATAAACCGGCTCAAAGCCGCAATCCGGACGGCTAAACATTGAGCGTCATTGAGACACGCCGGTTTAGCCAAAGATGTAATTGATGAGATTTTTTCCGATTTAGCCTCAATACCTCTGTTTGATACCAGAAAACCCAAGAGTTTCCCTGCTGGGACACCAAAGACACACTTTTCCGGATTGAGCATCATCTTGTAAACCCGGAGGTTGTCAAAGGTTTCTCTCAAATCATCTATCAATGTTTCCTCCTTCCTGGATTTTATCACAATATCATCCACATATGCATGAACATTATGCCCAATTTGCTTATGAAGACAATTCTGAACACAGCGTTGATAAGTCGCCTGGGCACTCTTAAGCCCAAAGGGCATGGAGACATAGGAGAAGGCTCCAAAGGGAGTGATGAAAGTTGTCTTCTCCTGGTCCTTAACTGCCATTTTGATCTGATGATAGCCAGAATAAGCATCCAGAAAACACAAACGGTAACAACCCGCCGTAGCATCAATGATCTGATCAATACGAGGGAGGGCAAAGGGATCTACAGGGCAAGCCTTGTTCAAGTATGTGCAATCGACACACATACGCCAAGTGTCGTTTTTCTTAAGAACCAGCACCGAATTAGCCAACCACTCCGGGTGAAAGACCTCCACGATAAATCCTGTGGCCAACAACCGAGCTACCTCTTCACCAATAGCCTTGCGCCTTTCTTCATTGAAGCGGCGGAGAAACTACCGGACCAGTTTAAACATAGGATCAATGTTAAGTGTGTGGTCAGCGAGTTCCCTCGGTACACCTGGCATGTCAGAAGGTTTCCATGCAAAGATGTCCCAGTTCTCACGGATGAACTCGATGAGCGCGCTTTCTTATTTGGGATCCAGGCTAGCGCTGATGCTGAACTGCTTGATGTATCGCCAGGAACAAAATCATCCATCTTAGTATCTGTGGCTAATTTAAACTTCAATGCCGGATTGTGTTCCATAGTTGGCTTTTTCAAAGAAGTCATATCTGCCGGATCAACTTGGTCTTTATAAAACTTCAGCTCCTCCGTGGCACAAACCGACTCAGCATAAGCCGCATCACGTTCCTCACATTCCAAGCGATCTTCCTGCTCCCGTGTACTGTGATGGTACCCTTATGACCTGGCATTTTAAGCTGTAGATAAACATAACACGGCCTCGCCATGAATTTAGCATAAGCCGGTCGCCCAAACAAAGCATGATACGAACATTTGATTTTTACCACCTCAAAAGTCAATGTTTCTAATCTTGAATCATGATCATCTCAAAAAGCCACCTCTAAGGCTATCTTGCCCACTGGATATGCAGACTTACCAGGCACCACACCATGGAAAATGGTATTTGATGGTTTAAGATTCTTATCTGTCAACCCCATACGACGGAAGGTATCATAATATAGGATGTTGATACTACTTCCCCCATCCATGAGTACCTTAGTGAACTTATATCCCCCAACTTGAGGGGCCACCACTAAGGCCAGGTGACCCCGATTGTCAACCTGGAGGGGGTGATCCTTTCTACTCCACAGAATGGGTTGCTCAAACCAGCGTAAGTATTGAGGTACCGCCGGTTCAACAGAGTTTACTGCCCTCTTGTGAAACTTCTGATCACGCTTACACAAGCTAGTGGTGAAGACATGGTACTGCCCACTATTTAACTGCTTAGGATTGCTCTGATAACCCGACTGCTGCTGCTGCCGGTTCCCCTGATGGTTGTAACCTCCCTGGTTGCCCTGGTTCCCTTGATTGTTGTGCCCGGTTTGATTGCCCTGAAATCCTAAACCGGAGCTGCCGCCTTCATAACCTGGACCGTGGAAACCACCTCCTGAACCGCCGGGCGGGCCATTATCATACTAAAACATATTGGAGTTCTTGAAATCTCGCATGATATAACAATCATTCCAATGATGCGATGCTGGCTTTTCCATTGATCCATGCTTTGGACGGGGTTGATTTAACAGGCGCTCCAAATTGGGGCCTGAACCTCCACCCCTCTAGGGTTGCTTGCCCTTACGGCGCTGACCATTCTCCTGAGCATTGGTGTTAGGCACAAAGTCCAAACTATTGTCGACCTTGCGCTTACCATTGTTCCCATGGCCTGCCGGATTATGCTGCTGACCCTTGGTGTTGTTGTTCTTTTTCCCTTTCCCCGGTTTGTCCTCCTCTGAGTCAGGTACTTTGGTATTATCTGAATCGGCGTATTTAACCAAAGCGGCCATAAGCGTTGACATATCATTGAAGTGACGTTTGAGCCTTCCTTACTTCTGTTTGAGCGGCAGAAAACGGCAATTGTCCTCCAACGTTAGCATTGCAGTATCTGCATTGATACGATCTGATGAACGCAAAATAGCTGAGACCCGCTTTACCCAATGGGTTGTGGACTCCCCATCTTCTTGGACACAAGCGGCCAGATCCACAATTGACATGGGCTGCTTACAAGTTTATTTGAAGTTCTGGATAAACCGGTGCTTCAATTCAGCCCATGATCCGACAGAGTTAGTTGGTAATTTTTCAACCAAGCACGAGCTGTTCCTTCCAACATCATGGTGATGTATTTAGCACATACTGCTTCATCCACATCTAACATCTCCATTGCCATCTCGTAGCTTTCAACCCATGCCTCTGGTTGCAGATCGGCGGTATAATTGGGTACCTTACGAGGTCCTTTGAAATTGTTGGGCAGTCTCACATTACGCAAAGCGGGGGTAAGACACGGCACCCCTAAGGAACTGAATACCACACCTGGCTCTACTGAAGCGGTAGGGTGAACCGGAGTAGGTTGACGGGCTTCGTGCAGAGCTGCTAACTCGGCCTCTCGACGCACGCGACCATGGTCCACCACATCCTGCGCATTAGCACCTCCCCGTGCCGGGTTGTGCCCTCGCGGCGGATTACGGTGACGTGCACTGCTCGATACGGCCGGTTCATCCTCAACGTGCCTGTTGTAGCTCCGGCTTGGACGGGGGGTGGAATGAATCGTCTCACGACTGTGCGAATATGCCTGCTGCTGGTTTAGAGCTGTTTGAAGGAGATCCCTGGCCCGTCGTTCCTCAATCGCAACTGGTGATTCGCCGTCGGTTGGGAGGGCTGCCAATCATGAAGCGGCGGCCACAATGTTGTCCAACGGGTTGGAGTAATGCCTGGGAGGTGTTGAGACATACTGTGGCACAATGTTGTTCTGATGAGGCGGGTCCGTCGCGCGTGACTGAACCGGCGCTCCTGTTCCTGGCACCTCCGCCCGGTTTAATATTGGCTGGTTACTCGTTCCTGCTCCTGGCATATTGAAGTGATTTTGTAGGACCTTGAAGTAGATGTGTCTAGAGGGGGGTGATTAGACACATCATGCTAAAGTTGCAATTTTTTAGCTTTTTCAGTTTAAGTGGAGTTTAGGCATAATTTGAACATTCACAATACATATCAAGCAAGTACGCAAAGAGTGTATAGGCAGCGGAAAGTAAAGCATGCAACTTGTAAGAATGTAAGGGGAAGGGTTTGGAGAATTCAAACGCAGTTGGAGACACGGATGTTTTTCCCGTGGTTCGGATAGGTGGTGCTATCCTACATCCACGTTGATGGAGACTTCAACCCACGAAGGGTAACAGTTGCGCGAGTCCACGGAGGGCTCCACCCACGAAGGGTCCACGAAGAAGCAACCTTGTCTATTCCACTAGGCCATCGCCCATGAAGGACTTGCCTCACTAGCGGTAGATCTTCACGAAGTAGGCGATCTCCTTGCCCTTACAAACTCCTTGGTTCAACTCCACAATCTTGTCGGAGGCTCCCAAGTGACACCTAGCCAATCTAGGAGACACCACTCTCCAAAAAGTAACAAATGGTGTGTAGGTAATGAACTCCTTGCTCTTGTGCTTCAAATGATAGTCTCCCCAACACTCAACTCTCTCTCATAGGATTTGGATCTGGTGGAAAGAAGGTTTGAGTGGAAAGCAACTTGGGGAAGGCTAGAGATCAAGATTCATATGGTAGGAATGGAATATCTTGGCCTCAACACATGAGTAGGTAGTTCTCTCTCAGAAATAGGATGCGGGAAGTGTAGGCTTAGTCTGATGGCTCTCTTTACGAATGAAGAGGAGGTGGAGGGGTATATATAGCCTCCACACAAAATCCAACCGTTACATACAATTTACCAATCTCGGTGGGACCGAATCAACAAACTCGGTTGGACCGAAAAGGTAAACCTAGTGACCATTAGAGATTTCGGTGGGACCGTCTGGATCAACTCGGTGGGACCGATGTGCTATGGTTAGGGTAAATCCAAAACTCGGTTTGACCGATTACTCAAACTCGGTGGGACCGATTTGGGTAATAAGTGAAACAGAGAGTTGGCCAAGCGAACTCGGTGGAACCGATTGCATATCTCGGTGGGACCGAGAATATTGCAATAGGTAACAGAGAGTTTGCAAGCCCATCTCGGTGAGACCGAGATCCCATCGGTGAGACCGAACTGATTAGGGTTTGGCAGAGGCTTATGACATGTGGTGGCGCCAGATAGAAAGAATCGGTAGGTCCGAGTTTGGCTTTGGGTTTAGGTCATATGTGGAAGTGGGAAAGTAGCTGAGGATTTTGGAGCATATCATTAAGCACTTGAGCAAGAGGCTCATTAAGCAACACCTCATCCCTCCTTGATAGTATTGGCTTTTCCTATGGACTCAATGTGATCTTGGATCACTAAAATGTAAAATGAAGAGTCTTGAGCTTTAAGCTTTAGCCAATCCTTTGTCCTTAGCATCTTGAAGGAGTTCCCACAACCTTTAGTCCATGCCACTCCATTGTTGAACTTATCTGAAACATACTAGATAGAAACATTAGTCCAACAAGAGATATGTTGTCATCAATTACCAAAACCACCTAGGGAGCACTTGTGCTTTCAATCTCCCCCTTTTTGGTAATTGATGGCAACATACATCAAAGCTTTAGATAAGGATATAAAGAACAGCAAGTAAAGCTTTGGAAGGACATGTAACACGCATAGGCTCCCCTTACATGTATGCAATCATATGAATATAAAATACAGAAGCACGTGAGAGCATAATCATGACAGAGTAGGCAAGGTGTTACATGTATCTTGGCCATATGCATCAGAGTAAAAGATTATCAAGGAAAATACCTTCATGCTCATGAGTCCTTCTTGCAAACAGTATGTACATAAGCAAGAACTCCTCATACTCATGATTTTGATGCATACACTTACCTTGTAGTCTTTGAGTTGGCTTAGGATAGAATGAACCTGCAAAAACAAAGTTAGATAACATAGGTACATCCACTAGCCAGAGCAAACAAAAGAAACCACAAGAATACCAAGACTGGGATGACATGTAGAGAGTAAGTACTAGGTACTACATTGAATTTAACATGTCCCCAAGAGTAAAGATATGCAATGAATTTGACTGATTTCTTTCCCTTAGGTGTCTTGCTCCCCCTGAATCTTACATGGGATATTTGGAGAAGATAGGGAACAGCAAATCAGAGCTGAAAGATACAAATGAGTAGCACTAACGAACATGTTTTTCCCCCAAAAAGACATGTGACATCTCTCCTCTTGAACATCAAGCATCTGGGATCCTTGAGTATTTTCTCTCCCCCTAGAAATCTCTTTCTCCCCCTTAATACTTTATCTGGGACATCTGGGATCCTTGAGACTTTCTCTCCCCCTTTAGCTTTGATGTGTTCTCTCTCTCCCACAAGCTTTGATGTGATCTCTCTCTCCCCCTTTGACATCAATTTCCAAGAAGGGTTTTCTGGAATCCGTCGTATAGGTTTGGTCCTTGAGACTCAGCACAAAGCAATGGATAAAACTGTGATGCTTGTAGAGGACAAGATTCATTGAGTAGAGCTGGATTAGAAGAAATATTGAACAAGTGGCAAACTGTTTTTCCTGTGGCAAAGTCGGTGGCACCGAGTGGCATGTTTCGGTGGTACCGAAAAGATTCGGTTGGACCGAAAATTACAAGTCGGTGAAACCGAGTTTGCACAGAGAAAAACACTTGTCACCTCAGCTCACTAGACATGTAGGATCTCACAAAGATTTGCAATGAATTAAATGCAGGAAATGCGGAACAAAACAAAAAGAAATGAGAAGAAACTGAAAGATCTAGATGAAGAAGTTTTTTTGTTTTTGAAAAAGAGAAAGAAAATAAACAAGCATGAGATAAATGCAACAACACAAAGAAAGAACATAGGAGAACTTCATCTAGAGTTGGGCGGTGACATAGTCACCTATGTTAGAGTATATTGACTTAGGAGTCAAGTGAGAACACTTGATCATAGGTCATACTCATCGTTTAAGCTCAAAATGGGGTTACCATTTTTCGTTTAAGCATCTTGATGTATTCACATCTTGTTGAGTTGCTTTGACTCATGTCTTGGAGTAAAGCTTCTCTAAGATGGAGTAACATACCTTGGGTGGTGGTGTGGTTCTTGCTCATGTAGTTGAACTTGTGTGGGTGCTCAAGGTTGATGTAGCTCATCAAGAGTTGGGAGCACCACTTGGGGTTTGAGTTCATCTACCTACATGGGTTAGTTCTTGCAAGGGAGAGCACTTGTGTATCCAAAAATGACAATCATGAAGCTCAACATAGAATTTGTCAAAGGATATGTTTGAATGGTTTTGTGCTTCCTTGTCTTCAACCACCGTTGTGTAGAGACTCGGTGATGTAGAGATTGGTCAAGATGTGAGTGAGTCGCAATCTCATGGAATTAGATTCAACCAAGCACCTACATGGGTTAGACAACATGCAAGGTACAAATATATCCAAGGCATAAGATAGTCATCATAAGAGATATATCATGGATTAGTCATAAGCTCATGTCTCGCATGTATCCAATGGAGTTCCTACTCCAAGTTCGAAGCATCAATGATGTTCAATTCTCCTCTCAACCTGCAAAACACTTTCTCATCAAGTGGTTTAGTGAATATATCCGCTAATTGCTTATCTGTGCGAACATGCTTAAGATCAATGTCACCCTTAGCAACATGGTCTCGAATGAAATGATGACGAACTTCAATATGCTTAGTTCGAGAATGTTGTACGGGATTATGACCAATTTTGATAGCACTTTCATTGTCACAAAGCAGTGGAACATGTTTCACATAGATCCCATAATCTTTAAGAGTTTGGGTCATCCAATGTAATTGAGCACAACATGAACCAGCGGCAATGTATTCCGCTTCGGCGGTGGATAAGGACACCAAGTTTTGTTTCTTGGAAGACCAAGACACAAGAGATCTACCAAGAAATTGACAAGTACCCGAAGTGGACTTTCCATCAACCTTGTCTCCGGCATAATCCGAGTCGGAATAGCCAATGAGATCAAAGAAGATCTCTTAGGATACCAAATGCCAAAGTTTGGTGTATGAATTAAGTATCTAACTATCCTTTTCACGGCCTTAAGATGACATTCTTTAGGAGCAGCTTGATATCGTGCACACATGCACACACTTAGCATAATATAGGGACGTGAAGCACATAGGTATAACAATGAACCAATCATAGAGCGATAAACCTTTTGATCAACCGGTTCACCATCTTTGGTCAAATCATTATGTCCACTACTAGGCATGGGTGTAGACATACCTTTGCATTCTTGCATATTGAACTTCTTGAATAAGTCCTTGGTGTACTTCGTTTGAGAGACAAATGTACCTTCCTTAGTTTGCTTGATTTGCAAACCGAGAAAGAATTTGAGTTCACTCATCATAGACATCTCAAACTTCTCTGACATTAGCTTTCCAAACTTTTCACTAAAGAGAGGGTTAGTTGAACCAAATATGATATCATCAACATAAATTTGGCATACAAGTAGTTCTCTATTAACCCTTTTAGTAAAAAGAGTAGAATCAATTTTACCAATTTCAAAACCACTTGCAATAAGGAACTTGGTCAAGCATTTATACCATGCTCTAGGAGCTTGTTTAAGACCATAAAGAGCTTTGTGAAGTTTGTAAACATGATTTGGTTTCTTAGGATTGATAAAGCTGGGAGGTTGTTTGACATAAACTTCCTCCTCTATTTCACCATTTAGAAAAGCACTTTTAATGTCCATTTGGTACAAGGTGATATTATGGTGATTAGCATAGGCAAGTAAGATGCGAATGGACTCAAGTCTAGCAACGGGAGCATATGTCTCACCATAGTCCATACCTTCGACTTGTGTGTACCCTTGGGCGACGAGACGTGCTTTGTTGCGGACCACTTGTCCATCTTCATCTTTCTTGTTGCGAAATACCCATTTGGTACCAATGATGTTGTGGTTGTTGTCGGGCTTCTCAACCAATGTCCAAACTTGGTTTCTCTCAAAGTTGTGTAGCTCTTCATGCATAGCGTTTATCCAATCCGGATCTTCCAATGCTTCTTCAACCTTCATAGGTTCAATGCTAGAGATGAATGAATAGTTTTCACAAAAGTTAGCTAAACGAGTCTTTGAGCGAGTGATTCTCCCGGTTTGTATATCATTGACGATTTGCTCGACGGGATGATCTTTGGCAATTCTTGCTCGAACTCGTGAGAGCTTTTGCTTGGGTCTTTGTTGAACATCTTCTTCATCTTGTTCTTCTTCTTGGCCTTCTTCATTGTTCACGTTGTCATTCTCTTGTCGTGGTGGAGAAGGAGGTTGTTGATGTTCGTCTTGATGTACTTCCTCGTCTTCTTCATCTTGGTGTGTCCCACTTGTGGATGCTTCCGTATCAATTCTTGGTTCACCTTGTCGTGAGGTAGAAGCTTCCACTTGGACGGATGAAGTACTCTCCTTCACCTCCGTTGGACGAACTTTGCGAATGGACAAGTCTTGGGTTGCTTCTGAAGGGTTTTTGTCTCCTACATCAATTGGCAATTGCTCTACTTGCGGGCCATTAGATTCATCAAACTTCACATCTACCGTCTCTTCAACCTTTCGGGTGAAATTGTTGTAGACACGGTAAGTGTGAGAGTTTGAGCCATAACTGAGTAGGAAACCTTCATGAGATTTAGGAGCAAACTTTGAACGACGATGCTTATCAAGAATGTAGCACTTTGAGCCAAATACTCGAAAGTATCCAACTTGGGGTTTGTTACCGGTGAGGAGCTCGTATGCCTTCTTGCCGAGTAGCTTGTGAAGATACAAGCGATTTGTTGCGTGACAAGCTGTCTCAACCGCTTCTGCCCAAAAGTGCTTCGGCATCTTGTATTCATCAAGCATCGTTCTTGCCATTTCGATGAGCGTCTGGTTCTTCCTCTCAACAACTCCATTTTGTTGAGGTGTGTACGTAGCCGAGAACTCGTGTGAAATCCCTTCTTCGTCAAGAAAGGTGTCCACATTTGCATTCTTGAACTCAGTTCCGTTGTCACTCCGATCCTTCTTGATCTTCACGTCAAACTGATTTTGGGCCTTCCTAGCGAAGATTTTGAAGATCTTCTGGACCTGCAACTTGTCATTAAGAAAGAACACCCACGTAAATCTTGAAAAATCATCAACTATAACTAGACCAAAAGAATTTCCACCGAGACTCTTGTAGGCGCTGGGACCAAAAAGATCCATATGAAGTAGCTCGAGTGGCCTCCTTGTGGTCATGATGTTCTTCACGGGATGCCTTCCTCCAACCTGTTTACCTGCTTGACAAGCACTGCAAAGTCTATCCTTATCAAATATGACATCGTTAACTCCAAGGATATGATTTCCTTTTATAAGCTTGTCAAGGTTTCTCATGCCAACGTGACCTAGTCGTCTATGCCACAACCAACCTTTTGAGGATTTAGCAATAAAGCAAGTTTTAGGTTGTGCCTTTTTAGAGAAATCGACAATGTAAAGATCACCTCTATGCATACCGGTAAAGACCATTTTATGGTTGTCTCGACGAAATACTTGGCAATCTACCTCAGTAAATAGGACATTCAAACCGAAATCAGCAAGTCTAGATACTGAAAGTAAGTTGTAACCGAGAGATTCAACGAGCATGACATTTCGAATGGAACTATCCTGTGAGGTGGCCACCTTACCAAGGACAACCACTTTACCCTTTGAATTATCACCAAAGGTGACATATTTTCAGGGCCGTCATTTTCAGCAAGCTCATGGAACATCTCTTCGTCTCCGGTCATATGATCAGTACATCCACTATCAAGAACCCATTCCTTTCCTCCTGACGCATATCCTCGAAGATTTGCCGTAAGACCGAAGTGTCTCATTGCATCATCAAGATCGAAGTCACTATCATCATCATCATAGTATCCATGTTCACCATGATCTTGTGACTCATCATTTCCTAGAGAGGGTAATTCATTAGATAAATGATCATCAAAGTGGTCACTTTTATGAATTCTTATAGCTTCGAATACGATATCACTAATGATTCCAACATCTCCTTTAGCATGCTTGAGATTGGTAAGCTCAAATAGACAATCACCAAAACTAGGATCACTAGAGTTCATCTTACTCAAGGCAATAGATTTATGGAGAATTTCATCCAAATTTTTCAAGGAATGATCGGGAAATCGTTCCTCAAGAAATTTCCATATAGTATAGGCACAATTAAGAGTAGGAAAACTAGCAATCAATTTTTTGGGCAATCCTCTAATGATGAGCTCAATAGTTCTAAGATTGTGAATCATGTCAATATCTTCATCTAGGGTAGGATGCAAAGGATCAATATGAGGTGCACAAGGATTAGCAATATACTTGTTTAAATGATATTGATTGAAAATTACAAGCATCTCATTTTTCCACTCATGAAAATACTCTCCATCAAGAATAGGCACTCTATGTCTAAGACTCCCTAAAGTAGACACATCCATCTTCCTCCAATGGTGATTAAACCAAGGCAATGGAGACCAAAGCTCTGATACCACTTGTAGGACCTTGAAGTAGATGTGTCTAGAGGGGGGTGATTAGACACATCATGCTAAAGTTGCAATTTTTAAGATTTTTCAGTTTCAATGGAGTTTAGGCATAATTTCAACATTCACAATACATATCAAGCAAGTACGCAAAGAGTGTATAGGCAGCGGAAATTAAAGCATGCAACTTGCAAGAATGTAAGGGGAAGGGTTTGGAGAATTCAAATGCAGTTGGAGACACGGATGTTTTTCCCGTGGTTCGGATAGGTGGTGCTATCCTACATCCACGTTGATGGAGACTTCAACCCACGAAGGGTAACGGTTGCGCGAGTCCACGGAGGGCTCCACCCACAAAGGGTCCACGAAGAAGCAACCTTGTCTATTCCACCATGGCCATCGCCCACGAAGGACTTGCCTCACTAGCGGTAGATCTTCACGAAGTAGGCGATCTCCTTGCCCTTACAAACTCCTTGGTTCAACTCCACGATCTTGTCGGAGGCTCCCAAGGGACACCTAGCCAATCTAGGAGACACCACTCTCCAAGAAGTAACAAATGGTGTGTAGGTAATGAACTCCTTGCTCTTGTGCTTCAAATGATAGTCTCCCCAACACTCAACTCTCTCTCATAGGATTTAGATCTGGTGGAAAGAAGGTTTGAGTGGAAAGCAACTTGGGGAAGGCTTGAGATCAAGACTCATATGGTAGGAATGGAATATCTTGGCCTCAACACATGAGTAGGTAGTTCTCTCTCAGAAATAGGATGCTGGAAGTGTAGGCTTAGTCGGATGGCTCTCTTTACGAATGAAGAGGAGGTGGAGGGGTATATATAGCCTCCACACAAAATCCAACCGTTACACACAATTTACCAATCTCGGTGGGACCGAATCAACAAACTCGGTCGGACTGAAAAGGTAAACCTAGTGACCGTTAGAGATTTCGGTGGGACTGACTGGATCAACTCGGTGGGACCGATGGGCTAGGGTTAGGGTAAATCCAAAACTCGGTTTGACCGATTACTCAAACTCGGTGGGACCGATTTGGGTAATAAGTGAAACAGATAGTTGGCCAAGCGAACTCGGTGGGACCGATTGAATATCTCGGTGGGACCGAGAATATTGCAATAGGTAACAGAGAGTTTGCAAGCCCATCTCAGTGAGACCGAGATCCCATCGGTGAGACCGAACTGAT
The DNA here is from genome assembly GCF_003073215.2 of Triticum urartu. Lineage (NCBI taxonomy): Eukaryota > Viridiplantae > Streptophyta > Magnoliopsida > Poales > Poaceae > Triticum > Triticum urartu. The sequence goes on from NC_053022.1 coordinate 470,138,608, forward strand.
TAGGGTTTGGCAGAGGCTTATGACATGTGAAACTCGGTGGCGCCGGATAGAAAGAATCGGTAGGTCCAAGTTTGGCTTTGGGTTTAGGTCATATGTGGAAGTGGGAAAGTAGTGAGGATTTTGGAGCATATCATTAAGCACATGAAGCAAGAGGCTCATTAAGCAACACCTCATCCCTCCTTGATAGTATTGGCTTTTCCTATGGACTCAATGTGATCTTGGATCACTAAAATGTAAAATGAAGAGTCTTGAGCTTGAAGCTTTAGCCAATCCTTTGTCCTTAGCATCTTGAAGGAGTTCCCACAACCTTTAGTCCATGCCACTCCATTGTTGAACTTATCTGAAACATGCTAGATAGAAATGTTAGTCCAACAAGAGATATGTTGTCATCAATTATCAAAACCACCTAGGGAGCACTTGTGCTTTCAGTTTCTTGGCTCATAACTCGGCGGGAGATGTGATCGGTATCTTCTTCTCATGACTTCCTCTGAAGCGTTCTGATCTAGCCTAAGCCGGTAGGCCTGAGCTTCCAACTCGGCCCATTCTGTAGCCATCCTAGCGTTCTCTGCCGCTACTTCCGCCTTAGCCTGAGTTATCTGATCTTTCACCTATGCGATCTCTGCAGTGTTGATCCCGGGCTGCTGCATCCACCTCTGTGGCCATCAACGTTGCCAAACCGTCGAACAAGTCAGACATAACTTGAGCTAGAGGTGGCGCAGAGCTCCCTGCCCCCGCCGGCGTGGTTGGCGCTGAACCAGAGAGCATTGCTACAGCGGTTGATGAGTGGGGCACTGATTGTGTACCGACCATGAAGATAGCAGCCCAGTTTGGCAGATCAGGGGAGTCCGGAATACTATTGCCCTCGGAACCTCCACCAATCCGACCATCCTGCAACTGATAGAACGATTCGGTCTCTCTAGAAGACTCGTCGTCGGAGCAGACAACGGTTTCTCCATCGGATGCCAGTCCGTCCTCATATTCTGCTCCATGAATGACACCTATGAAAACATGCTTCGCCACGGGCTGAAACAGAGAAGGGCTTGCACGCTGAGCCGTCTCGATGATGTCGGTGCAGGTGTCCGGCTCAGGGCCCGGTTCGCCAATCTGGCCGATGAAGACATGAATCCCACCAAAGGGGACCCGGTACCCGTATTCGATTAAATAGGCCTCGGGGCCCCATCCCGCGTTGTCGATGTAGAGCTTGCCACGACGACTCTTTATCATCCGGCCCACAACGTATCCCTTGAGTCCATCAAAGCTGCCTTTAAGAACTCGAAACCTTCATGCGATAGCCCCACGGTGGGCGCCAATTGTTGTGGGTTTGTCATGGCAGATATCCTTGTGAAAGGACTTAGTCATGGAGCCATCACAACAGGTTAGCTTAAAGAGGTTAAACCGGACACGGGGAATTTTATACTAGTTCGTCCCCTTCGATGAAGGTAAAATCCTACGTCTAGTTGTGATTGGTATTGCTAGGGTTTCGATGACCAAGGAGCGAATCCGCTTTGACTGGCCCTCGAGTTGTTGTTTCCTGTCCTTAAACCGTGGCCGGGTCGTCCCTTTATATACACAGGTTGACACCCCCGGTTTACAGAGTCCCCAAGCCGGATCATAAATGTGTCCAGTTCGGTCTCTATACTCCCTAACTTACAATGCAATTTACATAATAAGGTCGGTTTACATCTACAGGCCTTAACTCGCCTTTGGGCCTTGGGCCTTCATAAAGCGCCATCATTCTTATGTCTTCATGGGCTTCTAATCTTCATAAAGTTAACCCGGCTACTCCTGGCCAGTTTACGTCTAGTAGTAATATCCCCCACAAGTCCTGAAATTTCTTTTTCTCCTAAACGATTTTTGTCAATACAGGCTCGCCCGCTGATTGTAGCTTTTTGGATCCGCGTTCTTCGCTTCGAGCGGTGTCCAGCTGCTCTTGTACTTGGTCTAAACGGCTGAACACAAGTATTAGCACCCAGATTCGCACTATTGGTGTATCATTATGAATTTTCGATAGAAGGAAACATTACCGGGAGATGCCTTATATTTCCCCAGTTTAGCATCGGCAGCAAGCAGCCGGCGCTGACACTTTTCCAGCTCCTGAGCTAGCTGGGTGTTCTTCTCTATAAGCACCTGGTCATACAATGATCCTTAAATCAGTTGTTTCAACTCCTTTAAGTCTCGGGGCTACTGGCATATGGTTATCATAGTCAGACAAAATAAATTTACCTACACATCTTTTAAATGTTGCTTTGTGGCCCTGTTAATCCCATCTCGAGCAGCTCGGATGTACGCATCGGCCGAGTTGAAGGTGTTAAAAGACTCTTCTGAAAAGCCAGGGTCTTGAAAAATGTCCTGGCGGCGCCGATGATTCATCGCACTTTCCACTTCCGAGTTGGTGACGGATACATCATCCGAGTCCTCGGCCGGAGGACAGTCTGGCTTCGCCTCCATATCGGCCCCCGTCCTCATGGTAGGATTTGAATCCTGGCTGTGACAAGTACGACCGCTTGAGCCTCCGGATACGGTCCAACGCGTTTTTCTCCTGACACATGAATAACAGGAGGGTCACGGTTGGACGTGACTGCTCAGGTGCAGGTTGGTGAATTCATACCTCTTTGATGAGGGCACGGCTGTATCTTTGTTTGTTTTCCTCTTGGAAGGCTCGCCCGGAGTGGGGGACGCTCTCTTCGGAGGTACCCCTAGAGTAGTACGGCGCGCCAAACCCTTGCCCTTTTGAGCACAAGGCAGTGCAGTGGGTAAGAAGGAAGGAGAGATCTCTTTTGAACAATGTGTGTTCGGATCACTTATGTGTGAAGCCGGGAGAAGACCGGGGTAGTCGGCGATGATGGCCACTTCTGTATCGTCATAGCTCGTCTGGTAAAACACCCCCTCCGCAAGCACCACAAATATATCCAGACCCTCTTTGAACCCGGGATCGAGCTCCCGGTTGTGGTCCTCTAGTTGTGGGGCGGGACTATAAAATCCCTCGGTGACCTTTCGCCAGTGCTGTCATATGCAAACAAGCTAGAAATTTATCAAAGGCAATTCAGAGATGGAAGAAGTAAAAATGGAGGGGTTGGACATTACCCAGCTGGGAGGGTTATACATAGAGTACCCGTCTCTAGATTTGACATGGAGAAATTCCTTTTCCTCCCCTTTGAACAGTTTGGCTAATATCTTAGCCAAAGCGGCAAGCGTATCCGGACCTTTCCGGCCGCAGCGAGAGGCGTCGTCCTCCCCATTGTATTGCCACATGGGAAGCCCTCTGTATTGGAGTGGCTGAACCCCTCGCGCTATGGAAATCGCCATAACCTCGATTATTGTGAGTCTGGACTGGGTGAGCTCTTTTATCCTGCTCATCAGCTGACGAACCTCTGCGGCGTCTTCCTCTTCAAGACTCCGGGGACACCAACTGTGGCGTTTCTTCAGCGAGACGCGCGCAATTTCAGGGAGACCCTTTCGAATCAGGCCAGGAAGCGCAACGTCCTCTATATAAAACCATTCAGAGGGCCATTCATCCAGTGCCTTCCTTGGTGTGCCGGATGGGTATCCGGTATCGGCGACGCGCCATACATCAGCTCCACCCACTTCCAATATCGACCCTTCTTGATTGCGCGGGACGAGACAGAACAACTTCCTCCACAACTCGAAATGAGCCTCGACGCCCGGGAAAAGTTCGCATAAAGCGACGTAACCCGTAATATGCAGAATAGAGGCCGGAGTGAAGTTGTGCAGCTGGAGGCCGCAGTATTCCAGAAGCCCTCGAAGGAACAGATGGATTGGAAATCCGACACCCCTTAGCAGGTAGGGGACAAAACACACTCGCTCCCCCTCGGACGGATTGGGGAAGTCCTCTGCCTGAGTCCACTCATTGAAGAAAGCTAGCCCCATTCAAACAGGGACTAGATATGCATTGGGAAGGAATCCCTACATTTGCAACTTTGTCAATCAACTATGAGACACGGAACACCTCTCCCACTCACCTTTCTCTGGGCCGGGACGAGCGGAGGAGCTGGGAACACTGGCCATGCTGGAATAGTTTCTCCTGAGCAGTCTCAAGGGATTTCTTCTGCGTAGCGCTGAATGGATATGGGATCCAATCTCTTTAAATAGGCGCTCTTCCTTGCATGGATGGGGTGTTATTCGCAAAAATGCCCTGACTTTCCACATTCACTCGACATGTGGAGGACAAAGATTATTCAATGCACAGAAGCCAAGGAGGCGACATTGGAACAAATGCCGAATATATTACTTGGAGATCGTTGAAGGAAGAACCCGCCTTGCAATGCCGAAGACAATATGCGTGCCGAGCACCTTGCTATTGAAGACTGGTTTGGGGGCTACTAAGGGAGTCCTGGACTAAGGTGTCCTCGGGCATCCGGCCTGTTATCCATGGGCCGGACTGATGGGCTGTGAAGACATGAAGACCGAAGATTGCACGGTGTCCGGATTGGACTCTACTTGGCGTGGAAGGTAAGCTTGGTGACCGATGATTCCTTTTATGTAACCGACTCCATGTAAACCCTAGATCCCCTTGGTGTATATATAAACCGAAGGGGATAGTCCGGAAAGGACACCACATATACTCATTACCATATTCATAGGCTAGACTTCTAGGGTTTAGTCATTACGATCTCGTGGTAGATCAACTCTTGTAATACTCATATTCATCAAGATCAATCAAGCAGGAAGTAGGGTATTACCTCCATAGAGAGGGTGCAAACCTGGGTAAACATCGTGTCCCCTGTCTCCTGTTACCATCGATCCTAGACGCACAGTTCGGGACCCCCTACCCGAGATCCGCCGGTTTTGACACTGACACTACCCACTTAGCAAAGTAATCAACATCAACTAAAATATGTGTCTACCCATTAGAGGAAGGAAAAGGTCCCATATAATCAAAGCCCCAAACATCAAATGGTTCAATAACAAGTGAATAATTCATGGGCATTTCTTGATGTCTACTAATATTACCAATTTTTTGACATTCATCACAAGACAAGACAAACTTACAGGCATCCTTGAAGAGAGTAGGCCAATAAAAACCGGATTGCAATACCTTATGTGTAGTTCTGTCTCCAGCATGGTGTCCTCCATAAGCCTCGGAGTGACACTTGCGTAGGATCTGTTCCTGTTCATGCTCAGGTGCACAACGTCTAATAACACCATCTACTCCTTCTTTATAAACATGTGGGTCATCCCAAAAGTAATGTCTTAAATCATAGAAGAACTTTTTGTTTTGCTGGTATGTGAAACTAGGTGGTATAAACTTAGCAACAATATAATTAATTAGCATAATAAGCATACCAGGGAGCAGTACGAGAAGCATTTATCACAGATAATTGTTCATCAGGAAAGCTATCATCAGTAGGTAGTGGGTCATCAAGAACATTCTCTAACCTAGACAAGTTGTCTGCAACGGGGTTCTCAGCTCCCTTTCTATCAATAATATGCAAATCAAATTCTTGTAGCAAGAGAACCCACCTAATAAGTCTAGGTTTAGCATCTTTCTTTTCCATAAGATATTTAATAGCAGCATGATCAGTGTGAACAGGTACTTTGGAATCAACAATATAAGGTCTGAACTTATCACAAGCAAACACAACTGCTAAAAATTCTTCCAGTAGTAGCATAATTTCTCTGAGCACTGTCTAGAGTCTTACTAGCATATTGAATAACATTTAATTTCTTATCAACTCTTTGTCGTAGAACAGCCCCTACAACATAATCACTAGCATCACACATAATTTCAAATGGTAAATTACAATCAGGAGGCTGAACAATAGGTGCAGAAACCTAAGCTTTCTTCAGTATTTCAAATGCTTCTACACAGTCATCATCAAAGAAAAAAGGAACATGTTTTTGTAAGAGATTAGTGAGAGGCCGAGAAATTTTAGAGAAGTCCTTAATGAACCTCCTATAAAAACTGGCATGACCAAGGAAGCTTCTTATACCTTTAATGTCCTTAGGACACGACATCTTTTCAATAGCGTCAACCTTAGCTTTATCAACTTCAATACCTCTTTCAGAAATTTTATTCCCCAAGACAATACCTTCAGTAACCATAAAGTGGCACTTCTCCCAATTCAAGACAAGATTAGTTTCTTCACATATCTGCAAATCTCGATCAAGGTTGCTTAAGCAATCATCAAAAGAAGTACCGCGAATGGAGAAATCATCCATGAAAACCTCAACAATCTTTTTAAAAAAGTCAGAGAATATAACAGTCGTACATCTTTGAAAGGTAGCAGTTGCATTGCATAAACCAAAAGGCACACGTATGTAAGCAAAGGTACCGAAAGGGCAAGTAAAAGTTGTCTTTTCTTGATGCTCTTTTAACATAGGTATTTGAGAGAAACCAGAATAACCATCTAGAAAGCAAAGATGTGTGTTTTTGTATAATCTCTCTAGCATTTGATCAATAAAGGGTAAAGGGTAATGATCCTTTTTAGCAGCTCTATTTAATTTGCGGAAATCAATTACCATTCTCTAACCAGTGACAATTCTTTATGGAATCAATTCATCTTTATCATTAGGAACAGCAGTAATACCTCCCTTATTAGGGACACAATGGACATGACTTACCCACTGACTATCAATAGTGGGATAAATTATACCTGCCTCCAGAAGCTTTAGTATTTCTTTTCTTACCACTTATTTCATCTTAGGTTTTAACCGTCGTTGGTGATCAACAACCGGTTTTGCGTCTTTCTCCAATTTTATTTTGTGCTGGCAGAGAGTGGGACTAATGCCCTTAAGATCATCAAGAGTATATCCAATAGCAGCACGGTGCTTCTTTAGAGTTTTCAATAATTTCCTTTCTTCATGCTCTGAAAGGTTAGCACTAATAATAACAGGATATCTCTTTCTCATCAAGATAAGCATATTTAATAGTATCAGGTAAAGGTTTAAGCTCAAACACGGGATCACCCTTGGGTGGAGGAGGATCCCCTAGGAAATCAACAGGGAAGTTGTGTTTCAAAATAGGTCCCTGTTTAAAGAATACTTCATCTATTTCCCTTCTTTCATTCATAAACATATCATTTTCATGGTCTAACAAATATTGCTCTAAAGGATCATTAGGAGGCACGGCAATAGAAGCAAGACCAATAATTTCATCTTTACTAGGCAATTCTTTATCATGGGGTTGTCTACGAAACTTAGCAAAATTAAACTCATGAGACATATCCCCTAAGCCAACAGAAACAATATCCTTATTGCAGTCTATCTTAGCATTAACAATATTCAAGAAGGGTCTACCAAAAATAATGGGACAAAATTCATCTTGTGGGGAACCGAGAACAAGAAAATCAGCAGGATATTTAACTTTCCCACACAATACTTCAACATCTCTAACAATCCCAATGGGTGAAATAGTGTCTCTATGGCAAGCTTAATTGTAACATCAATTTATTCTAACTCAGCATGTGCAATATCATGCATAATTTATTTATATATGGAATGAGGTATTGCACTTGCACTAGCACCCATATCACATAAGCCATGATAGCAATGATCTCCAATTTTAACAGAATTAATAGGCATGCCTACAACAGGTCTATGTTTATTTTTAGTATCAAGTCTAGCAATTCTAGCAGCTTCATTACAGAAGTAAATGACATGGCCATCAATATTATCGGCCAAGAGATCTTTAACCATAGCAACACTAGGTTAAACTTTAATTTTCTCAGAGGGAGTAGGTGTTCTTGTATTGCTCTTACGAACCACAGTTGAAGCTTTAGCATAATCCTTTATTCTAACAGGGAAATGTGGTTTCTCAATATAAGTAGTGGGAACAACAGGATCATTATAATATATAGTCTTTTCTTCAAATTTAATAGGTGCAACTACTTTTACTTCAATGGGAGGATTATATTTAAACCACTTCTCCTTAGGGAGATCAACATGAGTAGCAAAGGATTCACCAAAAGAAGCTACTTTCTCAGAGTCAAGTCCATATTTAGTGCTAAATTCATGGAAAGCAGTGGTATCCACAAAAGATTTAACACAACCAAACTTAGGTGTTATACCTGACTGCTTACCATCGTCAAGATCCCAATCTTCAGAGTTGCGTTTAATACTTTCCAATAAATCCCATTTGAATTCAATAGTCTTCATCATAAAAGATCCAGTACAAGAAGTATCGAGGATGGAGCGATTACCGGGAGAAAGCCGAGCATAATTTTTTTGAATAATCATTTCTTTTAAGAGCTCATGATTGGGGCATGAATATAACATTGACTTAAGCCTCCCCCAAGCTTGAGCGATGCATTATCGTTCGCAAGTCCAAAAACTATATATATAATTACGATCACGATGAACAAGATGCATAGGATAAAACTTCTTATGAAATTCCAATTTCAATCGGTTGTAGTTCCATGATCCCATATCATCACACAGCCTAAACTATGTCAATGCCTTTCCCTTCAAAGATAAAGGGAAGACCTTCTTCTTGATAACATCCTCGTGCATACCTGCAAGCTTAAATAATCCACAAACTTCATCCACATAGATTAGGTGCAAATCGGGATGCAATGTTCCATCTCCTGTAAAAGGATTAGCTAGCAGTTTCTCTATCATACCCAAAGGAATTTCAAAGCAAACATTTTCAGTTGGTTCAGTAGGTTGAGGAGCAACTCTTTGCTCTACTGGTCGGGGTGAAGATAGCCCGAACAAGCCCCTCAAAGGATTATGTTCCATAGAAACAAGTGATAGTAAATTTCAGCACAATATATAAAATTTTCCTTACCAAATTCCACCCACCAAAGGCGCTTCACTCTCCGGCTGTCAGAGTAAATGACCACAGGTAGCCTAGCCGGCTTCCCCTGGCACTTCAAGAAAATTATAGGCCGAACAAGCCACCAAGCGTCCAAGACACAGGGCTGCCTTCCCCTAGCTGGCTACCTCTCAAGCCGGCTGCGCAAAGGCGGCCCAACCCTGAAATCCTTGGGAAACAAGAACACGAGAAGGCCGACATCCAGAAGCCGGCCATAGAAGGGCCGACTCCCAGGAGCCGGCCCCTCAGCAGGTGGCTAAGATCTTGCCCTCAGAGTCTGCACCCACATAACGGCGACAAGACGGGGCGTGGCTAGAGTAAAGCCTGCCACCCCCGAATCCCGGCGCACGCATGACCACAGTGCACCATACGGGGCAGCCATCCCTGTCCGGCGCGGCACTGTTGCCACTATGATCATGACGTCACCCACGGCGAGCGGTCAGTACGACCCGTGGGTGGCAGGCCCCCTCGGTTAGGGAGATCCCCAAGGCGGCCAGGCTTCCCACAGTCGGCCAAGGGTATGGTCGGCTTCCAACAGCCGGCCAGCTCTCTCCCTCCAAGGAGGTGCTTCATTAAGGAGACAAGAGAAGGTAAGGCTACAGTGATGAGCCGCCTCGCAGCGGCACTGTAGCCATGCTTACCACGACAAAGCCATTATCACCAGGGGCAAGGTAACAATAACCAGCCCCCGACAAGACTCCCGAGCGGTGGGGCCGGCCTGTCGACCAAAGGGTCGGCAGCCGGCGGGCCCACCAGTCGGCAGGCCCCACTAGTCGGCGGAGAAGCTGGCGGGCGTAGACACAGACGGTCAGGGCCCATGCCCGACCGGATTTCCATTGTACCCCTGGGGGGTAGGCCTATATAAACCCCCCAGGGTTCCCATGCAGGGGAGATCACTCTTTGGATAGATTTTAGACACCACAAGGAGAAGAGGAGCGGGCTGGCCTGGCCCTCCTTCATCCTTTCACCAAATAGCTCAAGGAGCATTCTGTAGCTACCCATCGAGCTAGTGATCATGCGGAGACCCCGCAGAGCAGCATTAGGGGTGTTATCTCCACGGAGAGCCCTGAAGCTGGGTAAGATTCGCCGGCATGCATGTCTTCGCCTTATCCCGTTTCCAGGCATCGGCGATGTTTTATTGGCTCCCACAATGATAAGCCATCCATTGGCATATGTCGCACCAACCACCCGACATTTGGCGCCCACCATGGGGCCAGGTGCACCGTCGTCCGGAGACCTGCTCTGGACGGGAACCCTCTTCCTTCCCAACGTGCGTAGCCAGCCTGGCTCGCGCGATGGCGCTTGCCCCGATGCGCTGCAAGACGTCTTGGGCGCCTGCGCGGCGAGCTGCCTCGCCGATCTTCTTGGCGAGGCTCGCATCTCTGACGATCCCGCATCCGACGCAGGCACAGACTGCCCTGAGAGCCACCTCGTTAGCCTCCTCGATCAACTCCACGTCTCCAGCGAGCTTGCCGCGGACTTGGAGTCGGTTGGCTCCACCGACCCGATGCTTGTCGACTCCGACAAGGCATCCCTTGACGCCTTCCCCACCAACGTGGTGGTCATGAACGACCCTCTTCCTCGAGCCGACAGCAGCGGCAGTGCCATCACCGAGGTACTAGTTATCAGCCACGGCGCCCCCTTAGGCGAAAACGCCCACGACGCTCTGCAGGCGGCGCTGCACGACTTGTCCGTCCCTGTCCCGGCCGACGCGGACGCCAAGACATTGGAGGCGCGCTGCCTCGCCCTCGTTGCAGAGGGCCAGAGGCTCGCCACCATGAGACGCCTCATCGAGGCTCACCAGCGCGAGGTCGACCGTGCCTCCTTCGGCACACCGCCTCCTGACGGGCCGAGCCGCGTCGGTATCGTCAAGAAACACGGCGCGGCTATCGCCCACATGCTGGGAGCAGACCGCCCAGTCTATGCCACGCCTCTCGAGAACTTGCGCGCCGCCCAGGCGGCCGCAGACGAGTTGAATGGGCTGGGGCCTGATGAGCTCCCCTAGATGACCAGACGCATCCAGCGACTTATCAACGCGGCCACAGAGCGGCATGAAGCCGACGTCCGTGCCGAGAGTCCTCCCCCGCGCCGAGAGCACGGCGTGACGTCCTGAACACCGACCGCGGGCAACACCCGCGTGAGAAAAGAAAAGGAGCCGGCTGCCTGCCACAGCCGGGCTCGAATCTCCATCGAGCGTGATGCCCAGGGCCGCCCTCGAGCCGTGGAGTGGCGGGGCAACCCTCCTCCTCCTCCGCCTCGTGGGGAGAGATACCCTACCCCACCGCCTGTCACGCATCCGACTCTCAGTGGTCAGCTGGGTCGTCGCGAAGGAGTCGGCGAGAATGATGCCCGCCACCAGATCAACCGCCTTGCGCGATCCCTGGCCCGGGAAGAAGAAGATGATGTCGTCCCGTCTTGCTTCGGCCCCCGCATCCGCGACGAGCCCTTCCCCAAAGAGTTCTCGCTCCCAAGAGACACGCCCAAGTACAACGGCTCCATGAAGCCGGAAGATTGGTTGATCGACTACTCCACCGTGGTTAGCATCGCAAATGGCAACAAGCGTGTTGCCGTAAAATATGTGCCCCTCATGCTCCAAGGCACGACGCGCACCTGGCTTAACAGCCTCAAGCCTTACAGTGTCAACAGCTGGCTAGACTTCACTGAAGCCTTCGTACGCAACTTCACCAGCACCTACAAGCGGGCTCCTAAGCCCCGACAGCTGTCCTTGTGCGTCCAAGGGCCCAACGAATCGACTCGCGACTACCTCACGCATTGGGCCGAGCTCCGCAATTCCTGCGAGAGAGTGCACGAGGTCCAAGATATAGAGTACTTCACCGCCGGGTGTCGAGAAGGTGCCCTCCTCAAGCATCGACTCCTCTGCGACGAGCCGACTACGCTTGACGAGCTACTAATCATAGCTGTAAATACGCCATGGCCAATTCCTCAATGAAGACTGAGCTCCGAGTAGACGCCTCTGGGAAGGTGCTCGCTCCGAGTCCCAAGACGCCGGCTGGAGAATCTAGCCGACGCCCGCACGAGAATGACCACAAGCACAAGGCTCCCCTGTCGCCTTCCACCAGTCGGCAGGTGGCCACAGTCAAAGACGAACGATCGAAGGGCGGCCCGCACCCAAGAAGCAGAAGGGCGGCACGCCGGCTTGGCAGCCGGCTTTCTCCTACGAGCAAGCACTTGATGCCCCCTGCAAGTTTCACAGCGGCGCAAAGCCTTCAAACCACACAACCAGAAAATGCCATTGGCTCACACGGATCTCCAAGGGTGAGGGGATGGCGCCGCCTCCGCCTGCTGGTCAGCCGCCTCCGGCTCCTTCGCAGCCGGCCGCTCGACCAGCGGTCGGGGCACTTCAAGACGAGTACCCCGACGAGCATGCCGCCTACGTCGTCTTCACCAGCCAGCCAGAAGATCGGTGTAGCCGGCGCCGACAACACCAAGAAGTCAACGCAGTCGCCTCCAACAACCCAGAATTCATGCACTGGTCCGAAAGGCCTATTAGCTGGAGCCGGACAGATCACCCAGAGGTGATGCCATCTCCCGGCTCCTACGCATTGGTTCTGGACGCCACCCTCGCTACGGAAAGGCAAGCCGCCCGTTTCTCCCGTGTTCTGATAGATGGTGGGAGCAGCATCAATATCCTATAGCGCGACACCATGGAGAAGCTGAGCATCAAGACAAAGCAGCTCATGCCCAGTCGGACTGTGTTCCATGGCATCGTACCTGGCTTGTCCTGCTCCCCAATCGGCAAGATTAAGATAGATGTCCTCTTTGGGGACAAGGATCATTTCCGCCGAGAGGCGGTGTGGTTTGAAGTGGTGAATCTAGAGAGCCCTTACCACGCGTTGCTTGGCCGACCTGCCCTGGCCAAGTTTATGGCTGTACCCCATTATGCCTACCTCAAGATGAAGATACCAAGTTCCAAGGGCATCATCACCGTAGCCGGAGACTACAAGAAATCCTCTGAGTGCACAGCTGCCAGCAGCCGGCTCGCCGAGTCCCTTGTAATTGCTGAAGAGAAGAACATACTGGACCGAGTTGTGGCCATGACCGGCAAGCAGCCGGCCCTGTCCCTCGACCCCAAGGATTGTGGTGCCCAAGGTTCCTTTCAGCCGGCCAAAGAAACAAAGAGGGTACCTCTAGACGCAGATCACCCAGAAAGGTTTGCCACCATCGGGGCAAACCTGGACAGCAAATAGGAAGGCGAGCTCGCCGATTTCCTTTGTGAGAATCGGGACATTTTCGCATGGTCCCCCAAGGACATGTCGGGTGTGCCGAAGGAATTCGCCGAGCACAAGCTACATGTCTGAGAAGGCGCGAAACCAGTCAAACAGCCTCTCCGCCGACTATCGGAGGAGAAGAGAAGGATTGTAGGAGAAGAGATAGCCCGGCTTCTGGCAGCCGGATTCATTATGGAAGTTTTCTTCCTGGAGTGGCTCGCCAACCCGGTCCTCGTGCTGAAAAAAAATAATAAGTGGCGCATGTGTATAGACTACACTAGCCTCAACAAGGCCTGCCCCAAAGATCCCTTCGCCGTGCCAAGGATTGATCAAGTAATAGACTCCACAGCCGGATGCGAGCTGTTGAGCTTCTTGGATGCTTACTCAGGCTACCACCAGATAAAGCTAGATCTAGCTAACCGCCTGAAAACCGCCTTCATCACACCACTCGGAGCCTTCTGCTACCTGACTATGACATTCGGCTTGACAAATGCCGGTGCCACTTTTCAGTGTTGCATGCAGAAATGCCTCCTCAAGCAACTCGGCAGAAATGCTCACGTCTATGTAGACGATATTGTGGTGAAGACGGAGAAGCGCGAAACCTTGTTGGAAGACCTCAGACAAACATTTGAAAACTTGTGCCGATTCCAAATCAAGCTCAACCCCAAGAAATGCGTTTTTGGAGTACCAGCAGGCCAACTCCTAGGCTTCTTGGTCTCCGAACACGGCATCGAGTGCAACCCAATGAAGATCAAGGCCATAGAGAGAATGGAGATTCCCACCAAGCTGCGGGATGTCCAGAAGTTCACCGGATGCTTGGCTTCCCTGAACCGCTTCATCAGCCGGCTCGGAGAGAAAGCCCTCCCCTTCTACCGACTCATGAAGAAGTCCACTCATTTCGAGTGGAACGACCAGGCGGACCAAGCCTTCCACGAGCTAAAGAAGATGCTGACCACGCCGCCTGTCTTGGGGGCACCGGCTGAAAAGGAGCCCATGCTCCTTTACATTGCCGCTACTAGCCGGGTGGTCAGCACTGTCATCGTAGTCCAGCGCCCAGAAGAAGGCCGGGCTCAGTCGGTTCAGAGGCTGGTGTATTATTTAAGCAAAGTCTTATCCACCTCGAAGCAGAACTACCCACACTACCAGAAGATGTGCTATGGTGTGCACTTCGCTGCCAAGAAGCTCAAGCCCTATTTTCAAGAGCACCCCATTACGGTCGTATGTATTGCCCCGCTTGCCGAGATCATAGGCATCCGGGATGCATCCGGCCGAGTGGCCAAATAGGCCATTGAGCTGGCCCCCTACGTGATCTTCTACCAGCCCCGCACCGCCATTAAATCCCAGGCACTGGCCGACTTCCTCGTCGATTGGGCCGAAACCCAATACCTGCCACCGGCTCCCAACTCCACTCACTGGCGGATGCACTTCGATGGGTCCAAGATGCACACCGGCTTGGGATCCGGCATCCTCCTCACCTCTCCCAAGGGTGACAATCTCAAGTATACATTCCAAATTCATTTTGCCGCCTCCAACAATGTGGCCGAGTACGAGGCGCTCATACACGGGCTCCGACTAGCCAAAGAACTCGGCATCCGCCGGATCTTGTGCTATGGCGACTCGGATTTGGTGGTCCAACAGTCATCCGGTGACTGGGACGCCAAAGACGCAAACATGGCAAGCTATCGTTTCCTCGTCCAGCAAATCTGTGGATATTTTGAAGGATGTGAGTTCCTTCCTATACCACGTGCCGACAACATGCAAGCAGATGCCCTGGCATGAGTAGGATCCACCCAGCAAGCCATACCAGCCGGCGTTTCTCTCCACCGCCTCCTCAAGCCGTCTATCAAGCCGTCTCCAGAGTATGATTCCATCTTCGTGCTGCCTGACCCCAACGCAGTCGGATCCGACTTGGGAAACCAAGCAGGTGGCGCGGGGACTCCAACAGGCGGCCCGGGGACTGCCATAGTCGCACCCAGCCCGGGGAATTCGGAACTCGGCCCGGGGACTACTGCAGCCGGCCTGGGGACTACATCAACACAACACGCGATGGCCGACTCCGACTCCAACTCTTCACTACCCAGCCCACCCCCCCCTCTCACAGTGGCAGTCCTGACAATAGAAGAAGTCACAGCTCCATCCTGGGCCCAGCCCATCCTCAACTTCTTAGTAAACAGAGAGCTGCCAACCGACGAGATCTCGGCAAGACAAGTTCAACGCCGAGCCGGAGCCTACACAATCGTCAACAGAGAGCTTGTTAGGCATCATCACTGGAGTCTTCCAGCACTGCGTCGAACCAGAGAAGGGCATAGCAATCCTCAGGGACATCCACCAAGGCGAATCCGGCCACCATGAAGCCTCAAGATCACTCGTCGCCAAGGCTTTTCGCCATAGATTTTTCTGGCCGACTGCCTTGGAAGATGCCAAGGAACTAGTCAAAAACTGCAAAGGGTGCCAAGTTTTCAGCTCCAAGCAACACCTGCCGGCTTCTGCACTCAAGAGCATCCCCCTCACCTGGCCCTTTGCCATCTGGGGGCTGGACATGGTGGGCCCGTTAAAGACGGCGCGCGGCGGCATGACGCATCTGCTCGTCGCTGTGGACAAATTTACCAACTGGATTGAGGCGAAGCCGATCAAAAAGCTGAATGGGCCGACTGCCGTCACATTCATCGTAGATATTATAACCCGGTATGTCGTACCACATAGCATCATCACCGACAATGGCACCAATTTTGCAAAGGGAGCACTAGCACGTTTCTGCGCAACACGCGGCATCCGGCTGGACCTAGCGTCCGTTGCCCACCCGCAGTCAAACGGCCAGGTTGAGCGAGCAAACGGCCTCATCCTCTCCGGCATCAAGCCCCGACTGGTCGTGCCACTGGAGCATTCGGCCAGCTGCTGGCTCGATGAGCTGCTGGCCGTCCTTTGGAGTTTGCGCACTACCCCATACAAATCGACTGGCTTCACCCCTTTTTTCCTTGTATATGGTGTTGAGGCCATCATCCCAACTGACATCGAGTTCGACTCGCCTCGGGTCACCATGTACACGGAGGCGGAAGCCAAGGAAGCACGAGAAGACGTCATTGACCTGCTGGAGGAGGGCCGGCTGTTAGCTCTCAGTCGGTCCACCATCTATCAGCAGGGTCTGCGCCGCTACCACAGCCGGAAGGTCAAGCCAAGATCTTTCCAAGAGGGCGATCTTGTGCTCCGGCTGATCCAGCGAACAGCCGGCCAGCACAAGCTCTCGGCCCCTTTGGAGGGCCCCTTCATCATCAGCAGAGCTTTAGGCAATGACTCCTACTACCTAATCGACGCGCAGAAGCCGAAGGCACGCAAGAGAGACGATTCCGGCAAGGAGTCGGACCGACCGTGGAACTTCAATCTCCTCCGAAGATTTTACAGTTAAAAAGCAGTACGTAGCACGCTACCTTTTGTACTAAGTACGAGACAAGGGGTGCCCCGAGGAGTACTCGGGGACTACCCTCTTTTATCTATGAAAGATGAATATCACGCATATGATTATGTTGCTACACTTGCTTTCTTCGTCCAGCACCGGGTTCGACCAGTCGGCCCGGGGACTCGCTGCCTCAAGTTATATCTGAAGTTCCACCTGCAGCCAGACAAGTAGTGTGCCGGCACCCAAGCCCCCTCTTGCCAAAGGTCGCAGCTCGAAGAAACGACTGTCCGACTGGCAAGAGCCAAGGGCAGGAAAGGATGCCCACGCGAAAAATGGCTAAGGACTAACGAACTTATATAACACGAGCCGGCCTCCCACCCCGCCAGCCGACTACCAGAGCAGTCGGCTGGCCGGCTTCCTGCTCACCTTGCTGAAATCTAAGAAAGCTCAAGTACTTGCCTTCCCAAAACGACCAAGTCCTTCTCCGGCCACAGACTGCAAAGAAGCTGTCCGGCTGCGAAGGCGGCGACCAAGGGAAGGCGGCAGAGGAAAAAGCCAAAGGATAAAAAGAAAACATAAACGGAAGCCAAACACATGCATAATATTTACACAAAAGACGTTCGGAAGGTCAGCATTCAACATAGTCCGAATACACCCCCAGTGGGTGGAACTGCGCAAATTTAAAGATTGTTCAAAGAAGTAACAAGGAGGAAAGCTAGGACGGCAGATTAAGCCAGGGGAACAACAGGCGAGTTGGGCAGGTTGGCGGAGTCGGCGGTGCCGGCTGGAGGAGTGACCGGCTGGCGAGTCTCAGCATCGTTGCTAGAAGCACGATCGGGCTGAGGCGGGCTGGTCGCTTCACCATCCGGCGCAGCGTCTTCGTCATCCTCTCCCTCTTCCTCTTCGCCCTCGTCACTGGAGGCAATCTCCTCCGCCGAGTCCTCACCTTCGGCCGGGTTCAGCCCGAACCACTCGTCCGGCTGAGCGACGCCGGCGTCATCCACCTCAGGAGCAAAGGCGCTGGTATCGATATACTCGGCAATCGCCGAGGCGCGCTGGATGATAGCCAGCCGCACCGCCTCCAGCTCCTCGTTAGCCTCCTGCAGCCAGGTTCTCAGCTGGTCCAAGTTCAGCCCAGGATACCAAGCCCGAACGAACTCTAGAGCCCGCCCAGCGCCGGAGCGGGCCGCTGACGCCTTCCAAGCCTCGAAGCGGCCGACTACGACCTCCAGCCAGTCGGCGGTCCGACTTGGGGTGCGCGGAATCACCTCGCCAGGCCAGAGGGCGGCCACCACTTGCGGTCTGGCGCGCTGAAGACGGCGGAGCATGCGATGGGCCGGCTGCAGGCGGGCTTTGTCACATCCCTAGTTCTGGTATGATCCTAGGCTTGCTTTGTGCATCATGTTCAAATTTCAAATGAATTTGAAATGGGGATAGTTGCAAACCCTAGCACCAGAGTTTTTTTCCAATAGGTTCAACTTTAAAATGGATTTTCAATGAACCCAAAATGCTCTCCAAAAATGTTCATGCTCTTTGGATAATGTTGGGAACAACTACCAGAGGTGATGCACATTTTTGCTACACATTTTGGATTTTTGAATCAATGCATAAATATTTGATTTGGAGCTGTTTAAATTATATAAATATTTTAATGGCTCCAAAAATGTTGGGAATTGGTGAGGGCCTCTACAATATTATATCTAGATGCCACAATTATTTTCAGCATTTATGGAAATGTTTTAACATTTCTTTTAGATACAAAACAAATGTCAGAAAATAGAAAACAAAAACAAATTAAAGAGAGAAAGGGAATCGTATCTCGCCTCACCTGGCGGCCCACCTGCTCTGGCCCAACAAGCCGGCCCTGCTGACTGGCCACGCCAGTCATCTCCATCCTCGCGCCAGAAGGCAGGGGCGCGTGCTCGCCGCGCGCCGGCCACCTCCTGCCTCCCTACATGTCTCCCCGTCGCCCTGAGGACGCCACGCGATCCCCCGACTCTCTCTCGCTCTCTCTCGTCCCTATCCTCTCCCCTGGCTCTCTCCCTCGCACGCACGGAACGCAGCCGCCGCGCCGCTCACCGTTGCCGCACCCAGAGCGCCCCCCTCGACCCCTCGACGTGCCCAGTAGCTCCGCTACCTCATTCTCGACCTCCTCGCCATGCCAAGCGATGCCGGACGCTGCCGGACGCCCTCACCGCCGTCTTCTTCAACCTTGGGCCACCGAGATCACCGGCGACCATGCGCCCGCTCCGACGCTTCCCCGAGCTCGCTGAGGCCACCGAACGAACCGCTGTGAGCTCCTACGTGGATCCGCTCCTTTCTCCCCTTCGATTTCGAGCCGTAGACGTCGCCCCCTTGACGACCGTAGCCGCCGCCGCTTGAGCTCGTCGTTGGCGCAGCTCCCCGCAACGCGTAGCGCCCCGCCAGACCTTCGCCTCGCTCGTTAGCACACCACAGTGCTAACCTGCACCAGCCCCGAACTCCGGCAGCCGCCGGGAGCTCCATTCTGGTGAGCTCCGGCCTCCCCAGCTCATCCCACATGCTCCACTGGATGCGGACGACGACGGGCTACGCCCTGGTGGTCTCCGCGCGCTCTTCCGCCGCCTGTAGCCCATTCCGGCGAAGCACCGCCGCGCGGTTTGGTCGTCGCCGGCTGAACTCCGGCGAGGCTGACGTGGCGGCTTAATTAGCGCTAATCCCCACCATTAGCCACCCCACCAGCCGCTGACAGTGGGCCCCAGAGCCAAGTCAACCCTGGTCAGTGCGGGTTTGACCCGGGGTTAACCCCAGTGTCACTGACGTGTGGTCCCCACACGTCAGGTTTGACCTGGTCAGCCCTGCTGATGCCTCTGTGACATCACGCTGACGCAATAAGCTATTTTCTGGATTTAAAATAAATTAGGAAATTCCAGAAAATGATATAAACTTCAAAAATTCATAGAATTTAAACCGTAGCTCAGAATGAAATAATTTATATACGAAAAATCATCAGAAAAATGCAAGGAATCCATTTATGCCAGTTTCATGCATGAAAAACCAACTTATACTTGCTGTATAAATGAAAAAATAATAATGGCATGATATATACTTAATTTGGGGTTTACATATGAACCCTTGATTATATGGACTTCAACCAAATTGATGCTACATGCATTAGGGAAAATCATAGCATCTTTGAAATGTCATCTTCATGCATCATATTGTTGCATATGGTTGTTTATTGATTGCCGGCACCATTCCCTCTCGATAGGTTCTACTCCGGAAGGTGTCCCGAGTACCTGTCTGAGGAGCAGTGCTTCTTCGTGGATCTATCAGGCAAGCAAACCCCCTTGAGCGTCTCGATAAATCCCACTCTCTCGCTCCTACTCCTTTTACTGCATTAGGACAACAACGATTCAAACGGCTACTTTCTGCTGCAGTAGCTGAACCCATTCCTCTGCATGACTTGTCATTGCCACAGTAAATATTTGAAACCCACTAGCATGAGTAGGAGTTTGTTGAGCCTTGATGTGCCTTCTCATCCATGCTTGTTTTTCTTTATACCAGCTATGCTTAGAGTTGTGCCAGGTCTGATTCATCGGGAATGAATCGGAGTGGTGAACATGTCCTACCAATAAAGGCTAAGTGTGTGAACACGTTTTGGTAAAGGTAGCGATGAGAGGCCATGTAGGAGTACATGGTGGGTTGTCTCATTGGAACCGTCCCTAAGCACTAAGTTCTGTGTATGTTATCCAAGTCCAGTTACTACCACACATTGGGTTCCGGTCATCCGGCCCCTCTCGACTTATTAATCCACTTGATCTCTGTCCATGAGTTGCAACTAGTTTTTGGCGTTTGTAGGTAGTGCTACTTGTCTACCAGGTGGTGTCTGACGGGACGGGCTTGGGACAGACTAGGCACCGTGGCACGGTGTACCAAGTGGCACCCGGATGGTGGGCTTGGGAACCCTGCACACATCGTTTGGGGCCGTGAGCGACACCCCATCTGGATCTCCTTGCGGATGGAACCCGAATAGGCGATAAACCTGGACGAGAGACTTGTGTGGTTAGTCAGGTCGTGGCCGACACCCTCGCCCGGCTTCCGCTTGAAGGTTGCCGAGGTACATGACGTGTACAGGGCTATAAGTGGCGAGAGCGTGTGTGACGAAGTACACCCCTGCAGGGTCAATATTATCTATTCCAATAGCCGTTTTCCTCGGATATGGAAACTTAGAGAACTTATGTAGTACATAGACAACTTGAAGTGGATACCCTAAAATCCGCAAGATAAGCTGAGTGCTATGGATGGCCTTCTCGTAGGGAGACGGGAACGGATCCATAGTGGGGTATTGTTATGGTGAATATGTGGACTCGTGTGCGTCTTCTCACCTCAAAGAAGTTTCTGATACTCGTAGTATAGATTAGCCACTGAGTCAAAGCTGGTTTGCTGCTGTTAAAACTCCACCACCCCCTTGTTGATAATGTTGCATATGTAGATAGTTCTGATGTAAGACTTGCTGAGTACCTTTGTACTCACGTTTGCTTATTTATGTTTTGCAGTTGGTTACGCTAGTGACTTCGACGAGTAGCTTGCATCCCAGCTACGATCTTGTACCCTTGGGAGGTTCGTGTTTAGTCAGGCTTCTTAGTCTTTTCCTTTGTAGTTGTCTGTACTCAGACATGTAATGCTTCTGTTGCTTGTATGCTCTGAATGATGGGTCATGAGACCCTTGTTTGTATTGAATACTATGTGGCTCTTCTGGGCCTTTATCTATATGAGTTTGAGTTATGTTGTGATGCCATGTTGTACAGCACATACTTGCATGTTATGCGTATGTGTAACGTGTATTTCTATGTGTGGGATCCGTCAACCTAGTTGTTTACCTCTGGTAGCCTTTCTTATGGGGAAATGTGGTCTTGTGCTTTAATGTGCCATAGTAGTCTGCTACAGCCCGGTTCACCGGAGTCCTGCTAGCCCAGCACTACTGCTCCGGAACACTGGGCTGGCCGGCATGTGATTCACTTCGTTCTTGTGTCTGTCCCTTTAGGGAAATGTCACGCGGTGACATCCGGAGTCTTGCCTAGCCTGCTACAGCCCGGGTTCCCGGTGTCCTGTTAGCCCAGTGCTACAGCCCGGATTCATACGCTGTTGACCGACATGCTCGTGGTTGATTCATGTATGCCTGTCCCTGTAAGTTAGTGCCACTTTCGGTTCACGACTAGTCATGTCGGCCTGGGTTCTCTATCATATGGATGCTAGCGACACTATCATATATGTGAGCCGAAAGGCACAAACGGTCCCGGGCCAGGTAAGGTGGCACCCGTGGGAATACCGTGCGTGAGGCCGCAAAGTGATATGAAGTGTTACATGCTAGATTGGTGTGACATAGGATCGGGGTCCCGACAGGCTTGAAGCCCAAGAAGCTGCTCCTCATGTGACCGGCTGGCATTCGGCGCAATCTCGGCCCCCGCCTGCCGTCGTGCGTCGCGGTAGGCCTCGATGGCTTGGGTGGCGGCGGCTGAGTAGCCAGGGAAGTAATCTGCACAAAGAGGAAAGCAGTGACACAAAAATCAAAAAATGAATCAGATAGTAGAAGGCAGGCAAGGAAGCAAAGAAGAAGGCGGCCTAGCGTCAGTCAAGTCTTCCACCCGGCTGTAGCCTTGGGTCAGCGCCTGCCTCATCTCGGCCCAGTTTGCCGCCTCGGTCTCATACTCGGCTTTGAGGGCGGCCTCGCTGTCCTGCGTCGCCTTCAGGGCCGCCTTGTGGCTCTCCTCCTGGTCGGCCAACCTCTTGGCCAGGCGGTCACGCTCTTGAGCCAGGGTGGTGCACTCGGCCTCCTTGGCACGAAGGGCGGTCTGGGCTCCACTCAGCTGGCTCCTCAAGTCGACATTGGTCGCTGCAATACAAAGAAAGAAGTCGCCAGGAAAAGATCCGACCTGACTACTCGGTAGTCGGCCCGAATCTCGGGGACTACACCCAGTGGGTGCGCTGACGCGCCCCCACTTAAAAGAAAAACAAAGCGCTTACTCCGGCTCTCGGTCAGATCAGTGGCTTTCTGATTCAACACCTGGGCCTGGGAGTTGAAGGCGACCGCGCGGAGGTTGTGGTACTCCTGCAGAGAAGAGAAGGGACGTGAGTAAGAACAATATGGTAGTCTAGCTTTCCAATAAGTTCCAAGCCGCCTGCTCAGCAGCCGGCTCAGAACTCGAGGACTACACCCAGGGGGTGCGCTGACGCGCCCCCACGGAAGAAATTAAAAGCAATCAACAAGGAGCAGGAGGACTCACCCGAATAACTGACCGTGTTGTGAGAAACTCCTGGGTATACTGCTTCAGCGCGGTGGCTTGGGCCTGAAGCCGGTTCCGGACGTCCTGTGCCGCCACATTCAGCACGGCTGTCCCGCCGCCCGGCGTCCACCCGGACGAGCTGTCGCTGGCCGCTTCTAGGTCCTGGGCCGACGAGCCGGCGTCCACGGTCTTCTGCGCGTCCGGCACTGAAGTCGCCTTCCCCGCACGCCGACGAAGCGGCGACGAGATCACAAGATCCCCTCCCACGGTCGGCTCGCCCCCAGCCGGCTGTGCTAGCGGCACTTCAGGCCGGCATCCTTGGCCCGCTCCAGCCAGCGGCGATGGCGCCGCCTCCCTCTCCATCTTCGGCAGGCCGCGGCCGGCGTCCTCCAACAGGGGCACAGGGTGTCGGGAGCCGCGGCGCGGAGGGGAATGACGAACTGCGGATGCTGGTTCTGCAGGGCCTCCGCCTCCCTCTCCATGTCTGCGGCCTCCTCCTGGGCCTTGGCGGCCACGACGGCTCGTGCCTCCGCCGACTTCTGGTCCGCCTTTCGAGCCACCCTCTGCTCCTCCGCCTCCCACTCCTCCCGCACTTCCCGCGCGTTCCGCTCCGTCGCCTCTAAGAGGTCGGCGCGGGGATCTACCCGGCGCGAGCTTGAAGACCCTCCTACGGCTCCGACTATGGAGGAGGCCAGGACTCGCCCAAGGGAAAGAGGGGCCCTGTTTGATAAATTGAGAAAAAGGGTTTGGAAAAACATCAATCGAAGAAGAAGAAAAAAGAAAGGCGTGAGAACAGCGACACTTACGCTGAGACCGCCTGCGGCTGCTTCACCACCTTGCGGAAGCGGGCTGCCTTCGCTGCCGCCTCGTCCCGCTTGGTCGCCGCTGCGGTACTCTTGGGCTTCTTCGGCCGACTACCGAAGTGGGTCGACGCGGCCCGGCGCTTCTGCGCGCTGCCCTGGGCAGTCGGCCCGGCGGATGGGCCCGCACCATGGTGATCGGGCGCCGGTCGGCGGCGCGCAATGACTTAAGCCTCGTCGTCATCTGTCTAGTCCTCGAAGCCGGCCCCGAGCCCAGACCCACCTGCGTCGCTGCCTTCCCCCGCGACATCGTCTTCCATGGCGGCCGCCCCCAGGTCTGGGTCGTCTACATCGTCCATCGTACGGTCGGGGAGGAACTGGCGTTCCACCCCTGCGGCCTTGGCTGCTAGCGGAAGCATGGGGTTCTGCCAAAGAAAGGCCGGCTGGTCAGGAGTCGGCCACCATGAAATCGGCAACAAGCAAAGATAAAGAGGAAGAGAAACTTACCACCGGCGGAGGATTGGCGTGAGAGTACGACACCTTGCCATACTGCCAGTCCTCGCTGAGCTTAGCCGGCACGGGTCGAAGCGGCCACTCGTCTGGCAGATCATATGAGGTCGGCCCTAGAGCGGGAGCACCCGGTGCTCCACGAAGGAGGCCACTAGGTCGGCCCCGGACAGACCCTCTGACCGGATCATCACCCGGAGCCGGGCAACGGAGGCGGACGCGCCCAAAGACAGCGACCTGGACCGGAAGGACCATGAAGGCTGCCTCCCAGCCGGCGGGCCCGCCATGTAAGCCGGCAGGTTGACAAAGTTGCCTTGCAGAGCAATATTCTTCACGTAGAAGTAGGACTTCTGCCAGAGCTTCACCGACTGGATGAGCGGGATGAGCGGAAACCTGGTTGTTGTCGCTCGCCCTCCGCATGGCGATGAAGGAACCGCATGGGGCGGGCACGCCCACAACGACGGTGCCGAGCTTGCACTGAAAGAACTCTCCCCACAGTTCAAGAGTGGGGAGGACGCCAAGAAAACCCTCGCACAGGGTGACGAAGGATGACAGCAGCATCACCACGTTGGGAGTGAGGTGATGCGGCTGGAGATGATAAAATTCAAGGAATGAGCGGAGGAACCCGCTCGCCGGCAGACCGAAGCCGCGCAGGCGGTGCGAGCGGAAGATTACCCGCTCGTCCTCTTCTGGCGCCGGTGAGATCTCCTTGTCCGGCGCGAGGCGGACCCACACGAGATCCGCGCCCGGCAGCCGCCGCGTCCGACGGATAAAGTCGACGTGGTCATCGTGGACGTTGGAGCCATCCCAAGAGCTCGACAACGCCATGGGGACAGCGCGGTGGCGAGAAGGGTGCGGCGAAAGGAGGGCGCACAACCCACCTGCGATAAAGCGACGGCGAGACAAGAAGATTGGCAGGAAGGCCGAGCGGTGGTAGGTAGCTGTCTTGACGAGAGGAGGAAGAAGAAGGGGTGGAGCGAGGGAGGGCACGCGAGCGTTTGGCGCTCCCCTCCTCTCCCCCTACTTATAGTCTCGTGCGGCGAAGCCGAGGAGGCAGGACGTGGGGGGTGTGGGATTAACTACACCCACTCCCCCACGCCCCGTGATTATTGCGCCATTACAGCATGGGGAAACAGCCGCTGGGGCACGCGCGGTCCGTCCAGGCCGCAGAAGATCCACGCGTGGGCCGAGGCCCTGTAGTGGCGGGCCCCAAACTGCGGTGGCGTCCCGTCGCGCGCGTGGGCTGGCAGGCCCCTCTAGCCGGAGGATGCCACGTGGCGCGTAGACAACGAGGGTCAGCTCACAGCCAGACTCGCGCGCCGACTGGCACCCGCCTTCAAGCTTCGAGATCTCTAGGAGACGGAGCGCCTAGTCGAAGCCGGCCCCTAGTTCCGGCACCTCAAGATAGGAAGCTGAATGAGCTCCTCGACTTTTTTTCTGCCTCGGAGCCCAACCAGCTTCGGGGACTACTGTCGGAGTAAATGACCACAGGTAGCCTAGCCGGCTTCCGCTGGCACATTAGAAAAATTACAGGCCAAACAAGCCTCCAAGCGTCCAAGACACGGGGCCAGCTTCCCCTAGCCGGCTACCTCTCAAGCCGGCTGCGCAAAGGCGGCCCAGCCCTAAAATCCTTGGGAAACAAGACCACGAGAAGGCCGACTTCCAAAAGCTGGCCATAGAAGGGCCGACTCCCAGGAGCCGGCCCCTCAGCAGGCGGCTAAGATCTTGCCCTCAGAGTCTGCACCCACATAACAGCGACAAGACGGGGCGTGGCTACAGTAAAGCCTGCCACCCCCGAATCCCGGCGCACGCATGGCCACAGTGCACCGTACGGGGCAGCCATCCCCGTCCGGCGCTGCACTGTTGCCACGATGATCGTGACGTCACCCATGGCGAGCGGTCAGTATGCCCCGTGGGTGGCGGGCCCCCTCGGTCAGGGAGATCCCAAAGGCGGCCAGGCTTCCCACAGTCGGCCAAGGGTATGGCCGGCTTCCAACAGCCGACCAGCTCTCTCCCTCCAAGGAGGTGCTTCATTAAGGAGACAAGAGAAGGTAAGGCTACAGTGATGAGCCGCCTCGCAGCGGCACTGTAGCCATGCTTACCACGACAAAGCCATCGTCACCAGGGGCAAGGTAACAGTAACCAGCCCCCGACAAGACCCCCGAGCGGTGGGGCCGGCCTGTCAACCAAAGGGTCGGCAGCCGGCAGTCCCACCAGTCGGCAGGCCCCACCAGTCGGAGGAGAAGCCGGCGGGCGTAGACTCAGACGGTCAGGGCCCACGCCCGGCCGAATTACCATTGTACCCCTAGGGGTAGGCCTATGTAAGCCCGCCAGGGTTCCCATGCAGGGGAGATCACTCTTTGGATAGATTTTATACACCACAAGGAGAAGAGGAGCGGGCTGGCCTGGCCCTCCTTCATCCTTTCACCGAACAGCTCAAGGAGCATTCTGTAGCTACCCATCGAGCTAGTGATCATGCGGAGACCCCGCAGAGCAGCATTAGGGGTGTTATCTCCACGGAGAGCCCTGAAGCTGGGTAAGATTCGCCGGCGTGCATGTCTTCGCCTTATCCTGTTTCCAGGCACTGGCGATGTTTTATTGGCTCCCACAATGATAAGCCATCCATTGTCATATGTCGCACCAACCACCCGACACCGGCAACGACACCAGAAAAGAGTCTTGATGACCCACAAGTGTAGGGGGTCTACCATAGCCTTTTCGATAAGTAAGTGTGTCGAACCCAACGAGGAGCAGAAGGAAATGATAAGCGGTTTTCAGCAAGGTATTTTCTGCAAGCACTGAAAATATCGGTAACAGATAGTTTGTGATAAGGTAATTGGTAACGGGTAACAAATAGTAAAAGTAAATAAGGTGCAACAAGATGTCCCAATACTTTTTGTAGCAAAGGACAAGCCTGGACAAATTCTTATATAAAGGAAAGCGCTCCCGAGGACACATTGGAATTATCGTCAAGCTAGTTTTCATCATGTTCATATGATTCTTGTTTGGTACTTTGATAATTTGATATGTGGGTGGACCGGTGCTTGGGTACTGTCTTTCCTTGGACAAGCATCCCACTTATGATTAACCCCTATTGCAAGCATCCGCAACTCCAACAGAAGCATTAAGGTAATCCTAACTATAGCATGAAACATATGGATCCAAATCAGCCCCTTACGAAGCAACGTATAAACTAGGGTTTAAGCTTCTATCACTCTAGCAACCCATCATCTACTTATTACTTCGCAATGCCTTCCTCTAGGCCCAAACAATGGTGAAGTGTCATGTAGTCGATGTTCACATGATACCACTAGAGGAAAGACAACATACATCTCATCAAAATATCGAACGAATACCATATTCACATGACTACTTATAGCAAGACTTCTCCCATGTCCTCAGGAACAAACGTAACTACTCACAAATCTTATTCATGTTCATAATCATAGGGGTATTAATATGCAAAATGGATCTGAACATATGATCTTCCACCAAGTAAACCAACTAGCATCAACTACAAGGAGTAATCACCACTACTAGCAACCCAGAGGTACCAATCTGAGGCTTTGGGACAAAGATTGGATACAAGAGAAGAACTAGGGTTTGAGATGAGATGGTGCTGGTGAAGATGTTGATGGAGATTGACCCCCTCCCGATGAGAGGATCATTGGTGATGACGATGGTGATGATTTCCCCCTCTCGGAGGGAAGTTTCCCCAGCAGAACAGCTTCGCCTGAGCCCTAGATTGGTTCCGCCAAGGTTCTGCCTCGTGGCGGCAGAGTTTCCTCTCGTAAGCTTGCTTATGATTTTTTCCTCAACAAAAGACTCCATATAGCCAAAGATGAGCACCAGAGGGCCACCAGGGTGTCCACGAGGCAGGGGGCGCTTCCAGGGGGGTAGGGCGCGCCCCCACCCTCGTGGACGGTGGGTGGCCCCCCTCTGGTACTTCTTTCACCCAATTTTTTTATATATTCTAAAACGTGCTCCCGTGAAGTTTCAGGACTTTTGGAGTTGTGCATAATAGGTCTCTAATATTTGCTCCTTTTCCAGCCCAGAATTCCAGCTGCCGGCATTCTCCCTCTTCATGTAAACCTTGTAAAATAAGAGAGAATAGGCATAAGTATTGTGACATAATGTGCAATAACAGCCCATAATGCAATAAATATCAATATAAAAGCATGATGCAAAATGGACGTATCACTCCACATGAGGAAAAACCTTTTTGACAACATTTTCTAAACCTTTGCATGCATCTGTACATATATCTAAGTTAGGGAATGAACCTAAAGCTCTATTGAGTTGTGACATGAACCAAGTATAGTTTTCCTCGGTCTCCCCATCAATGAACCCAATTGCAACAGGAAACATCCAGTTATGACCACTAATGTTGTACAAGCTGCCAAGCACTACTGTAGGATGCTGCTAACGTGACACTACGATCAGAGACCCTTCGACGAAACTATGTGCGATGCAATAATCACAAACGGTGGTGTAAAATAACCGTCAAAAGGTGCAAAACGTTTGCGATGGCGGAGCCATCAAACACGATTCAGATTTTAGCTGCGTGTGCGATGCAGGGCATACAGTTCAGTTCAGTGAACTATTTGCCATAAGGCAGAACAAAAGAAACGGGCAGCCAGATGAAGGCGTGTGCGATATACAGCATACGGTTTACTCGGATGAAATGTTTCTAATGAGGAGGAACAATTGAAATAGGCATCTAGATAAAGTGTGTGTGCGATTGAGGGCATACGTTTAGAAGCATTAACTGTTTGCGATTAGGCAACATAACAGAAATGGGTTAGCCAGATCAAAGTGTCTTGGATTGATGGCATACACTTCACACAGATGAACTGTTTGCGATTAGCCACAACAAACTCAAACAGTTAGATAGATCAACGTGTGTGCGCTAGACGGGCACACACATTCTAATTAAAAGAAGCATGTGCGATGGTAATAACGAGTGCGCATGGTTGTTGGAACAAGACGTGTGCTGACATTGCCTATTGCAGTGTACCCCTATGGTGCAAACGCCACGTACGCGGCTGAGGAGGCGTACCCGCCCACGTTACGTCTTCTGGCAATAGTGCCGCACTTATAACCATCAATAAATTTTGAGCCTACGTCCTGTCACATTCCAAATTGCAAACCTGTTGACATCGATCAAAACCTAAACGGTTTCCCACTTAGGAGCGTATTAGTACTCGGTTATAAAAACTACTACTCTAAGATGACTGCACATTCCTCCTCAACTCCTCATACACAAAAACAAACAAGTCATTCATCATTGTTCCCTTGCTTCTGCCATGGCCAGCGTGAGTTCTAGGTCGAGAGATTGCCACCAGGGAGATGTGAGCATGGAAGCGGAAGCACGAGAGATGTCCCGCCTCGCTACGAACACAGCCGGCATGTCCCTCCGTGCGGCCGCGGCAGCACCGAGGTCCCGCCACGCCGCCGAAGCAGCACAGAGGTCCCGCTGTACCGCCGATGCAGCAGACTGGTCCGGCCGCACCGCAGAAGCAGAAGAGATGTCCCACTGTGCCACGAATGCAACAAAGAAGTCCTCCCGTGTCACAGCGGCCTGGGAAAATTTCTCGTGGGCAGGCGAGGACTCTTACAGGCGCATGCATGCGATCGTCCATAGCGAGATGGATCAGATCTCTGGCTGGGCGAGGTTGCAGGACGACATGAAAGCCTATTTTGAACAGGCTACCGACGTTATCTAGCAACTAAATGAGAGCAATGCAAAGCTCCTGGGCAAGTGCGACCTACTGAGGGCGAAGATTGTCGGAAGTGCGAAGCAGCAGGAGGAGACCACTGCCTTGTTGAAGAGGACCGGCGTCATCGTCGAGAAACTTATGGATGAGAATGCCATGCTACGCATCGAGCGCATGAGGCTGGTGGAGGAATTGATGGATGCTCTCAAGCAGCATCTTGATGACAAGAAAGAGCTCATCGCCGCGGAGACTAGTTCCCGCGGCCTGCAAGAACGCATCAAGAAAGTAGAGATCAGTGAGCTAGATCATTGTCTTCCTTCTTCTTTTGCCCTTGTGTATTTCGGGCATTGCCGCATGTGGCTTTTTTAATTATGTTAATAAATATGTAAAACAATTATTATCCACTATCATCGTCCTTATATTCATCATGCTTGCTATAAGTCGCAGTCGATGCTATATAGGTCCGTCGGATCATACATCAAGATCCATGCAAAACTTTCTTTTTCAGATTTTCATTTTTCTCTCTTAAATCTTAGTCTAGTGAGACATATAGCCACGTTGTAGAACAGGGGCTCGGGCGCCATTAATGGACACGTTGGGAGGGAGGTGCGCGGCGGGTAGTGGTTAAAGGGCTCTCCTCCCGATGAGCACGCACAGGGGTCTGATCGAACGCCTCCCGTACTCAAATAGCTACCCCACACGTCACCTCCTAGCCAATAGAAAAGGGAACGCGTGGCAGCACATAATTGGTAAGTAGAATGCCCACAGTTTCAATAATACTTGTGTTTCCGATTCGTAACGTGACAACACTTGTTCAAAAATGACTTTGTTGATTGTTAATGTGTGCGTCTTCGCAAATCGGACAGAAAAATTACCACAGGATGTTGGTGCCATGTCATGACACCATGCCAAGTTTCATGATTTTCAGGCATGTTTTGGATTTACAGGAATTAAAAAACCAAGTTTCCCAATCTTTCCGGCCGAGCCACGACGCCCAGATCTTTGAATTTCATTGCCATTTCTTAAACATGACCTAGAAATTCACCCAAGGACACACATGTGATTTTTCAACCAACTTTGGTGCGCTGGAGCATGTGCTTGTAGTGCAAATTTGAATTATGCACATCAAATGCCCAGAAACTGAATTAATGTATAAAAAAAGGCCAAACGAACCCGGAATAATTCCAAAATTTAGCACGATACTTCTATTTGGTCTAATCGGTCTGTGTAAAAAAATTAAGGCGGGAGAAGGTAGTGTATGTATGTTGTTTCGCACAAGGAGGTGACACATTCCCTCTCGAAACCACGAGCCTTCTTGAGGGAAGCTCCAGTTCGCAAGAAGCTTACACCAAAGCTTGTCCCAATCCGGCCAAAAAAATTACTATAGCATGTTTGTCCCATGTCATGACACCGCGCCAAGTTTCATCATTTTCAGGCGTGTTTTGGATTTACAGGAATTAAAAAACCAAGTTTCTCAATCTTTACAGCTGAGGCACGACTCTCAAATGTTTGAATTTCCATCACATTTCTTGCATTGGACCTAGAAATTCACCCCAAGGACACACATGTGATTTTTCAGCCAACTTTGGTGCACTAGAGCATGTGCTTGTAGTACAAATTTGAATTATGCACATTAAATGCCCAAAGACTCAATTAATGTGTAAAAAAGGCCTAAAGAACCTGGAAAAATTCCAAAATTTAGCATGATACTTCTATTTTGTCTAATCTGCCTGTGTAAAAAAAATTAAGGCGGGAGAAGGCAATGTACGTATGTTGTTTCGCACACGGAGGTGACACGTTCCCTCTCGGAACCACGAGCCTTCTTCAGGGAAGCTCCGGTTTGCAAGAAGCTTACACCAAAGCTTGTCTCAATTCGGCCTAAAATTTTTACCGCGGCGTGTTGGTGCCATGTCATGACACCATGCCAAGTTTCATGATTTTCAGGCGTGTTTTGGATTTACAAGAATTAAAAAACCAAGTTTCTCAATCTTTTTGGCCGAGCCACGACGCCCAGATGTTTGAATTTCATTCCCATTTCTTGCATTGGACCTATAAATTCACCCAAAGACACACATGTGATTTTTCAACAAACTTTGGTGAATTGGAGCATGTGCTTGTAGTTCAAATTTGAATTATGCACATTAAATGCCCAGAAACTTAATTAATGCATAAAAATGCCAAATGAACCCGTAATAATTCCAAATTTAAACACGACAATCATGTACTAGTTGCATGTTCACTGTACATAAATATTCTAGCAATTCAAACACCATCCTTTCCCTCCGTAACACCATTTTGTCTTTCAAAACATAATGAAAAAAATTAGGTATACCACAAATAGTTTACTAGAAAGAATCATGTGGGATGCGATATAAAATATCTTGGCGCACCGTCTTGTCTGGCTTACGTAGGAAGCTTCCTCGTCTACAATCCACCGCCCCTGCTTGAAGCACACTTGCACGCCAGTTTCTCACGGCACCGAGCGAAATTTTTTTCCACCGCGGAAATATCTATCTCCCTGCCCCTCCCTCCCACCAAAAGACACATTTCCACTATTCCTCCTTGCTTTCCAAGTTCAAACCTTCACTGCTGCTTACTGGTAGCTTAGCCTCTTCGCCGGTGACCCTTCTTCTTTCAGCGCTGCCTCCTCACCGGTGATCCTTCTTCTTGTAGCGCCGCCTCCTCGCCGGCGACCCTTCTTCTTGCTGCGCGGCCTCCTCCCACCTGCCCTTCTTCTTGCTGTGCGGCCTAGTTGATATGTTCAGGTAATGCACACCCCACCCACATCATCCTCCTCCTTTCCCGTCCCACATGCCCCAAAACAACGGCGCTACACCTTTCGCTGAAATCAATGCCCCCTCCTCCAATTAAGCGCCGCCCACAGCCATTTTGCATGTAGTATAACGTGGAGCTCAGTAGCATGCGGCCGCACGTGCGCACGAGGTTGCTATGGCCGCCATGCGTGTCGACCGCCAGATCTTGGTGGAGCACCTTGTCTTTGAGGCCACTGTCGACACCGCCACGCGGTTGTCTACTTTAAAATACAGTTCGTGCTATTTTCTCGAGGCCACTGCTAGTGCCTTGTAGTGATTTGTCCTCTATAATGTTAATATGCAATCTAATGTTTAGTTAATAGTTTCGTCCTCTGAAATGTAATGTTCAGTTAACACTTTGGTCCAACAATTGCTACATTTCGTAGTACTGTCCTCAACCATTCTTTGTTTTGTTAACTGTCTTATCTTCTAGCACATATTTCTATTCTGCAATTTCGTGCTCAGTTAACTATTTTGGTTCATTTGGTCTGATGTCCATTTAACTGTTTGGTTCAGTTCTGCAATTTGATTGTCATTTGCTGTGGGTACAATTTTGTATTGTTATGCATGTGACACCAATCGAATTTGGTTGTACTCAATACATATTCTACTGATAGTATGGCAACTCTCAGTTAACCTGATCAAGATCTTCCTTATGTGTGTTGCAGGGAAACAATGGGAGACACCGTGGTTTACCATCGAGGTTTGTTCAAGGATGGTCCTTTGGCTAATAGCACATTATTGTCCAGTTGCAGGAATCATTCTGATATTTATGTTTCTTACAATTTGGTCTTGCACATGTAGGTCCTGCTGTCAGAGGCGTAGACCCACTGTTCGACCCATTTTGCATATGGGGAAATGAGATGTCCATGAATACCAGTCAAGCCAAGAAACTCAGAAAGATTGTTAGGATGAAGAAACTTGCGGCGAATAACAGCAAGATCTTTGTTTGCACAATGAAGAAGACATCAGTCAACTATAGGATGGTACTAACTCTTTTACCTTCTTTTTACCCCTTGCGCCATTTCGAAATTTATAACAGCGATTTATGCATATCTTTTTTTTTCAGTACTTTTCAAAGTAGTTCACCGACGATTACCTCTCAAACCACCTGCATGGTCAAGAGGCGAGGAAGGTATTCATTCAACACCCACAGTACAATATTGAAGTCTTGCTGAAGAGGACAAAGGTTGGGAGGGCAATTATCCATAGCCACTGGCCTAAACTTGCAAGGACATTCAACATCACTGAAGGCTCAATATTTTCCTTCCGCTTCTATAGTTTCCCAGATGACATTCATCTGTCTATTTACCGTGTATGATGCTACTTTCCAAAGGTTTTTGATGTTGCATGTGAAACTTGGTGCTGCTATGTAATGGCGTAACTGAGTGCCGAAGCTATCATATGTAATTCGATTATGAAATCCTGGTTGATGTTATACGGATATGAAATATTTGGTGTGTTTTATAAGAAATATCAATTTTATTAGTACATGGATTATCAATAATAGGCTAATTACCCTGCTTATTGGGGTTTTCTATTACATACGGTTACTCAGACATCACCGTGGGTGATGAACTCAAACAACCCGCATGGTCTCTAGAAAGTAGGCGTGTTCGATCAACTGACAATCACACACAGCTTCTGGCAGTGAACTGTTTGCGTTAGCCAACCTTGCTCAAAGGTTTCCACACAAAGAACTGTGTGTGATATACATATGAATGAGAACGATTTTTTGGGATTCATCGTGTGGGATGTACATACGAACGGAAACAATTGGGTTTCGATGCACCACCAGGTCGCAGACGAGCCAGCCTGTGAGCTAGGAGGGTCTATCCCCAACGGTTTTTGGGTCATTTGGGAAGGACCCCCCTATCGCCCACACTCACTTGGTGACGGTTCCAAACGCTATCGCGGAAAGGGGTTAAAACCATTTGTATAGCACGTCGTTGTACCAGTGAAGTGTCCTCTCCATCTACCATTCAATGCCGTAGAGTCTATGCTAAGATATGGTCTACAACCAGCGAGAAAACCATCTATGGAAGGTTTAAGAGCCATAAAGAATCTATGAAAGTGGACTTTACCATCTACTACCTTGGTATCAACCTCTACGATTCTCCACGGAGATCTCTTCTCAACTTCTGCTTTGAAGTTATGCAAATTCTGAAAACTCTGCTTCAAAGTGTCATAACTCTTTTTTTCGGCTCTAGATTTACCTGTCCAAACAGTATGATAACAAATGGTGATCTCATAATTTTCTTGGAGTTTTTCTTGTAGTTCTTTACATCCTATGGTAGGATCATTCTGGAGTATACTCATTGCCTTGGCTGCAACCCAACTGTTGGGTAACGTAGTAATTTCAAAAAATTTCCTACGCACACACAAGATCATGGTGATGCATAGCAACGAGAGGGGAGAGTGTTGTCTATGCACCCTCGTAGACCGGCAACGGAAGTGTTGACACAACGTAGAGGAAGTATTCATACGTCTTCCCGATCCGACCGATCCAAGTACCGAACGTACGGAACCTCCGAGTTCTAGCACACATTCAGCTCGATGACGATCCCCGGACTCCGATCCAGCAAAGTGTCGGGGAAGAGTTCCGTCAGCACGACGGCGTGGTGACGATCTTGATGCTCAACTGTCGCAGGGCTTCGCCTAAGCACCACTACAATATTATCGAGGATTAAGGTGGAAGGGGGCACCGCACACAGCTAAGAAAACGATCACGTGGATCAACTTGTGTGTCTAGGGGTGCCCCCTGCCCCCGTATATAAAGGAGCAAGGGGAGGAGGCCGGCCGGCCCTATGGCGCGCCAAGGAGGAGTCCTCCTCCTAGTAGGAGTAGGACTCCTACTAGGAGGGGGAAGGAAGTGGGGAGGGAGAAGGAAAGGGGGGTGCCGCCCCCCCTCTCCTAGTCCAATTCCTACCAGGGGTTAGGAGGCGCGCGGCCCACCCTGGTTGCCCTTCTCTCTCTCCACTAAGGCCCATATGGCCCATTACTTCTCCCGGGGGGGGGGGGTTCCGGCAACCCTCCGGCTCTCCGGTTTTCTCCGAAATCACCCGGAACACTTCCGGTGTCCGAATATAGCCGTCCAATATATCAACCTTTATGTCTCGACCATTTCGAGACTCCTTGTCATGTCCATGATCGCATCCGGGACTCTGAACTAACTTCGGTACATCAAAACTCATAAACTCATAATATAACTGTCATCGAAACCTTAAGCGTGTAGACCCTACGGGTTCGAGAACAATGTAGACATGACCGAGACACGTCTTCGGTCAATAACCAATAGCGGAAACTGGATGCTCATATTGTCTCCTACATATTCTACGAAGATCTTTATCGGTCAGACCGCATAACAACATACGTTGTTCCCTTTGTCATCGGTATATTACTTTCCCGAGATTCGATCGTCGGTATCTCAATACCTAGTTCAATCTCGTTACCGGCAAGTCTCTTTACTCGTTTTGTAATACATCATCTCGCAACTAACTCTTTACTTGCAATGCTTGCAAGGCTTATGTGATGTGCATTACCGAGAGGGCCCAGAGATACCTCTCCGACAATCAGAGTGACAAATCCTAATCTCGAAATACGCCAACCCAACATTTACCTTTGGAGACACCTGTAGAGCTCCTTTATAATCACCCAGTTACGTTGTTACGTTTGGTAGCACACAAAGTGTTCCTCTGGCAAACAGGAGTTGCATAATCTCATTGTCATAGGAACATGTATAAGTCAAGAAGAAAGCAATAGCAACATACTAAACGATCGGGTGCTAAGCTAATGGAATGGGTCATGTCAATCACATCATTCTCCTAATAATGTGATCCCGTTAATCAAATGACAACACATGTCTATGGTTAGGAAACATAACCATCTTTAATTAACGTGCTAGTCAAGTAGAGGCATACTAGTGACGTTTAGTTTGTCTATGTATTCACACAAGTATTATTTTTCCGTATAATACAATTCTAGCATGAATAATAAACATTTATCATGATATAAAGAAATAAAATAATAATGTTATTATTGCCTCTAGGGCATATTTCCATCAGTCTCCCACTTGCACTAGAGTCAATAATCTAGATTACACGGTAATGATTCTAACACCCATGGAGCTTTGGTGCTGATCATGTTTTGCTCGTGGAAGAGGCTTAGTCAATGGGCCTGCAACATTCAGATCCGTATGTATCTTGCAAATCTCTATGTCTCCCACCTGGACTAGATCCCGGATGGAATTGAAGCATCTCTTGATGTGCTTGGTTCTCTTGTGAAATCTGGATTCCTTTGCCAAGGCAATTGCACCAGTATTGTCACAAAAAAAATTCATTGGACCCGATGCACTAGGTATGACACCTAGATCGGATATGAACTCCTTCATCCAGACTCCTTCGTTTGCTGCTTCCAAAGCAGCTATGTACTCCACTTCACATGTAGATCCCGCCACAATGCTTTGTTTAGAACTGCACCAACTGACAGCTCCACCGTTTAATGTAAACACGTATCCGGTTTGCGATTTAGAATCGTCTGGATCAGTGTCAAAGCTTGCATCAACATAACCATTTATGATGATCTCTTTGTCACCTCCATATATGAGAAACATATCCTTAGTCCTTTTCAGGTATTTCAGGATGTTCTTGACCGCTGTCCAATGATCCACTCCTGGATTACTTTGGTACCTCCCTGCTAGACTTATAGCAAGACACACATCAGGTCTGGTACACAACATTGCATACATGATAGAGCCTATGGCTGAAGCATAGGGAACATCTTTCATTTTCTCTCTATCTTCTGCATTGGTCGGGCATTGAGTCTTACTCAATTTCACACCTTGTAACACATGCAAGAATCCTTTCTTTGCTTGATCCATTTTGAACTTTTTGAAAACTTTGTCAAGGTATGTGCTTTGTGAAAGTCCAATTAAGCATCTTGATCTGTCTCTATAGATCTTAATGCCCAATATGTAAGCAGCTTCATCGAGGTCTTTCATTGAAACTCTTATTCAAGTATCCCTTTATGCTATCTAGAAATTCTATATCATTTCCGATTAGTGATATGTCATCTACATATAATATCAGAAATGCTACAGAGCTCCCACTCACTTTCTTGAAAATACAGGCTTCTCCAAAGTCTGTACAAAACCAAATGCTTTGGTTACACTATCAAAGCGTTTATTCCAACTCCGAGAGGCTTGCACCAGTCCATAAATGGATCGCTGGAGCTTGCACACTTTGTTAGCTCCCTTTGGATCGACAAAACCTTCCGGCTACATCATATACAACTCTTCTTTCAGAAATCCATTCAGGAATGCAGTTTTGACATCCATTTGCCAAATTTCATAATCATAAAATGCGGCAATTGCTAACATGATTCGGACAGACTTAAGCATCACTACGGGTGAGAAGGTCTCATCGTAGTCAATCCCTTGAATTTGTCAAAAACCTTTTGCGACAAGTCGAGCTTTGTAGATAGTAACATTACCGTCAGCGTCAGTCTTCTTCTTGAACATCCATTTATTCTCAATTGTTTGTCGATCATTGGGCAAGTCAACCAAAGTCCATACTTTGTTCTCATACATGGATCCCATCTCAGCTTTCATGGCTTCAAGCCATTTTGCGGAATCTGGGCTCACCATCGCTTCTCCATAGTTCGTAGGTTCATCATGATCTAGTAGCATGACTTCCAGAACAGGATTACCATACCACTCTGGTGCGGATCTTACTCTGGTTGATCTACGAGGTTCATTAGTATCTTGTTCTGAAGTTTCATGATCATCATCATTAGCTTCCTCACTAATTGGTGTACGTGTCATAGAAACTGGTTTCTGTGATGTACTACTTTCCAATAAGGGAGCAGGTACAGTTACCTCATCAAGTTCTACTTTCCTCCCACTCACTTCTTTCGAGAGAAACTCCTTCTCTAGAAAGTTTCTGAATTTAGCAACAAAAGTCTTGCCTTCGGATCTGTGATAGAAGGTGTATCCAATAGTTTCCTTTGGATATCCTATGAAGACACATTTCTCCGATTTGGGTTCGAGCTTATCAGGTTGAAGCTTTTTCACATAAGCATCGCAACCCCAAACATTCAGAAATGACAACTTTCGTTTCTTGCCAAACCATAGTTCATAAGGCGTCGTCTCAACGGATTTTGATGGTGCCCTATTTAACGTGAATGCGGCCATCTCTAGAGCATAACCCCAAAATGATAGCGATAAATCAGTAAGAGACATCATAGATCGCACCATATCAAATAAAGTACGATTACGACGTTCGGACACACCATTACGCTGTGGTGTTCCGGGTGGCGTGAGTTGCGAAACTATTCCGCATTGTTTCAAATGTACACCAAACTCGTAACTCAAATATTCTCCTCCACGATCAGATCGTAGGAATTTTATTTTCTTGTTACGATGATTTTCCACTTCACTCTGAAATTCTTTGAACTTTTCAAACGTTTCAGACTTATGTTTCATTAAGTAGATATACCCATATCTGCTTAAGTCATCTGTGAAGGTGAGGAAATAACGATATCCGCCACGAGGCTCAACATTCATTGGACCACATACATCTGTATGTATGATTTCCAACAAATCTGTTGCTCTCTCCATAGTACCGGAGAACGGTGTTTTTGTCATCTTACCCATAAGGCACGGTTCGCAAGTACCAAGCGATTCATAATCAAGTGGTTCCAAAAGTCCATTAGTATGGAGTTTCTTCATGCGCTTTACACCGATATGACCCAAACGGCAGTGCCACAAATAAGTTGCACTATCATTATCAACTCTGCATATTTTGGCTTCAACATTATGAATATGTGTATCACTACTATCGAGATTTAATATGAATAGACCACTCTTTAAGGGTGCATGACCATAAAAGATATTACTCATATAAATAGAACAACCATTATTCTCTGATTTAAATGAATAACCGTCTCGCATCGAACAAGATCCAGATATAATGTTCATGCTTAACGCTGGCACCAAATAACAATTATTTAGGTCTAATACTAATCCTGAAGATAGATGTAGAGGTAGCGTGCCGACCGCGATCACATCGACTTTGGAACCATTTCCCATGTGCATCGTTACCTCGTCCTTAGCCAATCTTCGCTTAATCCGTAGTCGCTGTTTCGAGTTGCAAATGTTAGCAATAGAACCAGTATCAAATACCCAGGTGCTACTGCGAGCATTAGTAAGGTACACATCAATAACATGTATATCACATATACCTTTGTTCACCTTGCCATCCTTCTTATCCGCCAAATACTTGGGGCAGTTCCGCTTCCAATGACCAGTCTGCTTGCAGTAGAAGCACTCAGTTTCAGGCTTAGGTCCAGGTTTGGGTTTCTTCTCTTGAGTAGCAACTTGCTTGCTGTTCTTTTTGAAGTTCCCTTTTTCTTCCCTTTGCCCTTTTTCTTGAAACTAGTGGTCTTGTTGACCATCAACACTTGATGCTCCTTCTTGATTTCTACCTCCGCAACTTTCAGCATTGCGAAGAGCTCGGGAATAGTCTTATTCATCCCTTGCATATTATAGTTCATCACGAAGCTCTTGTAGCTTGGTGGCAGTGATTGGAGAATTCTGTCAATGACACAATCATCTGGAAGATTAACTCCCAATTGAATCAAGTGATTATTGTACCCAGACATTTTGAGTATATGCTCACTGACAGAACTATTCTCCTCCATCTTGCAGCTATAGAACTTATTGAAGACATCATATCTCTCAATCCGGGCATCTGCTTAAAATATTAACTTCAACTCCTGAAACATCTCATATGCTCCATGACGTTCAAAACGTAGTTGAAGTCCTGATTCTAAGCCGTAAAGCATGGCACACTGAACTATCGAGTAGTCATCAGCTTTGCTCTGCTAGACGTTCATAACATCTAGTGTTGCTCCAGTAGCAGGCCTGGCACCCAGCGGTGCTTCCAGGACGTAATTCTTCTATGCAGCAATGAGGATAATCCTCAAGTTACG
This sequence comes from Triticum urartu, assembly GCF_003073215.2. Lineage (NCBI taxonomy): Eukaryota > Viridiplantae > Streptophyta > Magnoliopsida > Poales > Poaceae > Triticum > Triticum urartu. Next base: position 470,179,096 of record NC_053022.1, read on the forward strand.
GACCCAGTACGTGTAATTGCTACCATCATCTTTTAACTTTTCTTTCTCAAGGAACGCATTAAAATTCAACGGAACAACAGCACGGGACATCTATCTACAATCAAACATAAACAAGCAAGATACTATCAGGTACTAAGTTCATGATAAATTTAAGTTCAATTAATCATATTACTAAAGAACTCCCACTTAGATAGACATCCCTCTAATCCTCTAAGTGATTACGTGATCCAAATCAACTAAACCATGTCCGATCATCACGTGAGATGGAGTACTTTCATTGGTGAACATCACTATGTTGATCAGATCTACTATATGATTCACGCTCGACCTTTCGGTCTCCGTGTTCCGAGGCCATATCTGTATATGCTTGGATCGTCAAGTATAACCTGAGTATTCTGTGTGTGCAACTGTTTTGTACCCGTTGTATTTGAACGTAGAGCCTATCACACCCGATCATCACGTGGTGTCTCAGCACGAAGAACTTTCGCAACGGTGCATACTCAGGGAGAACACTTCTTGATAATTAGTGAGAGATCATCTTAAAATGCTACCGTCAATCAAAGCAAGATAAGATGCATAAAAGATAAACATCACATGCAATCAATATAAGTGATATGATATGGCCATCATCATCTTGTGCTTGTGATCTCCATCTTCGAAGCACCGTGGTGATCACCATCGTCACCGGTGCGACACCTTGATCACCATCGTAGCATCGTTGTCGTCTCGCCAATCTTATGCTTCCACGACTATCGCTACTGCTTAGTGATAAAGTAAAGCATTACAGCGCAATTGCATTGCATACAATAAAGTGACAACCATATGGCTCCTGCCAGTTGCCGAACTTGGTTACAAAACATGATCGTCTCATACAATAAAATTTAGCATAATGTATTGACCATATCACATCACAACATGCCCTGCAAAAACAAGTTAGACGTCCTCTACTTTGTTGTTGCAAGTTTTACGTGGCTGCTACGGGCTTAAGCAAGAACCAATCTTACCTACGCATCAAAACCACAATGATAGTTTGTCAAGTTGGTGCTGTTTTAACCTTCGCAAGGACCAGGCGTAGTCACACTCGGTTCAACTAAAGTTGGAGAAACTGTCACCCTCTAGCCACCTTTGTGCAAAGCACGTCGGGAGAACCGGTCTCGCGTAAGCGTACGCGTAATGTCCGTCCGGGCCGCTTCGTCCAACAATACCGCCGAACCAAAGTATGACATGCTGGTAAGCAGTATGACTTATATCACCCACAACTCACTTGTGTTCCACTCATGCATATAACATCAACACATAAAACCTAGGCTCTGATACCACTGTTGGGTAATGTAGTAATTTCAAAAAAAATCCTACGCACACACAAGATCATGGTGATGTATAGCAACGAGAGGGGAGAGTGTTGTCTACGTACCCACGTAGACCGGCAACGGAAGTGTTGACACAACGTAGAGGAAGTAGTCATACGTCTTCCCGATCCGAATGATCCAAGTACCGAACGTATGGCACCTCCGAGTTCTAGCACACGTTCAGTTCGATGACGATCCCCGGACTCCGATCCAGCAAAGTGTCGGGGAAGAGTTCCGTCAGCACGACGGCGTGGTGACGATCTTGATGCTAAACTGTCGCAGGGCTTCGCCTAAGCACCACTACAATATTATCGAGGATTATGGTGGAAGGGGGCACCGCACACGGCTAAGAAAACGATCACGTGGATCAACTTGTGTGTCTAGGGGTGCCCCCTGCCCCTGTATATAAAGGAGCAAGGGGAGAAGGCCGGCCGGCCCTATGGCGCGCCAAGGAGGAGTCCTCCTCCTAGTAGGAGTAGGGGGAAGGAAGTGGGGAGGGAGAAGGAAAGGGGGGCGCCGCCCCCCTCTCCTAGTCCAATTCGGACCAGGGGGAGGAGGCGCGCGGCCCACCCTGGCTGCCCTTCTCTCTCTCCACTAAGGCCCATATGGCCCATTACTTCTCCCGGGGGGTTTCCGGTAACCCTCCGGCTCTCCAGTTTTCTCCGAAATCACCCGAAACACTTCCGGTGTCCGAATATAGCCGTCCAATATATCAATCTTTATGTCTCGACCATTTCGAGACTCCTCGTCATGTTCGTGATCGCATCCGGGACTCTGAACTAATTTCGGTACATCAAAACTCATAAACCCATAATATAACTGTCATCGAAACCTTAAGCGTGCAGACCCTACGGGTTCGAGAACAATGTAAACAGGACCGAGAAACGGCTTCGGTCAATAACCAATAGCGGAACCTGGATGCTCATATTGGCTCCTACATATTCTACGAAGATCTTTATCGTCCAGACCGCATAACAACATACGTTGTTCCCTTTGTCATCGGTATATTACTTGCCCGAGGTTCGATCGTCGGTATCTCAATACCTAGTTCAATCTCGTTACCGGCAAGTCTCTTTACTCGTTTCGTAATACATCATCTTGCAACTAACTCATTAGTTGCAATGCTTGCAAGGCTTATGTGATGTGCATTACCGAGAGGGCCCAGAGATACCTCTCCGACAATCGGAGTGACAAATCCTAATCTCGAAATATGCCAACCCAACATTTACCTTTGGAGACACCTGTAGAGCTCCTTTATAATCACCCAGTTATGTTGTGACGCTTGGTAGCACACAAAGTGTTCCTCTGGCAAACGGGAGTTGCATAATCTCATAGTCATAGGAACATGTATAAGTCATGAAGAAAGCAATAGAAACATACTAAACGATCGGGTGCTAAGCTAATGGAATGGGTCATGTCAATCACATCATTCTCCTAATAATGTGATCCCGTTAATCAAATGACAACACATGTCTATGGTTAGGAAACATAACCATCTTTGATTAACGAGCTAGTCAAGTAGAGGCATACTAGTGACGTTTAGTTTGTCTATGTATTCACACAAGTATTATGTTTCTGGATAATACAATTCTAGCATGAATAATAAACATTTATCATGATATAAGGAAATAAAATAATAATAATATTATTGCCTCTAGGGCATATTTCCTTCACCAACCTTGTGTTGCCATGGTGGTTTTTTACTCTGCTACTCGAAGAACACTTGTGTTTCTTACTCATCTTAGTGACCTGCATCCATACAAAACAAATGACCTATGAGAAATAGTACTACATTCAATAAAAGAAAATTAATCACTCCCTCCGATCCATATTACTTGTACTAAAGTCCCGACAAGTAATATGAATTGGAGTACTTGAAACAAAAGTTATTGTTAGCAAGAAAGTTATTAGTACCCTTATTGTTTTCTCATCAGCCCTTAAATGAGCAGTTATTCTCCCTGGACACTTGATGCCTCTGCATTGTCCGAGATATCTTTTTTTTTGTCTGTTTTAGATCCCCATATGTCAATTTCATTGTTAATGGCATATTTTTTTATTGCCATCCAGAAATATTCCATTGAAGGAAGCAAGGCACCTACATACATATGAGGGTTCTCTTTATGCAACCTCCTCCTCCCGAGCTATCTTGTCACGAACAAGAATACCAGCCTCGGTCAATAGTTGTTGGTCCTCCTCATCGGTGAGATACACATCTTTACTAGGTGGCAAAATCTGTCTCGTCCTCCTTAGTACCTAGAAAATCACGCATATTCCCCTATGTAGCTGGAACATCTACTTCATCGTCATTTGGAGGAGCACTCTCAATTAGGCTCCAATCAATTGGTGGTTCTATATTGAACACTACGGAAGACCCACATTGCTCATTGCTTTCAGCAATGTCAGAAATCGATGGCATATTTGGTTGAACAACATCACATGTTGGGAAGTTAATATCATTGTAACAAAGCACTTGTTTGACTTGCCATTGATTGAACAACCTCAAGTTCTTTCATTGGCATTGTCCACAACCACAGATGATGTAGCACTACATAGTACATCATCCATAGCCGATTTAAGGATTTTAGGTGCCTTCTCAACAAGTGCCTTCTTAGGTTTCTTAGTAGTTGGTTCCTTAGTAGGCTTGTTAGCTCTCTTTGTGACGGATTTCTTTGCAGGTTTTGTATGCACCTCAACTAGCATCTTCACTTTTTCTTCCTCTCCCCACATATGGTCAATTAAATGGCTTCTCAATTTCTTAGTGCTAACCAGTCTGCATTCCTCATCAGAATCCTTATCGTAGGCAAACATATGCACCTCCTGCCATGGGCCCCATGGTACGTATTGGCTCAAGTCATACACAAATTTGTTTACAATGAGCCCCCTCCATTTAATATGCATTTCAATATCCTGCTGGTCCATGGAGAGTAAGAAAATTCTATCAGAAATGGATGAGCTCCTAATTAAGGAAGAAATTATGTGGAAGCAGAGATCATTGATGTCTACTACACAAACTTCTTCTTGTAGACGTTGTTGGGCCTCCAAGTGCAGAGGTTTGTAGGACAGTAGCAAATTTCCCTCAAGTGGATGACCTAAGGTTTATCAATCCAAGGGAGGCATATGATGAAGATGGTATCTCTCAAGCAACCCTGCAACCAAATAACAAAGAGTCTCTTGTGTCCCCAACACACCCAATACAATGGTAAATTGTATAGGTGCACTAGTTCGGCGAAGATATGGTGATACAAGTGCAATATGGATGGTGGATATAGGTTTTTGTAATCTAAAAATATAAAAACAGCAAGGTAGCAAGTGGTAAAAGTGAGCGTAGGCGGTATTGCAATGCTAGGAAACAAGGCCTGGGGTTCATACTTTCACTAGTGCAAGTTCTCTCAACAATAATAACATAATTGGATCATATAACAATCCGTCAACGTGCAACAAAGAGTCACTCCAAAGTCACTAATAGCGTAGAACAAACGAAGATATTATTGTAGGTTACGAAACCACCTCAAAGTTATTCTTTCTGATCAATCCATTGGGTTATTCCTATAAGTGTCACAAACAGCCCTAGAGTTCGTAGTAAAATAACACCTTAAGACATACATCAACCAAAACCCTAATGTCACCTAGATACTCCAATGTCACCTCAAGTATGCGTGGGTATGATGATACGATATGCATCACACAATCTCAGATTCGTCTATTCAACCAACACAAAGAACTTCAAAGAGTGCCCCAAAGTTTCTACCGGAGAGTCAAGAAGAAAACGTGTGCCAACCCCTATGCATAGATTCCCAAGGTCACAGAACCAGGAAGTTGATCACCAAAACATACATCAAGTGAATCAATAGAATACCCCATTGTCACCACGGGTATCCCATGCAAGACATACATCAAGTGTTCTCAAATCCTTAAAGACTCAATCTGATAAGATAACTTCAAAGGGAAAACTCAATTCATCACAAGGAGATAGAGGGGGAGAAACATCATAAGATACAACTATAGTAGCAAAGCTCACATTACATCAAGATCGTGCCACATCAAGAACATGAGAGAGAGATCAAACACATAGCTACTGGTACATACACTCATCCCCGAGGGTGAACTACTCCCTCCTCGTCATGGAGAGCGCTGGGATGATGAAGATGGCCACCGGTGATGGATCCCCCCGCCGATAGGGTGCCGGAATAGGATCCTGGTTGGTTTTTGGTGGCTATAGAGGCTTGTGGCGGCGGAACTCCCGATCTAGGTTTCTTTTTGGGGGTTTGTGTATTTATAGGATTTTTTGGCGTCGATCTCACGGAAGGGGGGTCTCCGAGTCAAGCACGCCGTAGGGGGGCGCGCCCAGGGGGTAGGGCGCGCCCTCCACACTCGTAGATGGCTCGGGACTTGTCGGTGTCAAAACCGGCGGATCTCGGGTAGTGGGTCCTGAACTATGCGTCTAGGCCGGATGGTAACAGGAGGCAGGGAACACGATGTTTTACCCAGGTTCGGGCCCTCTTGATGGAGGTAAAACCCTACGTCCTGCTTGATTAATATTGATGATATGGGTAGTACAAGAGTAGATCTACCACGAGATCAAGGAGGCTAAACCCTAGAAGCTAGCCTATGGTATGATTGTTGTATATGGAGTTGATTGCCTACGGACTACAACCCTCCAGTTTATATAGACACCGGATAGGGTTAGGGTTACACAGAGTCGGTTACAATGGTAGGAGATCTTGAATATCCGCATCGCCAAGCTTGCCTTCCACGCCAAGGTAAGTCCCATCCGGACACGGGACGAAATCTTCAATCTTGTATCTTCATAGTCCAGGAGTCCGGCTGAAGGTATAGGCCGGCTACTCGGACACCCCCTAATCCAGGACTCCCTCAGTAGCCCCTGAACCAGGCTTCAATAACGACGAGTCCGACGCGCAAATTGTCTTCGACATTGCAAGGCGGGTTCCTCCTCCAAGTCCTTCATAGAAGATTGTAAACACCAAGAGTAGTGTCCAGCTCTGCAAAATAAGCTTCCACATATTGCCATAGAGAGAATAATATTAACACAAATCAAATCTGCTGACATATTCCGTAGTGCGTCACCACACTACAGCCAAGTCCTTCACTCGATTCGTTTTCACTTTTCCACCTCAGCGTGTTTTGCGAGGCGATTTCCTTGGCACGTATTGTCAAAGCAGAGATTGTGTGCCCCCCTTTTACGGGATTCTCATCAATACGGACGTGGGTAACCCAATCGTGCCCGTTAGCATGTTTTCTCGATTAAAGGCGAGTCCCAAACGGTTACGGGGAGGGCTCCTGGTATTCAACCTCTTATAAAGAGACCAGGGCCTTACTCCTTTTCCCCAATCACAAAACAAGTTCGCCCGTCGCCTCGAGTTCCAACACCCTAGGCTCCAGATTTCGGGCGCCTCAAACCTTCGACAATGTCCGGTTCCGACCTTCAAGGCCGATGGATGCCCTCCTCCGTCACGGAGGAGGACGTGCTAAAGTTGAGAGAGGCTAAGTTCTTGACCGCCGAAATTTCGCACAGGTTGCCTGCTCAAAGGCAGGCTATCCCCATCCCCAGCCCGATGAGAGCGTAGTGTTCGTGTCTCACTTCCTTCGGGGGTTAGGCTTCCCGATGGCCCCCTTTGTGAGGGGACTGCTGTTTTATTACGGGAACAGAGGTGCCACTGCTTTTGGATCCCAAGTTGATCCTCGAATACATTGATGTTTGGCACAAGGACCCCAACACTCCCATGCCTTACTTCAAGCTGACTCCTGGCCAAAGTCACATGCTGACCCACTTCATTCAAGAAGAAAAGTGGAAATTTGAGAAGGCCAGGCAGATCAAGAAAGCGTAGTACAAGAAAGAGCGCTATCTGAAGAAAAACGTTGTCTCTAAGACAACTGAAGAACTTGTCACTATTCAAACTGAGATCAAGAAACTCAGTGATGACTTTGACGCATATCGCGTTGATTGGCTTGGAGCCAAGGTTCGTTTTGTGAAACTTGCGGATAACTTCACCTCAAATGTTGCAGCCCCAACGCAACAGGAAGTTTCTCAGGCTGAAGCATCTGCTCAGCCGACTGAAGAACATGCCAGCACCGCTGATGAAAATCAGGCTGCTCAAGAAAATGTGAGTTCCAGGCCTGATGACTGCATTCCAGCCGCTGAAGAAATTGCCAGGGCATCCACTGGTGGTGCGCCTGAAGAAACTGAAGAAATTAGGGCAACTGCATCAGCTGTGCCTGAAGAAAATGAAGAAAATCAACCAGATTCCTCAGCTGCTCCTGCGCCTACTTCAACTCCAATCCTTCCATCTGCATCAGATGTGAAGAAGACCAAGGCTGCAGAGCGTGCTGCAGTGAAGAAAAGGAAAGCATCAGCTGCTTCAGATTCCTCAGCTCCGAAGAAGATGAAGCCCTTGACAAGTTCATTTGCTAATCGCATTGATGCTGTTCCCATCTCAACCAGGCCATCAAAGGACCTTGTTCCTTTTGATGAAGAATATGTGATCCTCAGCGGATCTGATGAAGAAACTCCTTCTGCTGCTTCGTCTGAGCAGTTGGATGAAGAAATTGAAGTGGATGCAATCCATTCAACACCTGTCATCTCCTCGCCCATGCCTCAGTTCATAGCTGAAGAGGCTGGCGTTGAAGAAATGGAAGATGAAGATGTGGACGTTGGCTGCTCCACACCATTAATGAGTGATGAATTCTGGGAAAGTCAGCATCCAAACTCTCCAATGTTCACACCGTTGCAGCAAATACCTAAGTCACCTGCACAAACTGTTCAAATGGGCTCTGAACAAACTCACCCCACTTCATCTATACATGAGAAAATTCCAGCCACTAGCGCTGAAGAACCTGTTGCAGCTGAACAACTGAAGACGCAGACTGCCACTGAAGAGGAACCATAAATTCCTCAGCCTGAAGAACCTGCGATTGAGATTCCTGAGGTTGTGATGCGACTCACTGACACTCCTCTTCCCAAGCCAAAGGATCCGTTCTCACGCAAGCAAAAGTTCAAGGCTGCTGATTTCTTCAGCGAGCATGTATTCTTCGAAGACTACAACCCCTATAACTCTGCTCGCATTAGGAAGAGGCGTTTCTGGACTGCTAGTCAAGCCAATTTCTATTCCTCAGTGTTGTTCAACAAAGAGAAAATCTTCTACCATGAGCACATTCCTCACGTGGATATGTAATCTCTGCCGTGCTTCGCACCAGTCCTCAGTGTTCTTCACGACGCTGGACTACTAAACTTTTGCTCTGACATCTGCGATTGGAATGAAGAACTGATTCTTCAATTTTATGCAACGCTACACATCACAGGAGATGCTGAAGATATGAATTCATGGGTGCTGGACTGGATGTCTGGAAACACTCACTACACTGCACCAGCCTCGGAATTGCTTCATGCCTTACCACTTAGTTCTCGCCTTGAAGAAGCTCGTTGCATCTACAGTGAACCTGAGCTTACAAATCATTACATGCAGGTGCTGATGAAACCTTTGAAGCCAGGTCAAGCACCAAGAACCAAATTCCTCGTGAAGGAATTGCTTTATGTGCCCAGAACTGTCTATCGTATTCTTACGAGGACAATGAGTCCTATTAAAGGCCACGACTCATCTGGTGAGGAAATTGTTGGCATCATGAAGAATCTGGTATTCAACATCGTTCATGGCATTCCTGTCAATTATCACGATTTCTTCATGAGGACTCTGGCAAATGTTGCACTGTCTCCGTTTGAGCTGAAGCCTTATGCACCTTGGATTATGAGATTCCTCAGGACAAGGTCTTCACTCAACTACAAAGCTGATTTTAGGAATCACCTCAGGTACTTGCCCCCGATTGAAGTCCTCAAGCAGACCTATTCCTCAGTTGATGGAAAGGGCAAAGCACCAGCTGTAATAGATGAAGGCATTCGTCCATCTGATGGTCAATTTCGCAAAGCTGCTTCTTATTCCACCAATTATGACTCTGCCACACATGACTCTGCCAATGCACCGAAGTCCACTACTCAAGCCACTGCTCCGCGCGAGATGACTGACCGTGAAGTTCTGCTTAGTCTTCATCAGATGGTGGATCGAAATCACAAGTGGGTTAAGAGTCAGTTTGGTTCATTTCTTCACAACATGACTGCTACACACAATGAAGTGAAGAAAAACCATTACTACCTCCATGAAGTCTTCGGTCGCACTTGGGCCATCCTGTCACATCTGTATGGTGAAGACGATCTGAAGAAAATGGGTCTCAAAGAAGATTTTGACTGGTCTGCACCTCCGCCGAAGAAATTCAAGAAGTTCAAGGTTTCTTCTCTGGTGGCCAGCTCATTTTCTTCATCGCGCGACACCGATGAAAATGAAGACTTGGACGACACTGCTTCATCAACTTGATATTCTTCAGGGGCGTTAGTCCTCATATTCGATCCTTTTGGTCATTTGATGACAAAGGGGGAGAATTTTGAGTTAGTCTTCAAGCGGGTCTTTCTATATGGGCATTTTTTTGTTAAGTTACAACTCTCGTTCTTCTGAGACTTTATTGGATCGAGTTGTAAACTTAAACCCGATGGTGCTCTGATACTTTTGATATGTTTCCTGCATGCTTATTCCTCATATATGCTAATGCACGCATGCTGAATTACATCAGTCACCATATTTCATCATGCATTTCAAATTCTTCATTGTGATATGTCAAATGCGTGTATGAATTATAAGATATAGGGGGAGATCTCCATGATTCAACTCTTCAAGTGTGCATTGGTTCAAAAACAAATTCCTCGCTATGCACATCTTCAGGGGGAGTTCTTCTATATCTTGCAATAAAATTCCTCAATATCAGTATTTACACTTCATATGTTTATCCCCATTGAAAACTTAACCTATATTGTCATCAATCACCAAAAAGGGGGAGATTGTAAGTGCATCTAGTGCCCCTTAGTGATTTTGGTGTATTGAAGACTTATAGGTTAAGGGACTAATGTGTTTGTGAGTGTACACAGGTCTATAAGTCTATGAGGAGTTTGATATTTACAGAGAAAGTCGACCCCTAAAAATGAAGTTCTTCGACTAAAGACTTTGAATCTCTGAAGACTTTTTGAAGACTTTGAAAGTGAAGAAATTGGTGTGAGTATGAAGACTTTGTATTCATTCGAGGAAGATGAAGCGTGAAGACTTTTGTTTTCATAGTTTCATTTTGTCTTTCTTGAGTCATAGGAAACACCGTACTGTTAAAGGGGGTCGAGGAAATACTAAGGAAAAATTTCCATGTGATGCTCAACTCAAAATCCTACACCTACCAATCCCTTCGAGTGAAGCCATTGGAAATCTCATAAAGTCCAGTCATATTCTTCAGTGATAGAGACGAAGTTCTTCTGGTCTCTGAGGAATTTGTTATGACTGAGGAGTTAGGAATTCGCCAGTGCGGATTGCCTACATAGTGAGGAACATGGTATCCCTGAGGATTTTGCTACTCAAAATTCTGACCATTGCTGTGCTATGCGCCAGCTGTCCCAAAATATCTATCCACCTAACGGTCATATCATTGAAGGGCATTTATGTCTTATCATGTCAGGCTGCTCCCTAGGCTATAAATAGCCGCCCCTACAACCACTAGCTGGTTGCCTGCTCCGAGAGAAACTGACACTTGTCATTTGAGAGCAACCCATCCTCCGAGGACTTTGAGCGAAAATCACCCAATGAGGAAAAACCAAAAACCCAAAACCCAAACACCTACAAACCCCAAGTGATTGAGCATCACTGAAGAGATTGATCCTGCGTGGATCCGATGCTTGTTACCTTTGAAGACTGTACTTCTTCCAGACGGTTAGGCATCATGGTCTAGAGCATCCAAGAGGAATTGTGGATCACCAAGCGACCAAGTTTGTGAAGGTTTGGAAGTCGCCTGAAGACATACCACGAGTGATTGGGCGAGGTCTATGTGACCTTAGCTCAAGGAGAATACGGTGAGGACTGGGTATCCTGAGCTGTGTGTTTAGGACTGTGTGTCCTCGATTTTAAATACTCAGCCGCTCCAACCAGACGTACAACTGAGACAGCAGTTGGAACTGGTCTACCAAATCATTGTCTTCACCAAGCTTACTGGTTCTATTTCCTCAACTCTTTCATTTCCTCGTAACTGTGTTGTGTGCTTGTTCATATCTGTGCTTGAATACTTTGGCTGAAGACCTTTCTCAATTTCCTCAGTTCAATTTCTTCAGTCTGTTTGTCTTCATCCTGCGTTATCCTGTGCTCACGCTACCTGTACTCTGTGCCTGTCTTCATTTCATCATGATGACCATGCTTGTATTCTGTCATGTTTACTTTTGAGTACTTATTCCGCTGCTAGTAGTTCTTCACTATGGAATTTCCTCACCGGCAAATTCCTTAGTGAAGAATTTCATAAAAATCACCTATTCACCCCCCCTCTAGTCGATATAACGCACTTTCATCATCCTATCACAGTGGTCAGTTCAGCCCCTCTAGGAGATATCATTCAAAACAGAGAAGCAACTGGCCGGATTGCTAAGCGGGCTATTCAGCTTGGACCTCACGGGCTCAAATACACACCTCGCACAACAATTAAATCCCAAGCTCTTGGGGACTTCATCAATGATTGGATAGAGTTGCAGGCACCAGAGGAAAAGCCAGATAACACATATTGGAGTATACATTTTGATGGATCCAGACAGTTGGAGGGCTCGGGGGCTGGAGTCATACTAACTTCCCCACGAGGTGACAAGTTTAGTTATGTCCTCCGTTTCATGTTCCCTTGTACTAACAATGCAGCTGAGTATGAGGCCTTACTCCACGGTCTTCGGATGGCTAAAGAGATGAATTTAAGCCGGGTTAAGTGCTTTGGGGATTCAGATCTGGTGGCTCAACAGGTGTCTGGCACTTGGGATTCTAAAGACCCACTCATGGCTGCATATCAACGAGAGGTGGACACAGTGGCTGGTCACTTCAAGGGTTATCAGGTGGACCATATAGACCGTCGAAAGAATGAAGCGGCATACGCTTTAAGCCACCTTGGTTCTTAGTGTAAACCGGTCCCACCAAATGTTTTTCTTGACGTGCTGCGTAATCCGTCGGTCAAGGTACCAACAGAGGAGGAGTTAGCTATTCCTGATCCGGAGGCTCAATTGGTGGCAGCTTTGCATGTCATACCGGATTGGACAATCCCATTCCTGGCTTACATGAACTGGGGTGAGTTACCGGAGGATGAAACCGTGGCCCAGCAGTTAATCCGGCGATCTAAGTCGATGATCTTACTCAACGGAGAGTTACATCGTTACAGTGTTTCAGGGGCAATTCAACATTGTGTCTCTCCTCAAGAGGGTTGTGAGATTTTGCGAGAAATCCATGAAGGGGATTGTGGTCACCATGTGGGTTCAAAGTCTTTGGTAGCTTAAGCTTTTCGCCACGGTTTTTATTGGTTAACAGCTCACGCCGATGCGGAGGATTTAGTCAAAAGATGTGACGGTTTTAAAAAATTCGCACGCCGTGCTCACATTCCGGCTCAGGAGTTGAGGATGATTCCAATAACTTGGCTGTTTGCGACTTGGGGGCTTGATATGGTTGGACCCTTCAAGCGATCCAAGGATAAAAAGACCCACTTGTTAGTGGAGGTTGACAAATTCACCAAATGGGTGGAAGCAGAGCCAGTCGGTAAGTGTGATGTGGCCATGGCGGTTCAGTTCATCAAAAAGGTGATATTCCGGTTTGGTTTTCCACACAGTATTATAACTGATAATGGTACTAATTTGTCAAAGGGAGAGATGGAGGAATTTTGCCAACGTGAGCACATCCGGCTTGATATAGCATCAGTGGCTCACCCCCAATCTAATGGTCAAGCGGAGAGGGAAAATCAAGAAATTTTGTGAGGTATTAAACCCCGGCTTATGGTTCCTTTGAAACAAACATTGGGTTGTTGGGTTGAGGAGCTACCTTCTGTGTTATGGAGCATCAACACCACACCCAACAGATCTATGGGTTACACACCTTCCTTCATGGTTTATGGAGCGGAGGCAGTTCTTCCTAGTGACATCCGTCACGACTCGCCCCGTGTGGCAGCTTATGTTGAAGCTGATAATGAGAAGGCACGTCAGGACTCCCTGGACCTGTTAGATGAAGAGCGTGATCTTGCAGCAGCATGTTCGGCGATTTATCAATAAGATCTCCGACGTTATCACAGCTGCCGGGTTAAGACCAGAACTTTTCAAGAGGGCGATCTGGTGCTCCGGCTCATCCAGGATCAGACTGACATGCACAAACTATCCCCACCTTGGGAAGGACCTTCTGTGGTTAGCAAGAATCTGCACAATGGGTCATACTACCTCATTGATGTTCAAGAGCACAAAGACTCACGTAAATAGGAGGCGGAGACCAAGCGGTCGTGGAATATAGCTCTTCTTCGGCCTTACTATACTTGAGCCACCAGCTCTTCATATGTACATATTTAGGACAATGTATATATTATATAATAAACTAGAGCCTCGAATAAAGCGGGGTCTCTGTTCTTTTTACATCATGTGTGTGCTTACAAGAGTTTCTACTGACAAAGCGGAGTTTTGTTAAACCGGTCTCTGTAGCCACACGGAGATGAAGAAAATCACTAGGGGGCTTGGTCATATCTGAACCATAGCTACACCTCTTGATCAGTTTGAAACCACAAAGGGATATCACTAGGGGGCTTGGTTGTTGTCACACCATAGCTACACCGCTTGATCGGTTTAACGCCACAAAGGGATATCACTAGGGGGCTTGGTTGTTATCACACCATAGCTACACCTCTTGATGGGAGTTAAGCCACAAAGGAAATTATGTGGGGCCAAAGAGAGTGTTGCAAAAAGCACAAACTCAAACATGGGCACCCACTGAGCACAGCTCAAAAAGTTACTTCGGGGCTCTTTGTGCAAAGCAACAAAGAGTTTGAAAGGACCCTTGTAATTGGCTATCAAGCCACGGCTTGGAAGCCTCGTGTATTCACCTAAAACCCCGGGTTAACCTGCCTTCATCAAGTAAGCCACTCCTGTCCAGGTAATCCTGGTATGACCCGCCGAACGTTTGACAAGTGAATCTTATACAGACCCTAAACTTGTCAAAGTTAAAACGACGATTAGTTAATTGGAGGCCCATCTTAAAAGGCTTTGTTAAATGGTTTAACTCAGTGGCCTGGCAGCCCATGAAAAGCCTTGATTTGGAGCCTGGCAGCTCATAAAAAGCCTCGCACCTTCTTTTTGAGTTCTATTTGCCAAGTTTTTCGCCTTTGTTGAGGTTCACAATATCTTTTGATAAACCGGCATCCTTGACCCGGCTTGGCTTTCAACTACAAGTTGTCAGTACATGGTCATTCATAGTCCGGCATTCATTAACCCGGTCTGGTTTGACTAACAAGTCGCCAGTGTTATAAGGAAAACCCGGTGTTTATTATATCCCGGTACGTTTATTATCATAATCCGGCAAATTAAGGACAGAGTTATCAATACTCCGGATTGGTGTTTACACCTTTACCATACAAGCAGTTGGTCAGCCAACGAGGTATGCTGCAAATATTATTTTTATACAAACTTCGATTATCCATCTAAGTATTGTATATTTTTGGGCATCATGACCCGTCCAGTGGTAAACCACTAGGATATTTTCAAGTTCTTGTATCTAGGAACACAAATCATCATGGGCTATGAATAAATAGATCCCAAACAGTGGAGCAAGTTTTCACAATATCAAAGCACCACAAAACACGCTCGATGGCATGACAGATAAAGGAGTTTTTGCTATCCTATTACAAGAAGCTTCAAAACGGCTCCAATTGAATAATTGTTTTTAAGCATTGGTGCTAAATAGTTGGTAAACCGGCTGCCGGTTTAAGATGCTTCGTCTGGACGGTTTGATAATTGAGGGTCATTTGGTGCAATCACTTCTTCTTCATCCCTCCCCAGACGCTGGAAATCAACCGTTGACCAATCGATTCCAGTTAAAGCTTGAAACACGGCTTCTTCATGGATAAGGCTGCAGGGGTTAATGTCAGGAGCGTAAGTATGCTTACGGATTGGAGGCACAAGTTCTTCGACTTCCTGGATTTCGGCAGGCTGCCTCTTCCCTTCAGTGTCGTAAGCCGGCTGGAAATGAGATAAATCTGTATCTTCTGCCAGTTTGCTGGCTATTGGCTGCATCTCCTTTGTCAGCCTTCGGAGATCATCATTGTTGAAGTTTGAACCATCCTCCTTCACACCAGGATATCCTTTTATAATGTCATCCACTTCATGGTCCGGAATCCATGCCTTGGCCCGGATTAGCGCGGTTAATGCTCCTGCTCTTGCGGCTGCCTTCTTTAGTTCGGTAATCCGGGCTGGTAACATGACCAACTTCTCAAGAGTTTCTTTTATCAGTGATGGCGCCGGCTTATTGTAAGCCGCAGTGCAAATAGCATGCTGGGATCCAAAGTACAGCTGCTCAATCAAGGTATAAGCCTCTTTAAGCTTCATCCGCATATCCGTACCCAGATGAGCAATACGAGTGCCTGTCACGGTTTAAACCCAGCAAACTGGTAAATGATATGATCTCATGAGTTGGACAAACTTCATAAGGAGATACTTACCAAAAACAGCGGACGTCATGGCGTTCATTTGCCGCTTCAAACCAGTTAGTTCACCTACAACTGGCTTCAGGGCTACTTCGGCATCCTCAGCTCTTTTGGTTAAACTGGCCTTCTCGGTTTCCGCCCAGTCAGCACGTTCTTTGTTAAAAGACTCCTTTAGCTTTTCCATAGCTTTTAGGGCTTTGGTCAGCTCCTCCTTGGCTTGAACAGCCTCTGCTTGTTGGGACTTCACGTTCTCTTGCAAATCAGCGGTTCGGGCATCTCTATTGCTTAGCTCAGCCTGTAACAGTGAATATATGTCAACAACAGGATATGTATTTTCAAAGTACAAAGCGTATAACAAGTTATGCACTTCGTACTTGGGGGCTAATGCCTATTTACTCTCATTCACTACATCTTTTATAAGTCTCCAGAACAATGGAAGCATTATCCTTGACACTTGGGGGCTAATGTACATCTGTTCAAAACGGACGCGTGGATTAAAGACCCGGATTACCTCGCAAAACTAAACCGGCCTTTGGGGGCTACACTTAGGAAAGCTATATAATTACATTGGTAAAGTATCGGTTTTGGTTTTCACTAAGTACCTGACATTTTGAGGGTTAGTAGAAGAGGATTAAAGTGTTACAAAGACCCGGTTTAAGATTAACATCATAAATTGGCCCATGGGGTTACTTGGGCTAGCGTTTCAGCTTTGGAATCAAGAAGTAAAGGGAGATGAAAATACCTCATAGCGTTCCTTCATCAAGTTCACCAAACCGGCTTCATAGTCACGGTTTGAGTGCAGATGGTTTAAGAAACCAGAGTGAAGTTCTTCAGCACTGAGATGGGCATAGCTTGATAAGTCAGTGCTCCATTTACCCTTTTCCCTAGCAGCACGCTCTTCTTTGGCACTATGTTGAGCCAAGGTTACAGGATGGCCAGGAGAGTTGTGGCCCATGCCAGTAATGATAACATCATCTCCTTGGCCTTCAGTGGTTTTTGCGGGTGATGACGGAATATCAGTACCTCTCACCGGACTAGCCAGGTTTGGAGCTGCCGGTTCAGTGTCAGGCACAGCAGGATCAGCTTCTGGTTGTTCATAAATATTCCGGTCTTGAAGGGGTGGTTCATCAAAGGTAGCTTCAGGATGAGGACCCTCCGGCTCACGAGTTTGGTCCGGTTCACCTATTTGCTCTTCTTCCAAAACCGCCTGGTCTTCTGACGGATTGTTGACCCGAGCTTTCTTGCTGGGTTTGGCTTGGGCCCTGCAAACAAAATTAAAAGAGGTTTAGCATCTTATTCAAGATTTGCAACGCATTTGAAGAAAAGGTTTGAAAGCTTACCCAGCTACAGTTTTAAGAGGAGGAAGTTGGGTTGCTGTTGACTCGCCAGAAGATGAGGGAGGTGTCACCTGATAATTTGAATCGGACAGATTAAGAGGTTTTCTGAAATAACCCGCCTTGGGATAAGAATTGTCAGAAGTGGGAGAGACCTTAGACCGGTGCTTTCGAACCGGGGTATCAGGTAAACTGGGCAAAGTGACCTGTTGACCACTGTGTCGGGTTGTCCGACGAGCTTCATGCTGCTGCGTCTTCAAAATAAATGTTGGATCCAAGTAAGCAAGAGGATGAGAAAAGCTTACTTTCTGGACTGCTTGACGGGTTTTTTGTGTTGGCATAGAGTCTGAACCAGAGGAAAGGGTAATTACCTCTACATCATTAGCCTGGCTGCCTTCTACGTCCTCCTGATAAAGATCATTGTTAATGAGGTGCATGAAAAGGGAGCCAAGTGAGTCAAGTTCTACCTCAACTTCCGGATCATATGCATCTTCATCAAGTTCCATGCTGATCCGGTCAGCCGTTTTCCGCTTTGAGGTACGCTTGACGGCTTGGTTTTGGTACGGGATGGTTTGGCCGCTTTATCTGTGGACTTGCGCTTCTAGAAGGGATCATCACCCTGTTCATACACAAACAGAGGAAAGTTCACTAGTTGAAAATTTTAAAAGATATCAAAGGTAAAAAGGAAGCATAGTGCTTACAACAGGCGGTTTATTTTGAGTGTAGAAGGGGTTCAAGCCAGTTTGGCGACAGACTGATTCCGGTTCATTCAAAATTTTCTTAACGCCTTCAGTGACCTCTTCATCAGTTATCTGAATGTTGATGTGGCGTTGGGAGTCTTCAACTTCACCGGTATACTCACACATTAAACCGAGGTGGTGGCTTAGTGGAAAGACCCTCCAGGATATCCAGCAACGCACAAAATCAACGCCTGTTAAACCGTTGGCCATAAAGGCCCGGAGCTTGGCGAGTTGAGGGGCATATTTGGCCCGTTCTGCAGAACTCAAACGTTGCAGCATTGGATGAGTGTTGGAAAGCCGGTGATCACAGTTGCCTGGAAGGGGATTCACTACAAAAAAGGCACATCCGTGACATTTTGGGGCGAACGAAATTTTTTTCTGTCATACATGACACTTCTATGACGATAATTGTGACAAAACCCGGTATCATCATAGATGTTGTGGGCTCCTACTTCTATGACAAAAAATCATGACAGTAAATGGGCTTTTCGTCCTAGGCGGGCAGGAGACGCAGCTGCATGACATTCTTTGGGCCGTCCATGACGGAAAAAACTGTGGTAGAAGCGAGGGCGAGGAAAATTTCGGGGAGTTCCCGGTTACGGTGGGAGGTCGGGGGCCGAGCGATGCGTGTTTCTCTCATACACGTACGCGCGTGTGTGCGAGGCGTTGGCTCTAACTGAACCCGAGCGAGGCGTTGGGCTCTAACTGAACCCGATCGATTCCACTGCAGGCTACGCGTTACTGAACTGGAGCGATCGATCGATGGCTGTTAACTGAACCCGATCGAGCGATTCCTTCGCTACTGCTGCTAACTGAAGCCGATCAATGCTGCCTCTAGATGAACAGTGAGCGTTGCGGGGGGGGGGGTGGATGAACAGTTCCCGGTGGGGGTGGATGAACAGGACCCCGTGGTGTTGCCTCTGGATGAACAGGACCCCGAGCGATCGAGCCGGTTGGGGCTGGATGAACAGGACCCCGTGGAGAGCTGGATGAACAGGACCACCCTGTGGAGGGCAGGATGAATAGTAGACGGTGGAGGGCAGGATGAACAGTAGACCGTGGAGGGGTGGTTGAACAGGAGCCCGTGGAGAGGGCTGGTTGAACATTAGCCGGTGGAGTAGCGCGTGGAGGAGGCTGGATGAACAGGAGCCCGTGGATGAACAGTCGCAGGTGGAGGCTGGAGGAGGTCAACAGTGGATGAACAGTAGCGCGTGGAGGCTTGAGGGGGTCGACGGTGGAGATGAACAGTATCCCGTAGAGTCCCGTTTTGCGGTACGCCACACCCCTCCCGATGAACAGGACCCCCATTTTGACCGTAGCGCTCTAACACAAGTCCATTTTGTCCGTTTTGCGGTACGCCACACCCCTCTCGATCAACAGGACCCCCGTTTCGACCGTAGGAGGTCCGTTTCCTCCATTTTGCGGTACGCCAGACCCCTCCCGATGAACAGAATCCTGTTTCAAATGTGGCCAGTCGAACACAAGGCCGTTTCCTCCGTTTTGCGGTACGCCAGGCCTCGTTTCCATCGCCTGTTCCGTCCAAGCCCTCCCGATGAACATGACCACGCATTTCGTTCCGACCCAGCCGGTTGGCTCCCACGCGTTCCGTTGCCTCCCCATGAACACGACGCATTCCGTTGCCTCCCCATGAACACGACACATTCCATTGCCTCCCCATGAACACGACGACGATGCTGTTTCTCCGTTCTGACCCAGCCATGTACACGAGCCCTGGCCGTACGTATGCGTGAGTAGGCGTTCGAGACCCCGCCCGTATGTACACATACGTGGCCGTATTTTCTTTCTTGCACCCTGGCCGCCGTACGTACGTGTACATGCTACGTGCGCGCCTCTACTACGACACGTGCGCGCCTCTACATCGACCAGTATATATGTACGTACACGTTTGCGACCAGAATGACAACGCTACGTATGGTTTGACCAGGTGGGTCCTGACTGTTAGGCACTTCCTTGTGTGCAAAGATGTGGCTGGTGGGTCCCAGCAGTCAGGGGGCGAAATACGGTGGCCTGTCCGGTGGGTCCCCGCTGTCAGGTGGAGGAATAATTATTTTGCACGTAATAAGGAGGCACTTCCTTGCTGCGGCCGTGGACCCAACTGTTAGCGTCTCCACGTATAGTCCACGTCTTATGGAAGCCGTTCCTTCACCATGTTGACCACGCCGCGCCGAGAGCACCAGGGCGGTGGACGACGGCGAGGCCTAGGATGGGGACGACGCGGAGCCGGGGAAGATGCGGCAGTGGATGCCCACGCGTAGAGGAGTACGAGGGCACTGGTTCGCTGCGGTGTGAGGCTGCCGTCGCCGCAGAGTAATAGGGGGTGTGGGTGAGTAGAGGAATGGCCTGGCCAGCGGTGGGAGTAGTAGGGGGCGGTGAGGCCTCCGCCGCATCGCAGCCAGCCACGAGAGGTAGGAGCACGAGGCACGACCAGCGCTGGTTTGGGTGGCTGGAGCAAGAAGACCAGAGGTTGAAGAAGCACTACGGCCGTTGGATGGACATCGTACGGTCACTGGAGCTAGAATCGTGCATATTGACTTAGTTGACAAAGCCATCCATCCCCGTCAACTTAGTAGGCCCACAAGTCAGCCTGCCACTATACTAGGACCCAGCTAACAGGGGGAGTATTCATTTTTTTGTGCGTAATAAGGAGGCACTTCCTTGCGTGCGAAGATATAGCTAGTGGGCCCGAGCTGTCAGCGGCGGTAATGTTTTTTTCGCGAAATACAGAGGCCCTTTCGGTGGGTCCCTGATGTCAGGTGGAGGAATCATTACTTTGCCCCTAATAAGGAGGCATTTCCTTGCGTGCGGCCGTGGACCCAGCTGTCGGCCTCTCCACGTACAGTCCACTTCATATGCATGTCGGTCATTGACCACGTTGGCCAGGCCGCGCCGAGAGCAGCAGGGCGGTGGACGACGGCGAGGCCTAGGAAGGGAACGATACGGAGGTAGGGAAGACTCAGTAGTTGTTTCCCACGCGGAGGGGAGTATGACTGTACGAGGGTTTACTGGTTCGTCTGCCGTCGCTGGAGAATAACAGTAGGTGTGGGGAGTAGAGGGATGGCTAGGGCAGCGATGGGAGTACGGTGGGGCGGTGAGGCCTGCGCGACAGCACAACCGGCTGCGGGGAGGGAGCAGGCAGTCCCGCCGTCGCTTGTTTGGGCGGCTGGAGCAGGAAGAGCGGAGATTGAAGAAGCACGACGGCCGTTGGATGGACATCCAACAGTCACTGCTTGTGCGTCAACCTTTTTTTAGGAAAGCCTCAAATCTGTGGAAAACAGCATACAACCCATCTGCCATTATTTCTAATAATTTTCATCCCATTTGCTAATTCTTAAGGTTTTTTTTGGAGCCCATATTCTTTTTGTTAGCACTACAGCCCAAATTGTGGCCACGGTTAAAAAATTATACAAAATTTTGCATATTTCGGTGCGGTCCGAACTGTTTTTAATCCCGAAATTTCGACTCACATTCAAACTGATTTTAAAAATAAATGTATATCAATATAAAATCCAACAAATTCTCCACGCATAAAAATTAATGTACTTTAAAATCTTGGAATGAAAAAAAGATATTTGAAACTAATTGCCGGTTTGATGTGTTTTAAAAATGTACATCCCATTTCTCATTACTGATGGGCCATTTTCTCGGCCAGCCGAATGAAAGCTCTCCTTGTCTTGAAAGATTTGCAGCCCAACAGGCCTGACAAAGCGACTTACTTGGCAAATCACAAAAAAAACTGGGCTGTGGCCGTGGACCCAGCTGTCAGCCTCTCCACGTACAATACTCTTCCGATGGAAGTCGTTCCTTGACCACGTTGACCACGCCGCGCGTAGAGCACCACGGCGGTGGACGACGGCGAGGCCTAGGAAGGGGACGATGCGGAGCCGGGGAAGACACGACAGTGGAAGCCCGCGCGGAGAGGAGTACGAGGGTTCGCTGGTTTGGCTGCGGTGTGAGGCTGCCGTCGCCGCAGGGCCTGGCCAGCGGTGGGAATAGTAGGGGGCAGTGAGGCCTCCGCGGCAGCACAGCCGGCCATGGGAGGCAGGAGCATGCGGCACGACCGGCGCTGCTTTGGGCGGCTGGAGTAAGAAGACCAGAGGTTGAAGAAGCACTACGGTCGTTGGATGGACATCATACGGTAATTGGAGCTAGAATCGTTCATATTGACTAAGTTGACAAAGCCCTCCATCCCCGTCAACTTTGTTGGCCCACAAGTCATCCTCCCACTATGGTGGGTCCCATCTAGCAGGGGGTATTCATTTTTTGTGCGTAATAAGGAGGCACTTCCTTGCGTGTGAAGATATAGCTGGTGGGTCCAATATGTCAGCGGGGGGAATGTTTTTTTCGCGAAATACAGAGGCCCTTCTGGTGGGTCCCAGCTGTCAGGTGGAGGAATCATTATTTTGCACGTACAGTCCACGACCGATGGATGTCTTCGTTGACCAAGTTGACAAGGCCGCGCCGAGAGCACCATGGCGGTGGACAACGCCAGGCCTAGGAAGGGAATGACACGGAGCCGGGGAAGACTCAGCAATGGTTGGCCACGCGGTGGGGAGTATGAGGGTTTACTGGTCTGGCTGCCATCGCCGGAAAATAACAGGAGGTGTGGGTGAGTAGAGGAATGGCCTGGCCAGCAATGAAGTAGGGTGGGGCGGTGCGGCCTGTGCGGCAACACAGCCGGCCACGGGAGGCAGGAGCAGGCAGTCCCACCGGAGCTGGTTTGGGCGGCTGGAGCAAGAAGATCAGATATTGAAGCAGCAGCACAGCCGTTGGATTAACATCCAACGGTCACTGCTACTAGAATCATTTGTGGACTAAGTTGACAAAGCCAAAGTACACGTCAACCTAGTAGACCCACAAGTCAGCCTCCAAATCTGTCCCAAATAGCATACAGCCCGAAATTTCTAGCCAGATTCAAATTAATTTTAAATCTAAATATACCTTAATTTAAATTCAATGAAATTTTACCCACACAGAAACAATGAAATTTAAAATATCAAAATCAGAAAGAAAACATTATTTTGGAACTAATTGTCTGTTGCTGTATTTTTTCATTTTACAGCCCATTTATTATTAATTATAGCCCATTTCTTATTACTTATAGCCCATTTTCTGGGAAAAATGCATCCCTCCTCGTCTTGAAAGGTTTCCGGCTCAGCAGGGCGTAGAAAAGCAAGTGGGCCTACATTGGTTATTCTGCAAAAAACAAAATAGCTGGCTAGCAATTTTCAGAAAGAAAAAAATAAACTAGGCTGGTCATGTGCTAAACATATGAAATAAAAGCCTGGGCTAGATGGGCCACGGGTCCCACACAACCCAGTTGATACCCTTCTCCATCCCGGAAAAACAAAATTACTGCGCGTGCGGCTGGGTCCCTACTGTCATCCTCACCATGTATAGTCATCTCCTTATTCCTCTCGGTTGTTGACCATGTTGACAACACCGGAGGGAGGCGCCGCGGCGAGCAAACCAAGGCGGTGGATGATGGTGAGGCCTCGGGTGGGAACGAACAGGAGCCCGGGCAGATCACACCCAGCCGTGGGAGGCGGGAGCAGGCGGTCCCGCCGGCGCTGGTTTGGCTTTGGCAGCTCGAGGAAGAAGAGACTGAAGAAACGTGACAGACGTTGAATGTCAATGCAATGGTCAAGGTTGGCACAATCGTTTGTTGATTAAGCGGACACCAAGTAGCATACTTTTTTATAGGAAGAAAACTGCGAGGAAAATGCGTTAGTCTACCGTCCTCCTCATAGGGAACGTTCGCCACATAAGTGACTAGCACCCTTGGTTTTCAACCGAGAGGTCTTGGGTTCGAGTCCCAGGAACTCTCAATTTTGTCCTCCTTCCTTCCTCGCAAAAAAAGGGAAAGAAAATCAAAGACTTGTAAAGGCGGACAGAATAAGCTACTGTACCAGTAATGAGATGTTGCCGAGTTTTAGAAAAAAGAAAGACGTGCTCCTATAGCTGGTTCGAATCCAAACCTAGACTATGACTATATATGGTGCGATGCTACTCTGCAAGTAATGAAACTGACATATCCAACGTTCGCTTCTCCTCTTCTCTACTTACTCTTCCTAGCATCAGAAGCTCTGGCCGCAGCAACCATGTCCGCTGGCTGCTCGTCCACCTGCTCTTCAGCAGGCAACAACCAGATATGTGCCAAGTCGAAACCCGTACCATCGCCTGTGGGTCTCATCACAGCCTCGCCGGCACGCGCACCGCAGCCAATTTCTCATCGCAACCTGCTGCCGTTGGTGTGGTGCCACTGCTACAAATCACGCAGAGTCATCCGTTGTGTCTCAACCACAATCCGCAACCCTGGCCGAGTCTTCTACAAATGCCCGAATCATGGGGTAATAGTATGTTTAAGTGTTGTTCTGCTCCTTTCAGTTGCTGATTTTTTTAATAGTTTGGTTGATGATCTACCAATTTGATTCGTGCAGAAAAGGGAAGATTCGTGTGATTTGTATTTCTAGGAAGTTGCTTATGTGGGGGAACACAACCACGCTGATTATTTGGTTAGACGAGGAATCCCAATACCAGCAGGTTGGGGTGTTGGACAAGTAACTGAAGGAACGGGAGAAGAGGAAGATGCAGAGCAGAAGGTTAAAGATGTATTTCCTCTGATCATGGCCAAGCAACAGCTGCTGAACGACCTTGACAGCAATGAGGAGATGAAAGAGCTTGTGAAGATAATGGGCAAAATCGAGGTGCTATGTAGGATGATTGTCTCTTTATTTACAGTGTATGTAGCACTCGTGATGTATTCAGTGGCTACGACATGAGCACTTTGCTGAAACTAGTAATGAATGAAACCTGTGTAGCAGGCTGGGCATAGTGTTGTGAACATCTAATGATTTCTATTAACGGAAATCAGGGGGTATTCCCTTTTTCTCATATAAATAAATAAATAGCAGAAGCCCTGTCGGGTCAGCTTTGTTCTCATTCGAAGACATCGAGCAAATTGCAGTCCAATAGCAAACTATGTCATCAAATTCAAGTTTCACAGCCAAATATGAGTACAACTAAACAACAATGTCATCATGTTTTAGTTGTCATACAATCACCAAACACAAATCTGCATACATAACAAGTGATGTTCTCACAGCAAAGTACTAACCAACATGTTCATCAGGTTTCAGTTGTCATAGCAAACACAATTTCACATAGTAGATAAAAAACCGTCTTCTGACAGGAAAATATGACAAAAGCAATGTAATCATCATCTGCAGCAGCACCGTCAACATCTTCGAAATGTGTATCAGTCTGAATCGTAATTCCCCATGGTGTCATCTTCTTCTTCGTCCTCAACGTCCTCGAACATTGGCTTCTTCTTGATCAACTCTTGTATGTCCACAGCACGACAGACAATCTTTTCGCCAGCGTCATTGACCTGATGGTTCTCAAAGATATTAGGAACATCTGTGTTATCTTGTACATCAGGAGCAATGTAAGCATCATCTTGTTGTGCAACTTCATTAAACGAATTCCTCTGCTCAAACCTTTGCAATACTCTCCAGTCATCGCTACGTGCAAATGTGTCTTCCAAGAAAAAATATCTGTGTTGCTTGATTTGCCAAAATAAAAGGCTCGTTGGTCTAGTACGCCGCCTTGACATTGATGGATTTGAAATAATCATCAGCTCTGGGTTTTGCGATCCTAGAAAATAGGTTATACCAACGACAGCACAACAGAACCACACACCGATGTTCCTCGAAACTGGAGATACACTGCAACTGAATAATGTCTCTTATGTTAGCATACAATTCAGTTATCTCTTTGTCATACGTATCCGTGCTCATGATGACACTGTTTTGTGTCTTCCTGCCTTTGTCTCATGCAAGGGTGTTGTAGCGCACATCTCCAACAACGCAAGATTCATAATGTCTTACCCGAGTATCAGGACCCATTGCTAGTGAGTAAAGGGCATCACCAACTACCTTCCCATCCTCCCGCATCTTCTTAACCTATGGTTAGAAAA
This sequence comes from Triticum urartu, assembly GCF_003073215.2. NCBI lineage: Eukaryota > Viridiplantae > Streptophyta > Magnoliopsida > Poales > Poaceae > Triticum > Triticum urartu. The sequence continues at coordinate 470,205,083 of NC_053022.1, forward strand.
TAGACAAGCTGATCATATTATGTACTCAATATATTAAAAAAACTGACAGTGCACTTCAAATGCTTACATGGTTCTTGAACCATTTCGTAAATCCTGCCATAACCAGTTTGTCAATGTTTCTTGGATTTTGCGGCAGTAACTCCTCTTTGTAGATGCTGCACAACATAGTGATCGCGTCAAACATCTAAATATATAAGAATGTGCTACAAGTTTAGTAGATTACGATGTATAAGCTGCAGTACTGCACTTACTTGATATAAGGTAGTATCTCAGGACAGTTATTCAACACATACCAAACCATTTTGTCCAAATCTTTAGGTTTGTCCTCTTGTCGACTCTTCCCTGTAACTCAAACAGAATAATCGAAAACATTGAGCCTGGGATTGTCTTCACCCACCTCTTTGCTAAGCTGATCAGATGTTTTAATGTATTTTGAGTACAATGTCAACACTTCTGTAGCAATGTAGCCCTCTGCAATGGAACCCTCGGGTCTAGCTCTGTTCCTAACATAGCCCTTGAAAGTGCCTAGCCGCCTTTCAATAGGGTACATCCAGCCATATGTACTGGACCTCTAAGTAGTGCCTCATCAGGTAGATGAACAGCCAAATGCACCATCACATCAAAGAAGGCTAGAGGATATATCTTCTCAAGGTCGCATAGGATAGTTGGTATCTTGTCTCTAAGACGCTCCAAAGCATCTATCCTGATATTCCTACTGCAGAGTTCCCTGAAGAATTGTCCCAACTCTGCAACTGCTCTGTATAAGTCAGGGCAGCCCAATCCTCTAAGGATAACAGGTAAAACCCTTTGAAGTAGGACATGGCAGTCATGAGTTTTCAACCCTTGTACCTTGTTTCCATCTGCACTGACTCTCCTTTCAGGGTTGGAAGCAAATCCATGTGGGAATCTCACAGGTGACAGGACCTCGCAGAATTCTTTTCTTTTTACCTTGTCCAAGACGTACACAGCTGGTGCCATATCCCGTGGTTTACCTTCATCTTGCACCTGTAAATCCTTTCTGATACCCAGGTGTGTCAAATCAATCCTAGAGATTGAGGTATCTTTCGTCTTGCCTTCAATATTAAGAAGTGTGCCGATAATGCTGTCACATATATTTTTCTCGATGTGCATCACATCAAGATTATGCCGCAGATCCAAATCTTTCCAATACTCCAAGTCCCACAAAGTGGACCTGCGGGTAAACAATAATCTCTCTTCTACCCTGCCACGCTTCCTTTTCCCGCTACCATTACCAGGATGGTTTCCTGGTGTAATATGCCTGACCTTCTCTAATTCCACTTGCAACTCATCGGTGGTGAGCCTCTTTGGCGCATCATGGTTTTCATGCTTTGCATTGAACACATGTCTTTGGTATTTTCTAGGATGCAGCTTGTCCTTGGCAAGGAAACGGCGGTGCCCAATGTAACATATCTTGCTAAGTATTGCGTATGACACACTACAAGAAATATGTCAAATTGTGACCTTGACTATTGGTCACTGAAAGGTCATTGTTTTTCATTTGCGACCTTTTTGTGACCAAAAACAGAAGGTCAAAAGCTGGCGGTCGTAAACTGAAATTAATGACCTTCTCTGTGAGAAGGTCGTGGACGTTTACGACCAAAATATGCCTACTGTTTCATTTTGGTCACTAGCAGCCTCCCCATGCCACGTAGGCATCCGACGTGGCAATCTGATGTGGCACAAGAATCAGCCCGGTCCAATTCGGTGTTTATATGGGCCAAGCCCATTAATTCGGCCTATTTAATATTTATTTTTCCTATTAATTTTTGCTAGCTACATGGGCTGGCCCAGCAATTCGGCCTTTTTATTTCATTCCATTTCGCAGTCCATTTCATTAAGCCTTTTTACATGTTTTCATAAATGCAAAATATTCCAGTCCACTATTGTTTGGGCCATAGCCTTTTTAAAGCCCAAATACTATTCGATCCAGTAGAACATTCATCTTTTTCATTCACATATTTCATTTTACACATTTCAAAAGCAAACAATCAATAATTCTCTCAATTAAATGATCAAATCCACAAACTCACAACAGCACTTACATGTCTGCACGATCCAACAACTGTACATATACAATAAAAAACAAATACACAAGCACCATCAACTAAAACTATGGTGCACATCTCCAGGCTTCTTCTGATCTTCTGTTAGAGTAGCAGCAACCTCGACGACATTAGATCTTGTTCTACATAAATTATTAGTGGAAGTTAAATCATTGCCAATAAAATATATCCATTCAAGAGAATAAAAATTATACATAAATGCCCAAATGCCTCAGTTCAGCAGGCACTAAGCATGGCATAGAAAAACTTCCAAAACTTGACTACAACACGTTAACATATGAAGCATAATGATAAAACAGAACAATGGATTTACTGTGTCTATATTCTGGTGACCCTGTCATTTGTTACATGATACACTCATGTGTACATATTTTGATAACCATTACCATCTAGCCAAAAACAACATGGACATGATACCAGTTACCTACCAAGACATTGAAAGTCATTCCCTACAAACAATAAACAGAAAAAACAGCAGAGAGAGTGTCTCTCTCACCAGATGTGGTGGTCGCTGCCGGAATTACAGAGTTCAATACAGACAAGGTAGCTTAATGCAAGATAAGATAAAAAATAAGCCACATATTTTCTGCTAGCAAACAATAGGTTGAAACCAAGTCATGGCTGCAAATACAGGAACTAAGTTATAATGACATTGGTCCCTTTAATGTTTTACTTTATCTGTCCATAAAGACTGAAAGTTCAAGAGAACTACTTGGATGTTACAACAGTTTCAACGCGTTTAAATAACAGCGTAACAAAAGCCAGCCATGCCTCGACGATAGTGGTATCGCAGACCACATAGGCAAGAAAGGGGAGGGACCAAAAAACTCACCTAAACCACTCATGCCGCATCCAGCACCACTGGCACCACCTATTCCTGCTCAAATAGAGTAGTATGTCATGGGACAGTGACTTATCAATAACAACATTTAAGGAAAACAGGATGTTTACATGATAGTATGTAATGGGACAGTGACCTATCTATCACATAACACAGTCCAACAGAAACATCTCTATTTGCCCCTAAACTAAACCAAGATAGTATGTACTGCAGAGAAAACCAACCTACAGCAGCCATGGTACTAAGAAGAGCAGTAGGTCAGCCTCCTATACACCCAATCTACAGCAGTTGCACCCAAACACCCAATCTACAGCCACCGCCACAGAAATAGCATCAGCAGACCAAACTGGATCAGAAGCCGATGCAAGACAACAGCAGCAGGAGAACCCAAGTAGAACCACCACGGGAAACGAAACGAGATGATACTGGGGAGACGAGGAGCGAGGGAAGGGCCGGGTCGGGGCACTGACCTTGGCCTTCATCCTGCCGCCAGCAGCAAGGGAGTCGCCGGTGCGGGAGCCTGCCTTGGCCATCATCTTGCCGCCAGCAGCATGGGTGTCGCCGGTGCGGGAGCCTGCCTTGGCCTTCATCCTGCCGCTGGCCGCCAACCTGCAGCAAGAACCACCAATGCAACGATTAGAGCCCGTAGAAGCCAAGAACACGGGGAACAACACGGGGAACGAAGCATCGAAACACAGGGCACCGCCACCAAGTACAGCTCCATACAAGTCTAAGAGAGCTATCCACACAACGCAATGCAGCATCTGTATGCCGTTGCAACCCCATGACTTGCAAACTGATATGCCAGGCTTAGCGACGCAATAAGGATCCAGTACACTTCCTCTCATGCATCCAAACAACATATAAACATGTAAGTAAAGTACACTAATTCTAGAAAAGAAAACACAATGCAATCAAGGATAAATGGACCATTTCCACACTATCTTTTTCCTGATTCAAACAACTACAATCCAGCCACTGATGTTGAACTGTACATTAAGTACTGATCTTAATCATGAAAAATTTAAGTTGAACATTCTAATTTCCTCACACATTTGCTCACATGAGAATCAACTTCAGAGAATAAACATCACATTTGCTCAAAATTGAGCTGTACATTAAGTACTGATCTTAATCATGAAAAGCTTATGTTTAGGAGCAAGCAAAGCTATCCGTTTTAGTGATCTGTAATGTTAAAATATTCTGGACATTTCAAAGTTCTCTACATTCTAATGAAGTGCTATTAGTTCTCCACACAAACATTTCCTACGATTCAAACAAATTTTTAGGTGGAGGAGGACCTAGAAACAATGTCTGGGAGCACCTCAACCAAAAGGAGGTGTATGATCATCATCTCACTGGTTGCAACTTGCAAATTCAACAACAAAATGAAACAAGTGTTAAGTTGATCAATAATTGAAGCAAACCATAGTGTAAGACATGCTTAGCATCGTGCCAAAGCTGCTGCAGCTACGAAACTATCAGGAAAATGACTCTATACTGGCCCCAACTGGCAGAAATAAGCATCACGTGTCAAAATTCGATGAACATTTCTGAAGATCCCAGTCCTGACTACTTCCTGCACCGAATTCTCCACATCTACTTCAGCTCGTATGCACTAAAGGTAAACCATTATGTGCAAACTAACGAAACCAGGCATCAAAATCGCTCAATTACGGACCAAACTATCAAACCACTGCTCGCAGATCACGCCACCAGCCCTAAATTCCAAGCCGCGAGCATTCCAAATCACGCAATCAGCATCCCAAAACCTATAAAATAGAAAGCAAAGCTCCCAGATCCGATGCTCTCACCGCAACAGCGAGGAAATTGACGAGCTTGAACGAGAACTTGCGGAGCTCGCGGAAGAGGAGGTAGCAGAGCATGATGAAGGAGGAGCCGGCGAGTGAGAGAGCCGCCATGGTGGTGCCCACGGTGTCGAGGATCTCGCGGTTTCTCAGGGACTGCTCGCCACCGCCGACGCTGCCAGGGCCAATGCTGCCATCGCGTCGCCAAGGCCGCAGCCACGCGGTCGACGGGCGCCACGCAGAAGCGGTTGCGGATCTGGGCCCCGACGCCGCAGACCCCCTCCGCCAACGGCACCCCGCCGCCGGCCGCCATGGAGGGGTTAGCCATCGAGCAGGAAGGGGTACGTCTCGGCTCGGCGTGTAGGAGGCCGGGATTGGGGGAGGTCTGCGGCGGTGGCTAGGTTGGAAGCAGTTGCGGATCGATCTAGAGAGGAGGAGGAGTCGTGGGTTGGGGGTGATCGATCCAGAGAGGAGGAGGGGTCGTGGAGTCGTGGGTTGGAGGGGATCTCGCCAGACAGAGGGCGCCGGAGGTGGCGGCGGCCAGGGAGGAGTGGAGCGCTAGGGTTCAAGAGAGAAAGAGAGGAGGGCACGAGGGGTTGGGTGGGGTTCGCAAGAGAGGAGTGCGTGTTGTGGGTTGGGTGCGTGGGTGAGACAGGCGGGCCGTTGGATTCAGGAGCATCCGACGGTGATTAGGCACGATCCGCGTGAGATGCTCCTAGACCAATCAGAACGCAGTATACAAGTACGATATTTTGACCATCTAAATTGGTTGTAATCGATTAAAAGTAAGGTTTTAAATCATATTGGCTATTTTATGACCTAAAAAATAAAAATAAAAATGGAATACCTTCTCATGTGTCATCCAATTTGACCTTAGTTTTCAGGAATAATGACAAATCGAAATAAGAAAATGTCTTTTAAAAGAGTTAGGAGAAATGAGTTTTTTAAAACATTTTCGATTTTTCAAGTGCCCAAAATGAGTTTTTTGTGAAGGACCTACCATATATTTGTTGTAATATTGGACCAAATCATTTTTATAAAATAATAGGTCATCCATAATGCACAATTGACCAAATAGTTGGGTGTCAAAAGTTTTGATCCACCTCTGGTGAAAAAGACAAATTTCCGCCGATTCAGTTGGAAGCGGGTCTAATTTGAACTGCAGCTGCCTCATAGTTTGCTCTATATTTTTTCCAAAAATCATTTCTAGGTACATGAGTATCTATTTAACCAGAGAAACACCAAAAAAATTCCAAGATTCAACCACTATCTACGAACGGTCATGCCCGTCGTTTTGACCGCATTTTGAAACGGGCATAAAAAATTAAAAAAAATTCAAAAAATTGGGAAACCTTCGCATTGTGTCATTATATGTGACCAAGTTTCTAGGAAAAATAATAAACTTGTAATACGATAATTATTTTAAAAAAATTGTTCTCAGAAATGAGCTATCATGCGTGAAGATTCATGGCTTTCAAGCCAAATGATCAATCTTATGGTCACATTCATGGCATAGTTTGTTCAAATGATCTCATATTATGCACAAGGGTGCATCTTGGAATTCCAAACAATGTTTCCTAAGGGAGTTTTCACTTTCATTGCACAAAAGAGCTATTTTCCATTTTTTTGAGTGCCCCAAATGACGTTTTTCTGTGAAGGACCTATCAAATAATTATTGCAAAATTGGACCAAATCATTTTTCTAAAAATACTAGGCCATATTTAATTCACAATTTACCAAATGGTTGGGTGTAAAAAGTTTTTATCCACCTCTGGTGAAAAAGACAAATTTCCGTCGATTCAGTTGTAAGCGGGTCAAATTTGGACTGCAGCTGCCTCATAGTTTGCTCTTTATTTTTCCCAAAAATCATTTCTCGGTACATAAGTATCCATTTAATCAGAGAAATATCAAAAGTTTTCTAAGATTCAGCCACTAGCTAGGAACGGTCAAGCCCACCGTTTTGACCGCATTTTGAAACGGGCATAAAAACTTCAAAAAAATCAAAAAATTGGAAAACCTTCGCATTGTGTCATTATATGTGACCAAGTTTCCAGGAAAAATAATAAACTTGTAATACGGCAATTCTTTTAAAAAAGTGTTCTCAGAAATGAGCTATCATGCGTGAAGATTCATGGCTATCAAGCCAAATATCAATCTTATGGCCACATTCTTGGCATAGTTTGTTCAAATGATCTCATATTGTGCAAAAGGGTGCATCTTGGAATGTCAAAAAATGTTTCCTAAGGAAGTTTTCATTTTCTGTGCACGGAAAAACCATTTTCCATTTTTCGATTGCCCCAAATGAGGTTTTTTTGTGAAGGACCTACCAAATAATTGTTGCAAAATTGGACCAAATCATTTTTATAAAATACTAGGAAATATTTAATGCACAATTGACCAAATGGTTGGGTGTAAAAAGTTTTGATCGACCTCTCGTGAAAAAGACAAATTTCCGTCTATTCATTTGGTAGCGGGTCAAATTTGAACTGTAGCTGCCTTTTAGTTTGCTCTTTATTTTTTCCAAAATCATTTCTAGGAACATAAGTATCTATTTAATCATAGAAACACCAAAAAAATTCCAAGATTCAACCACTAGCTAGGAACGGTCATTCCCGCCGTTTTGACCGCATTTTGAAACGGGCATAAAAAATTCAAAAAAATCTAATAATTGGGAAACCTTCGCATTGTGTCATTATATGTGGCCAAGTTCCCAGGAAAATAACTAACTTGCAATACGGCAACTATTTTAAAAAAGTGTTCTCAGAAATGAGCTATAATGCGTGAAGATTCATGGCTTTCAAGCAAATGATCAATCTTATGGCCACGTTCTTGGCATAGTTTGTTCAAATGATCTCATATTGTGCACAAGGGTGCATCTTGGAATTAAAAACGATGTTGCCTAAGGGATTTTTCATTTTCTTTGCACGGAAAATACATTTTCCATATTCTGAGTGCCCGAAATGAGTTTTTTTGTGAAGGACCTACCATATATTTGTTGCAAAATTGGACCAAATCAATTTTCTAAAATACTAGGCCATATTTAATGCACAATTGACAAAATGGTTGGGTGTCAAAGTTTTGATCCACCTCTGGTGAAAGAGACAAATTCCCGCCGATTCAGCAGGAAGCGGGTCAAATTTGAACTGCAGCTGCCTCATAGTTTACTATTTATTTTTTCCAAAAATTATTTATAGTTACATAAGTACCTATTTAATAATAAATACAAGGTTTGGTGGCGATACGTCGAGGTTTGGGCGGTGGCCGAGGGCCCCAACTCTAGAGCGTGTAAACTCGCATGCCCGCCGAGTGGTCACCGCGTGACCGTGGCGTTGCCATGTGTTCTGGGCAGCCTAGGCATGTCTAGTGGGTTGGGCACTCCTCAGGTAGGTGCTAGAAGGAAAATTACAACATAAGATTGTCACGAGGAGACCAATCGATGCTCAAACATGAATTAGAATTCAAGTGTTTGATTAGCGGTATGGGAAATGTACATGGCTAATGGGCGTGAGTTTTGGCTGAGGATGATTAGTTACTAAGAAGACTGTCTTCACAAATTTTTAGCTCAAAAGGAGGAGCCTAGGTGGTACTTGCTTTGCAAATTACCACACTGGACATAAATACGAATGTTGAAGCTCGGCTCAAAATAATGAATGGATTGAGCTGGCATTTGGTGGAGGATCGTTATTTGGGCATAGGAAAGCACTGTAGAAAATGGATACTATTTGGACATGCCAAAGTGGTACTTCCTTCACAAACTCTTGTTCTGAACAGAATAAAAAAATGAATATTGTTGAATTATTTTTGAACTAGGCAAGGAAGGTTTTTTACATATTTGACTAAGATATGACCCAAAGAATTTATGATATTTTTTTGGGAATTTTGGGAATGACAGAAATATAGGTTGCTTCACAACCTAGGGCAAAAACTGCCACATGGACATGACACATAGGCAAAACTGATGAGGTGGCGCCTAGTCAGAGCAACCCACCACAATTTACAAGGCTATGACCATCTATATTGGTCGTTAACAACTAGAAATAAGGCAGCGGACTAGCGCTGTTTGCTTTATGACCATTTCATGTAAGGAAATTACGACCTTTCTGACCAAAATGGTCGCAAAGGTTTAGGGTTTGGAGCCCCCGAACAGTTTTGACCAATTGGTCTGAAATGTTCATAGATCTATGACCATTTCCTTCCAGGGTCACTGACAGAAGGTCACTAGTTGACATATTTCTTGTAGTGACAGCGGATTCCTGTCACAGCGAACACATGCATTGTAACCATGTGTTGTTCGCCCTGACGTAGTGCCCAAAGACGGATAATCATGGATGCACCAAATTATAACAGCACGCAGAACGAAATCAGCTGGTGGGCTGCTATATAGGTCCCGAGTGAGAACACCCTTCCAGAGTTGTTGAAGTTCCTCCACAAGAGGCTCCATGAACAAATCAAAATCCTTTCCAGGACTTTTTGGACCTGGGATGTGCAAGGCCATCATGTAGTTTGATTCTTTGGTGCAAACATTTGGAGGCATGTTGTAAGGGATAACAGGCACTAGCCACATGCTATATGTGGCGCTCTTGTGGCCAAATGGGTTAAATCCATCTGAAGCTAAGCCAAGTCTAATGTTTCTTGGGTCAGCAGCAAACTCTTTGTGTTTATCATTGAAGCTTTTCCACTCACTACCATGAGATGATGGCTCATTACATTCTGATCTCTATACTCCTGGTTCCTAGAATGCCACAATACATCCTCTCTTGTTTCAGCATCATGAAACAACCTCTGCAATCTTGGTGTAATTGGAAAATGTCTCAGAACATTATGAGGAATCCTCTTCGCAGCATCGCCATCTTTCCATCTTGATGATCTGCATTTCGGGCATTCACTTAAGTTGGCACAATCCTTCCGGAATAGAACACAATTATTCTTACAAACATGGATCATATCATATCCAATTCCAACTGCACGAAGGAAATTCTTCATTTTACTGTAGGTGTGTGGCAGCTCAGACGCATCTGGGAAAGATTCGCGGAAAGCAGCCAACATTGCATCGAATGATTTGTTGGTCATCCGCTCAGATGTCTTCACCTCAAGAAAGTAACCATAGCTGAGAATACTGGCAGCTTATTTCCTGGGGTGACAGCAACGTTTCATTGTTCCGACATGCGGGCTCACCGTTTTTCTTCCGCACGTGAAAGTTCACGGAATGCACGAGCATTTCATAGCATTGTTTCAATGTTGGTCAAACTCACTGGCTCCGCCACCACAACCTCCTCCTCCTCTTCCACCTGAGCATCAGGCAGATCAAGATGGTGATCTGCTGCTTCCACGTAGTCAATAACATTGACGTTCATAGCTTCACCATGATGAACCCACTTAGTATATGTGACCGACATCCATACAAGTTTAGATGATTTTGCACAGTTGACTGGGGTCTTGTAACTGAATTCATATAACTGCTACACCGGCAGAGCACATCTGATTTCGGACCACCATACTCAGCTCTGATAAAGTTCATGAAGTTTTCAACCCCCTCGACATATGCAACGGAGAATCTTCGAGCAGAAATTATCCAAGTCGTGTCCATCTGTTAGACATACAAATTAGTTCTTCTACTAGATATTACAGGAAAAACATATATGCTTTTTTATGAAGTCCACAAAAAAATACCTAGGTCGATGTCTAAAGCTATGGCAAGATATTTGGACGAGCAGATCTAAGTAACGAAATATATGTAAAGCTAATTCAGCAAACAGATTTGAGTGCCAAATTATGGCAGGCTGTTTCAGCAGTCAATGAGGCCGAGCACACAACCATCAAACTATCGAAGGCCATCGCAGCAACAAAGATCGAGTATAAAACGGTGTATAGCTATTTCAGGTAACAGATTGGCTACTAGACCATGGCAATCTATGTCACAATAAATATATGGCAGGATATTTTAGCAACTAATTGGCCTTGGCATGCCATCTCAGCTAAGCAGATTGAGTGCAGAACAGGGCAAGGAAGCTTCTTAAGCAAAGCATATTGATAGTAAACTACTTCGGCAAACAGTGAGATTAACAGCGTCTATCAGCTAACATTCAGCGCTACACCGACATGAACGGGGCCTCAGTCTAAAATGCGCGTACCGTGGGAGAAGCTGGCCGCCATGTGTTTCCACACGAACGTCGCCAGCGGTGGCGGCGCTGACCGCCGTGCGCCTCCACAAGAATGTAGCCAAAGGTGGCGGCGCGGCTAGAGGACGGCAGTCGAGGAGAGCGTACTTTGGGAGCGAGAGGATCGCCGAACCGCAGCGTCGACGTATCGGCGCGGCGCGGAGGGCGGCTTTGTCAGAGCGAATGGAGTGGAGGGGGACAGGGGGGGATGGGGGTTTGGGGAATATTATTGGCTAGTTGGCCGAAGGGCGGTTGAATCGGATTTGGGGGGAATTTTTGGGTGTGGGGGGGAGGATTTTCGCGCGGTGGGGGGGGGGAGTTTGGCGCATGGTCGGTTTCTCCAAGTGTAGTCCCACGTGTCAGTGAAGAGGCAAGCCAAAGCGCGTTCTGTTTGCGTGAGCCGTGTGCAGGACCGAACGTGTGTGGGGTGCAATGCGACCGCGACAGGAGTGCCGTGAGTGTACCACATTTCTTCCTTTTAAACTATGTGCTTCGCCCCCCCAAAAAAAATATGTTGCTTCGCACGATCCATCGATACTACTACTAGTAATCCGGTAATCCCGACTAAAACGGCACGGCCGGGTCTTTTCCCGCGCGATATGCTTGGAGGTTGGCTTAGTTGGGTTTTTAGGACGAGTAATGCTACACCTACGTAATCCTAGTTACGTAATTAACATAATGTGAAATGTGTGAGCTGTTGATTGTAGATTGAGGGGAGGGAGGGGCCCACCACCATGAAAATCAGGGGAGGAGAGAGAGGCAATTTACGTTAACCCTGTCGTAGGTTCCCGTAGATGTAGAAAGATGTGTCCAATCCTGCAATATAGGTCGTCCGATCTATATCTAACTGATAGGAAGGAAACTATGACAATTTACCCGCACTCCTCTCCACATTTGCAGATAAGGCTTTCCCTCGTTCATCCTTTTCTCCCACAAGATCTTGATCTTCCGTGCAACACACGGGCATCTTGCTAGTACTCCTACAATATGTATATTATTGTGAAAGTTCATATACACCGGCCGAGATTAATGCAAACACGACAGATTTTCATTACATTTCGAACTTTTATAGGAAAATAAAATAAAAAGAAACCTGACCCTAAACCTATTCTACGGTGGCGACCGACGTCCTCCATCTGTGATCTTCATGTACGGGGGCGGGGTTCAAGACCCGTGAAGTGAAGGTGCGGTCTCCGGCGAGGAAAAGTAGAACACGGGAGACGGGCCGGCAAGTTGGCATACCATGCCCTGCCGCCTCCCATGCCCTACTCATCCTCGGAGGAGTCCCGGACCTCGGCGGTGCCGGACATTGGACGGCGGGAAGTAGGATGCGTGGCTAACAGTGCTCCCGTCGTCAGCCGCTAGTGTGGCCACCGCTTGTGCGCCGACTTGAGCGAGGGCGGCGACCTCGAGCTCCATCCCCGAAGACAAGCTCTCCTGCAGAGCGTTCGTGCTTGCGGTCATGGCGGATGTGGTTCCAGGTAGGAGGACGATGCGCTATGGCATGGAGGTTAGCTGGGCGTTGCCACTTTAAGTAGCGCATTCCGGTGAGACCAAGTGTCCGTGTGCGTCATTAAGTCGCTGGAGTTGGTTCCGCGGGCACCGAGCCTCTTAATGACGACATATGAACGGACGACATGAATGCGGGCAGCTGACGCCGGCTGGGAACGCACCGCGCGATAGCGCGAGGGACGAGGGTTTTGGTGTGCCATGGTAGTCAGCTGCGGTCGTGGCAAAGTTGGAGATGCCGTTTGCTCACATGCGATCCCCGCATGTCATCGAAAAAGCAAGACGACCCGGCATGGTCTCATGTCAACAGGATGCAGTTGGCCGCGCTACACCACTCCGCGGACGCGTCGCAGCTCCCCGTGCATCCTCGACGAGCCGGGTGTTGGGGTGTGTTTGGATTGTGGCCAAAGTGCACCTTGCCAAAATTTTGGTCATGACCAAAAGATTGGTCTTTGTTTGGATGGTTGCCATTTTTTTGGCATGCCAATGAACTCTAGCCAACTCTAGTTCATTTTTCTTGCCAATGTCGTCCAAATCACGGGCAACCAATACCTCAACCAAAATTTTGGTCATGACCCAAAGATTGGTCTTTGTTTGGATGGTTGCCATTTCTTTGGAATGCCAATGAACTCTAGCCAACTCAAGTTCATTTTTCTTGCCAATGCCAGCCAAATCATGGGCAACCAATACCTCAACCAAAATTTTGGCTACCCAATGCTTTGATGGGGCAACCTTGGGCACAAACCGAACATACCGTTGGTCATGCCACAACACTAACGCCACCCTCGGCAAACTGAAACCGACCGTGTCTAGTGACGATATGAGCGTGTCGCTCACCGCGGTCGCCGTGTCCAGAGGCGGTGCTGGAGCTGCGCCCCGTTGTTGGCCCCAACGACCCACATGAACGGTTGTCAGTGGTGAGGAGGTCGTGGGCCAGCTCCTCCATTGAACTAGTCTGCGCTACGTCGTCCCGAGGGGTGTGCCCCACATGTCTGTTTCCCTGTTTTCCCGGCCATATTTGAGCGTAGGTGCTCCGCGTTGCGCATTAGGCCTTTCGCATTGTTTATTTGAGCCGTTCAAGTATAATCATGTGGCGTTTGCTTATTTCTCATTCCTCCCCAACCCTCTTCTCCATCGATCATGTCGTCCTCCAGTCGAGTCCATCCTCCCGCATGCCTCATTTGAAAATTCCGCCGAGTATCATTCACATGTACCCACCCTAGTCCTGTTTCAGTAGATCTCCGGACCCCGAGATGAAATCGATAGGGAACGAGTGGGTGAACGTGATACCTAAGGCGGATTCAAAATTTTGAACTGGTGATCATAGCATCCGCAAATCATATATAAAGGGTATTCAATGTTCGTTTCATTTTTGAACGTACAATATACTCCCTCCTATCCTTTCTAGTTTACATATAAGTTTTGTGTGTAGTCAAAGTATATCTACTTTGATAAAAAAAGGTATCAACATTCAACAACGCCCAATCAATATTGTTAGATTCGTACGTACTCCTAGATTTGTACTCGAGATGGTTTCCAATTTGACTATTGACAAGATTAATAGTGCATGAGATGTATAATATGAAAATTATATCATTGGAAACTCCTTGCACATACGAATTTGACCGTATGCTTTGTGTAAGTTGCATGTCATATATTACTACTCTAACATTTGGTCAAAGTTAGCCTCGAAAAATGCATTAGACCATGTATGCTTTGTGTAAGTTGCATGTCATATATTATTACTCTAACATTTGTGTAAGTTGCATGTCATATATTATTACTCTAACATTTGGTCAAAGTAGTATAGTGGAAGTTGATCCTCTGACATCGGTATCCCTGCCTTACCCTCCCTTTCGGTCACTTACTAGCGGACCCGATGCTTGCTAGGCCCCACAAATCAGTTACTCAATGGGTTCGTCCACGTCAGGCGATCCTCATCCGTAGTATACTCCCTCTGTTTTTATTTACTCCGCATAAAACGGAGGGAGTGGTGGTATAATAAATGACGCGGGCGGGGGAGAGGGAGGGACGTCGGTTTTCTCTCAACTGCGGTCCAACAAGCGAGCGAAAACGCAAGACGTGGAGGGTCCACCGTGCCGGGCTACAACGCGAATGCGACAAGAGCAATGTACAGTCAAAACCGATTGACCGGTCGTCACCAAAACCACTATTCACACCAGAACCTTCGCTGCTCGGCCTACACTAGCCACTGCCCTAAAACCACACCAAATTTCCAGCCCATTCCCCCACCTTTCGATCCCCTAGCCCGCATCAAGCGTCCCCTAGTTCGCCGGAAAGCCATGGTGTGCCACAAGATCACTTACTACAAGATGCTGACGCCGGAGGGCCGCGCAGAAATCACGGCGGCGGTCGGCGCCATAGACCTCGTTCCCAAGCTCGCTTTGCGGCGGGCCAATCCCCGAGTTCTCTGGAGCCAAGCTACAAGGAGGAGGAAGCCGATCCAATGTTCATGGCGGAGGTCATGGCGCAGAAGGCCCCCGATGGGTATGAGATGATGGACGTCGACTTCGTGCCGGCGTCCGAGTCCCCCATGGTGCAGGCGGACCAGCGGTTCAACATGGCAATACTAAAGGAGGACCGGGAGGCAGAGGCTCAACTCGATGAGGAGCGCGCGCATGCCGCTGCCATCGAGGCTCTCCTGCAGGCGGAACCGGATGTCGTGGATGTGAACCGGGCGGCGGAGGCTCAACTTGAGGCGGAGCGCGGGGATGCCGCTGCCATCGAGGCCCTCCTGCAGGCAGAACGGGACGTCCTGGACTTGAACCGGGCGGCAGAGGCTTGACTTGACATAGAGCGTGCGGATGCCGCTCTCATCGACGCCCTCCTGCAGGCGGAACCGGATGTCCTAGACTTGAACCGGGCGGTGGAGGCTCGACTCGACATGGAGCGCGCGGATGCCGCTGCCATCGAGGCCCTCCTACAAGCGGAACCGGACGTCCTCGACTTGATCCAGGCTGTGCTCTCGTCCGTGCAGAGCGCCCGCACGCTCCGCTTGAACGAGTAGCTGGAGGCCGACGACAACCACGGTGCGGAGACACACGTCGGCAGCGACGGATGGTTCGCGCCGGCAGCCAAAGACGACGAGGTCGTCTCTTTCCGCGAGCAGTGATAGTTTTTCTTTATGTTGTTGTTTTTATGGATCTTTTGCTGCGTAAAAACATATATTTGTTATGCAAGTCGCCTGACTTGGGTCAGTCTACCATTTCAGGCGGTTGGATGAATATCCTACGTCTCCTAACCCTTCTTTCCTTCTTCCTCACCTCTTCTTCTTCCCCAACAGACCACCACACGGGCCGTACGGATACTCCCCAACATGCAGTTGGATAAACATACTCTATGAAACGAAAATTATGTGTCAGCGATAGGATGGCTGAGTTTGGTGTGTTCACATGCGACAGCACGTGTCAGTGAGGGTGCGTTCCCTTGGTTGGGTTTGCGGCGTGCAGGAGCGACTGTGTGAGAGTGCGGTGCGACCGCGGCGTGCAGGAGCGACCGTGTGAGGGCGCGGTGCGACCGCGATAGCCGTGCACAAGTAGACCTCCTTCTCATTTTGAAAACTTTAGGCAAGCTTGGCAAAAATGTGTGGCGAAGTTTGGCAATGCAAGGCCTAGACCCAAACAGGATAAGTACGTACGTACTAGGAGTACTAGTGTCAAAAAAGAAAGGCTGGGTTTTCCTTCGCGGGATTTAATCGATACAAATCCTCGTTTCACGTGTCAATTAATGCGTTTTTTTCTCCAAAGACCAAAGAGCTAACCATCTCACTGCTCATCGCTTGATTAATGCAGCGCCATGCAAACCAACCTTCTCACTTCCGCATGCATGCAGGGGATATTAATGTCCTTGGTTGCTAGCCCCATCAATTTTGCCTCGATTATTGTTAGTGGCCCTTTGCAAATTGTAATTTTGATATACTGGCCTTGTGTACAAAAAAAGGAGGTAGTAACTATATTTGACTTCCTTCCCCATTGTGGTGACATCGACGATATTTTTTATATTTTTTTGGGTGGTTTGGCAAAGTGCGTTCGACGGAGAACACCATTGAGGGAGACCATGGTAAGTCGTTCGCAAGTGCCGCCTGCAAGCTAAGACAACCGCCTTATTTGCATCCAGGAAGTCCTTTACTAGTACTACTAGGAGTAACTAATGCAGTGACATGGCTTCTCGAAGAAGATGATGGAGAAGCGGAGTCACCGAAGAGTGAAATGATGGTTGCTTCGTTCGTGCTTTTGTGATTTGACGCCTCACTGCTTTGTGATTTGTGATAAAAGGGACAGGGGAGTAGACTCTGTGCTCTATACTATACTACATGCGTCCAAGCATGGGAGAAAGAGGAGAGACGTTGCATTTTTCTATTCCTTCAATCAATCAATCATGGAGCTTCGGTTCCATCTTTTTGGCTTTGGCAACACCGTCCATAATGGTTCCCACGATGCCAAAAGCTATTTTTCACATTTGGCTACACATTGTGGATGCCCTTAACCGTACCACTTGGTTTTGCTCCTGTGTGCTATCTATACAAATCTCAATTATATTGATCTAAAAAATTATAGAATCGAGATTAGTAAAAAGGAGGTGATTTTGCCGCGCGGATGGCGGGGGAGGTTTCTTACTTGAGCAATGCTACATCCACGTAATGGTTTATGTAAAGTTACGAAGTGATGTGATGTGGCACTATTTGATTGGATTAAAGGAGAGGATTAGGCCCACCCCGCCTGAAAATCAGAGGAGGCATATATATATTAGATGGAAAGTATACGTAGCAGCTATGTAGCCCTTTGTAAGTCTAGGATTAGGCTTCTTATTTTTGGAGGACAATGTCCTGGCGGTTTTGCTAACATGCGGTCCCATGTGTCAGTGCTTTACCAAGCCAATCCGTGTCCCACATGAGGCAGAACAACGACAGAAGCAACACATGGTTAAGTTGAAGAATTGAGGCAGAAGCGGATTCAGCAACGAGTGAAATGATGGTTGCTTCGTCCCTCCAACTTAACTGCGGGAAAGGTGCAGCTTTGTGATTTGACGCCTCATTGCTCATTACTACGCCGGCGCCATGACTAGGGTGCTTCACCCCGGCAGCTCTGCACTGTATTCCGGTATGGTACATGGACCCGGTAGCTTGATGTCCCGCATGTCGGCGAAAGGGACTAGAAGATTTATGAAAGCGAGCGCTCCACTCTTACGATGGAGGAGTAGACGACACGATGGCCCAGTGAACTGTCACTTGTATTGTATAGTACTATAGTTTTGCTGTTTCGCACGATCCATCGATACAAACCCGTTTAAACAGGAAAGGGCGGGATTTTTCCCGCGTGGTAGATGATACTGGCCATACATTTCAAAGGCAATTTTAACGTATGCAAACTGAATAATTATAAGTAACAATATGATATCTAGTAAAACTAAAAACACATATGATTTATTGTGTTAGAGTGTAGTAGTAGTAGTGCTGTATTGCATAGTTGTTAGATGTAACTTGCGAGAACGTGTAGAGATGTAGTTTTGGAGGGCCTACAGAGAGAAAAGAGTAATACGGTCACCGAACTTCAAAATAAGCAGATTACGGTCACTATATATGTTTTGCGGAGATTATACGGTCACTTGCTCACAGCTCAGCATCGGATTGCACTCTGTTGACCGGCCAAATAGTCTGCGTGGCGCCATGTTGACTAGTTAAATTGACCATGTTCGTTGTGGGTCCCACTTGTCAGTTCGCATAGGCAAAAGGTCAGATAAACACAAATTTACACAGGCGCTACAAGGCTCCAACCCGTGCGCGGGAATCACCTGGTTGTGTATGTGTCTGTCAGGGCCTGATGTGTGCGTATGCACGTGTAGGTTGAGCACTTGAGCGTGAGAGTGTGTGTTGGTCGCGTGGTGTACTGGTGTGTGCATGCATGCGTGCGTGTGTGCGTGTGAGTGCTACGTGCATGCATGTGAGTGTTGCGTGCGTGCGTGGCTGCGTGTGTACGTGTGAGTGTTGCGTGCGTGCGTGGGTACATGTGTTTGTGTGAGTGTTGCCTGGATGCAGTTTGTGTGCATACGTGAAAGGGGCGTACAGGGGGGTATGCGATGGAGAGAGAGATGCTCTTCGTTTCTCTTTATTATGACTAACTTTGTATATAGTATAAAAATATACAAATTCACAGTGTGGAATAAATATCATTGTGGGCACCATGCAATGAAAATTAGCGTTCGTACTCCTCCATATAACTTTGTAATGTTGTATATATGTAGAAACTCTAAAATAATTTTTTGGCCACACTTTATTCAAAAGGAATGTTGTATGCGAAATAAACGTGAAGAGAGGGCTTTTTAGATCAATGGGGTACGTGATGTAACATGTGTGAATGTGTAGTTGATGCATTTGGCGGGGCCTAGAGAGGTATGTGTGTGTATTATGTATTCGAGAGAGGCATGGATAGAGGGGCCGACAGGGGGGTGTGGGAGAGATAGCACGAGAAATGAGAGTGGTCTAGAGAGAGACGAATATGATGTCACGACAAGAGATTCCATTCCCTTGAGTGTGTATATGCAAGGGGGAGGGAATAGAGGCACCAGGAGAAATTTTCTGTGTGTGGTGTTTGTGTTGGTATGTGTGGGTGTGAGATGATAATGAGACGTCGGGGCAGAGGGTGTGTCACCGCGTGAGGTCCGGTGGGTCGAGGTGAGGCCCTTCGTTCTGTTCCGTCCTGCGCCACATTGGTCGGCCTGTGACGCATTTAGGAAGACCCATGGATGACTAGTCCTACAAGACAAAGATAGCAGAATTGTGAAGGACTCTGTGTCCACTGACATAGTCGGCTAGGATTTGTAACCCTAGGTTCTCGGACTAAGGTAACCCCTTTATCTCTGATATTACTATTCATCCAACCTAACTTTAAGGGGCATCCTACAGAATGCTCTGCTAGAATCATACTCGTCGACTAGGAAGAGAGGTGTGAGACAATGCGTGAGAGACAGGCGTAAAGATAATGTGCGTACATGAGACACGTAGGCAGGTCCATGTATATAGAAAGGGTCGATGAGGATTGTGCGTGTGTATGTTCGCGAGAGGAAGAGTGCTTGTGATAAAGGTTAGTGAAAACAGTTGTAAATGGTTACGAATGGGAGGGAGGGTTTTATCTAGAGCATGTGTGCGAGAAAGACACCTCGGGAGAGAGTGTGTGAGCATGTGTGAGAGACCACCGATGGAGACTGAAACTACACGTAAAAGACTGTTCTACACATTGATTAAAGATATAAATTGTATCCAAATAATAGGATGGGATCATGATATTTGCAATTCGCGTAAGGAGCGGTCATTGATCCATCAGACATCTAGATTCTATCGAATTTGAGCATGTCTATGTTATTATTCGACACAATTGATCCACATAGTTAGCATTTTGAACACCAGACAATGCATCACTTTAGTAATTGAATATAAACGTGAGTATAGTTCATGTTGTGTGTGTAAAGCACATTATACATACGAAAGTTACACAATGGACATTATAAATAGCTACTACCTATGAACTAGCATACATTTGAATTCAACTTAGGCGGTTTAAAAAAATCGAATTCAACATGAAGTCCATTCAATTATTTGAATTTGATATCATGGCATTTGTAAACCATACCTAAATTATGGGGGCACCAATCTTTGTTCTGATTTTGTACATAATAGCATATGTAGTCGTGTACAAAATAGATTCAAATTTAGCTCCTCCATTCCAAAATAATCGTAGTTATAGGATTTTCAAGTGTCAAAATTTCAAAAAGAAGCAGATAATTTAATGAGGTTTTCAAACATACATGGTCAGATATAACATTGTATATTTAGGTCAATCCTCATAGTTCAAGAGTACTCTAAGGGCATCTCCATCACAAGGCGCCTAATCAGGCGCTTGATTAGGAATAAAAAAGGATTTTTCTCCTAGCGCCTCGGCTTGGAGTCTAGGCATCCAACGGTGAGAGCCAGCGTATGGGCGCTACGCATAAAAAATAGAACGGGTAGCACGTTTAGTGCCGGACGACTCTTATGGCATCGATGCTAACCAAATTTCAGGATTTGGACGGGATTATGAGGAAATGGCCGGGATCCTGACCCTGGCGCCTAGCATTAGCGCCAGCTTTGTAGATGCCCTAAACGTGAATGCTTGTGTTTCAAAATTTCTAACGAAGCGCCAAAAGAGCCTCTACTCGCCCGAAACCGCGTGAGACCAATGTTTGGTAGTACAAGGAAATTATTTTTCTAATAACTCCGACCCGTGACACCTACCAGCCCGACGTCGAAAGGTCTAAACCGGGGTAGGTTTGTAGCTTCATCTAGACGCCACACAACCGCATCCAAAAAACATTCATACACAATGGCCGACGAAGCACACATCTGCGCAGCCGAAATCGCTCCCGCCCACTATTTGGGACACCTGGGATTACCATTGTTGGGGAATGCAGTAATTTCAAAAAATTTCCTACGCACACGCAAGATCATGGTGATGCATAGCAACGAGAGGGGAGATTGTTGTCTACGTACCCACACAGACCGACTGCGGAAGCGTTGACGCAACGTAGATGAAGTAGTCGTACGTCTTCCCGATCCGACTGATCCAAGCACCGTTACTCCGGCACCTCTGAGTTCTTAGCACACGTACAGCTCGATGAGGATCCCCGGGCTCTGATCCAGCAAAGCGTCGGGGAGGAGTTCCATCAGCACGATGGCGTGGTGACGATCTTGATGTTCTACCATCACAGGGCTTCGCCTAAGCACCGCTACAATATGATCGAGGTCGAATATGGTGGCAGGGGGCACCGCACACGGCTAAGGAACGATCTCAAGGATCAACTTGTGTGTTCTAGGGTGCCCCCATGCCTCCATATATAAAGGAGCCAAGGGGGAGGGGGCGGCCGGCCAAGGAGGGCGCGCCAAGGGAGTCCTACTCCCTCTGGGAGTAGGATTCCCCCCCCCCAATCCTAGTTGGAATAGGATTCCTCGAGGGGGGAAAGAGAGAGAGGGGGCCGGCCACCTCTCCTTGTCCTAATAGGACTAGGGGAGGGGGGAGGCGCGCAGCCCACCTTGGGCTGCCCCTTTCTCCTTTCCACTAAAGCCCACTAAGGCCCATATAGCTCCCGGGGGGTTCCGGTAACCTCCCGGTACTCCGGTAAAATCCCGATTTCACCTGGAACACTTCCGATATCCAAACATAGGCTTCCAATATATCAATCTTTATGTCTCGACCATTTCGAGACTCCTCGTCTTGTCCATGATCACATCCGGGACTCCAAACAATCTTCGGTACATCAAAATGCATAAACTCATAATAACTGTCATCGTAACTTTAAGCGTGCGGACCCTACGGTTCGAGAATAATGTAGACATGACCGAGACACGTTTCCGGTCAATAACCAATAGCGGGACCTGGATGCCCATATTGGCTCCTACATATTCTACGAAGATCTTTATCGGTCAGACCGCATAACAACGTACATTGTTCCCTTTATCATCGGTATGTTACTTGCCCGAGATTCGATCGTCGGTATCCAATACCTAGTTCAATCTCATTACCGGCAAGTCTCTTTACTCGTTCCGTAATACATCATCCCGCAACTAACTCATTAGTTGCAATGATTGCATGGCTTATGTGATGTGCATTACCGAGAGGGCCCAGAGATACCTCTCCGACAGTCGGAGTGACAAATCCTATTCTCGAAATACGCTAACCCAACATCTACCGTTGGAGACACCTGTAGAGCTCCTTTATAATCACCTAGTTACGTTGTGACGTTTGGTAGCACACAAAGTGTTCCTCCGGCAAACGGGAGTTGCATAATCTCATAGTCAAAGGAACATGTATAAGTCATGAAGAAAGCAATAGCAACATACTAAACGATCGGGTGCTAAGCTAATTGAATGGGTCATGTCAATCAGATCATTCAACTAATGATGTGACCTCGTTAATCAAATAACAACACTTTGTTCATGCTTAGGAAACATAACCATCTTTGATTAACGAGCTAGTCAAGTAGAGGCATAATAGTGACACTAAGTTTGTCTATGTATTCACACATGTATTATGTTTCCGGTTAATAAAATTCTAGCATGAATAATAAACATTTATCATGATATAAGGAAATAAATAATAACTTTATTATTGCCTCTAGGGCATATTTCCTTCAGTCTCCCACTTGCACTAGAGTCAATAATCTAGATTACACTGTAATGATTCTAACACCCATGGAGCCTTGGTGCTGATCATGTTTTGCTTGTGGAAGAGGCTTAGTCGACGGGTCTGCAACATTCAGATCCGTATGTTTCTTGCAAATCTCTATGTCTCCCACCTGGACTAGATCCCGGATGGAATTGAAGCGTCTCTTGATGTGCTTGGTCCTCTTGTGAAATCTGGATTCCTTTGCCAAGGCAATTGCACCAGTATTGTCACAAAAGATTTTCATTGGACCCGATGCACTAGGTATGACACCTAGATCGGATATGAACTCCTTCATCCAGACACCTTCGTTCGCTGCTTCCGAAGTAGCTATGTACTCCGCTTCACATGTAGATCTCGCTATGACGCTTTGTTTAGAACTGCACCAACTGACAGCTCCACCGTTTAATGTAAACACGTATCCGGTTTGCGATTTAGAATCGTCCGAATCAGTGTCAAAGCTTGCATCAACGTAACCTCTTACGGTGAGCTCTTTGTCACCTCCATATACGAGAAACATATCCTTAGTCCTCTTCAGGTATTTCAGGATGTTCTTGACCGCTGTCCAGTGATCCACTCCTGGATTACTTTGGTACCTCCCTGCTAAGCTTATAGCAAGGCACACATCAGGTCTGGTACAGAGCATTGCATACATGATAGAGCCTATTGCTGAAGCATAGGGAAAATCTTTCATTTTCTCTCTATCTTCTGTAGTGGTCGGGCATTGAGTCTGACTCAACTTCACACCTTGTAACACAGGCAAGAACCCTTTCTTTGCTTGATCCATTTTGAACTTCTTCAAAATCTTGTCAAGGTATGTGCTTTGTGAAAGTCCAATTAAGCGCCTTGATCTATCTCTATAGATCTTTATGCCTAATATGTAAGCAGCTTCACCGAGGTCTTTCATTGAAAAACTCTTATTCAAGTATCCCTTTATGCTATCCAGAAATTCTATATCATTTCCAATCAGTAATATGTCATCCACATATAATATCAGAAATGCTACAGAGCTCCCACTCACTTTCTTGTAAATACAGGCTTCTCCGAAAGTCTGTATAAAACCAAATGCTTTGATCACACTATCAAAGCATTTATTCCAACTCCGAGAGGCTTGCACCAGTCCATAAATGGATCGCTGGAGCTTGCATACTTTGTTAGCTCCCTTTGGATCGACAAAACCTTCCGGTTGCATCATATACAACTCTTCTTCCAAAAATCCATTCAGGAATGCAGTTTTGACATCCATCTGCCAAATTTCATAATCATAAAATGCGGCAATCGCTAACATGATTCAGACAGACTTAAGCATCACTACAGGTGAGAAAGTCTCATCATAGTCAACCCCTTGAACTTGTCGAAAACCTTTTGCGACAAGTCGAGCTTTGTAGACAGTAACATTACCATCAGCGTCAGTCTTCTTCTTGAAGATCCATTTATTCTCAATTGCTTGCCGATCATCGGGCAAGTCAACCAAAGTCCATACTTTGTTCTCATACATGGATCCTATCTCAGATTTCATGGCTTCAAGCCATTTTGCGGAATCTGGGCTCACCATCGCTTCTTCATAGTTCGTAGGTTCATCATGATCTAGCAGCATGATTTCCAGAACAGGATTACCGTACCACTCTGGTGCGGATCTCGCTCTGGTTGATCTACGAGGTTCAGTAGTATGTTGTCTTGAAGTTTCATGATCATCATCATTAGCTTCCTCACTAATTGGTATAGGTGTCGCAGAAACAGTTTTCTGTGATGTACTACTTTCCAATAAGGGAGCAGGTACAGTTACCTCCTCAAGTTCTACTTTCCTCCCACTCACTTATTTCGAGAGAAACTCCTTCTCTAGAAAGGATCCATTCTTAGCAACGAATGTCTTGCCTTCGGATCTGTGATAGAAGGTGTACCCAACAGTCTCCTTTGGGTATCCTATGAAGACACATTTCTCCGATTTGGGCTCGAGCTTATCAGGTTGAAGCTTTTTCACATAAGCATCGCAGCCCCAAACTTTAAGAAACGACAACTTTGGTTTCTTGCCAAACCATAGTTCATAAGGCGTCGTCTCAATGGATTTTGATGGTGCCCTATTTAACGTGAATGCGGCTGTCTCTAAAGCATAACCCCAAAACGATAGCGGTAAATCAGTAAGAGACATCATAGATCGCACCATATCTAGTAAAGTACGATTACGACGTTCGGACACACCATTACGCTGTGGTGTTCCGGGTGGCGTGAGTTGCGAAACTATTCCGCATTGTTTCAAATGTACACCAAACTCGTAACTCAAATATTCTCCTCCACGATCAGATCGTAGAAACTTTATTTTCTTGTTACGATGATTTTCAACTTCATTCTGAAATTCTTTGAACTTTTCAAATGTTTCAGACTTGTGTTTCATTAAGTAGATATACCCATATCTGCTTAAGTCATCTGTGAAGGTGAGAAAATAACGATATCTGCCACGAGCGTCAATATTCATCGGACCACATACATCGGTATGTATGATTTCCAATAAATCTGTTTCTCTCTCCATAGTACTGGAGAACGGCGTTTTAGTCATATTGCCCATGAGGCACGGTTCGCAAGTACCAAGTGATTCATAATCAAGTGGTTCCAAAAGTCCATCAGTATGGAGTTTCTTCATGCGCTTTATAACGATATGACCTAAACGGCAGTGCCACAAATAAGTTGCACTATCATTATCAACTCTGCATCTTTTGGCTTCAACATTATGAATATGTGTGTCACTACTATCGAGATTCATCAAAAATAGACCACTCTCCAAAGGTGCATGACCATAAAAGATAATACTCATAAAAATAGAACAACAATTATTCTCTGATTTAAATGAATAACCGTCTCGCATCAAACAAGATCCAGATATAATGTTCAGGCTCAACGCTGGCACCAAATAACAATTATTTAGGTCTAATATTAATCCCAAAGGTAGATGTAGAGGTAGCGTGCCGACCGCGATCACATCGACTTTGGAACCGTTTCCCACGCGCATCGTCACCTCGTCCTTTGCTAGTGTTCGCTTAATCTGTAGTCCCTGTTTTGAGTTGCAAATATTAGCAGCTGAACCAGTATCAAATACCCAGGTGCTACTACGAGCTCTAGTAAGGTACACATCAATAACATGTATATCACATATACCTTTGTTCACCTTGCCATCCTTCTTATCTGCCAAATACTTGGGGCAGTTCCGCTTCCAGTGACCAGTCTGCTTGCAGTAGAAGCACTCAGTTTCAGGCTTAGGTCCAGACTTGGGTTTCTTCTCCTGAGCAGCAACTTGCTTGCCGATCTTCTTGAAGTTCCCCTTATTCTTCCCTTTGCCCTTTTTCTTGAAACTAGTGGTCTTGTTAACCATCAATACTTGATGCTCCTTCTTGATTTCTACCTCCGCAGCATTCAGCATTGCGAAGAGCTCGGGAATAGTCTTGTTCATCCCTTGCATATTATAGTTCATCACGAAGCTCTTGTAGCTCGGTGGCAGTGATTGGAGAATTTTGTCAATGACGCAATCATCTGGAAGATTAACTCCCATCTGAATCAAGTGATTATTATACCCAGACATTTTGAGTATATGCTCACTGACAGAACTGTTCTCCTCCATCTTGCAGCTATAGAACTTATTGGAGACTTCATATCTCTCAATCCGGGCATTTGCTTGAAATATTAACTTCAACTCCTGGAACATCTCATATGCTCCATGACGTTCAAAACGTCGTTGAAGTCCTGATTATAAGCCGTAAAGCATGGCACACTGAACTATCGAGTAGTCATCAGCTTTGCTCTGCCAGACGTTCATAACATCTGGTGTTGCTCCAGCAGCAGGCCTGGCACCCAGCGGTGCTTCCAGGACGTAATTCTTCTGAGCAGCAATGAGGATAATCCTCAAGTTACGGACCCAGTCTGTGTAATTGCTACCATCATCTTTCAACTTTGCTTTCTCAAGGAACGCATTAAAATTGAACGGAACAACAGCACGAGCCATCTATCCACAATCAACATAAACAAGCAAGATACTATCAGGTACTAAGTTCATGATAAGTTTAAGTTCAATTAATCAAATTACTTAAGAACTCCCACTTAGATAGACATCCCTCTAATCCTCTAAGTGATCACGTGATCCAAATCAACTAAACCATAACCGATCATCACGTGAGATGGAGTAGTTTTCAATGGTGAACATCGTTATGTTGATCATATCTACTATATGATTCACGCTCGACCTTTCGGTCTCTGTGTTCCGAGGCCATATCTGCATATGCTAGGCTCGTCAAGTTTAACCTGAGTATTCTGCGTGTGCAAAAACTGGCTTGCACCCGTTGTAGATGGACGTAGAGCTTATCACACCCGATCATCACGTGGTGTCTGGGCACGACGAACTTTGGCAACGGTGCATACTGAGGGAGAACACTTCTTGATAATTTAGTGAGAGATCATCTTATAATGCTACCGTCAATCAAAGCAAGATAAGATGCATAAAAAGATAAACATCACATGCAATCAATATAAGTGATATGATATGGCCATCATCATCTTGTGCCTGTGATCTCCATCTCTGAAGCACCGTCATGATCACCATTGTCACCGGCGCGACACCTTGATCTCCATCGTAGCATCATTGTCGTCTCGCCAATCTTATGCTTCTACGACTATCACTACCATTTAGTAATAAAGTAAAGCATTACATCGCGATTGCATTGCATACAATAAAGCGACAACCATATGGCTCCTGCCAGTTGCCGATAACTCAGTTACAAAACATGATCATCTCATACAATAAAATTTAGCATCATGTCTTGGCCATATCACATCACAACATGCCCTACAAAAACAAGTTAGACGTCCTCTACTTTGTTGTTGCGAGTTTTACGTGGCTGCTACGGGTTTAAGGAAGAACCAATCTCACCTACGCATCAAAACCACAACGATAGTTTGTCAAATAGACTCCGTTTTAACCTTCGCAAGGACCGGGCGTAGCCACACTCGGTTCAACTAAAGTTGGAGACACAGTCGCCCGCAAGCCACCTATGTGCAAAGCACGTCGGGAGAACCGGTCTCGCGTAAGCGTACGCGTAATGTTGGTCCGGGTCGTCTCGTCCAACAATACCGCCGAACCAAAGTATGACATGCTGGTAGGAAGTATGACTTATATCGCCCACAACTCACTTGTGTTCTACTCGTGCATATAACATCAAATCATAAAACCTAGGCTCGGATGCCACTGTTGGGCAACGCAGTAATTTCAAAAAAATTCCTACGCACACGCAAGATCATGGTGATGCATATCAACGAGAGGGGAGAGTGTTGTCTACATACCCACGCAGACCGACTGCGGAAGCGTTGACGCAACGTAGAGGAAGTAGTCGTACGTCTTCCCGATCCGACCGATCCATGCACCGTTACTCCGGCACCTCCGAGTTCTTAGCACACGTATAGCTCGATGACGATCCCCGGGCTCCGATCCAGCAAAGCGTCGGGGAGGATTTCCGTCAGCACGACGGCGTGGTGACGATCTTGATGTTCTACCGTCGCAGGGCTTCGCCTAAGCACCGCTACAATATGATCGAGGTGGAATATGGTGGCAAGGGGCACCGCACATGGCTAAGGAACGATCTCAAGGATCAACTTGTGTGTTCTAGGGTGCCCCCTGCCTCCGTATATAAAGGAGCCAAGGGGGAAGGGGCGGCCGGACAAGGAGGGCGCGCCAAGGGAGTCCTACTCCCTCTGGGAGTAGGATTCCCCCCCCCCAATCCTAGTTGGAATAGGATTCCTCGAGGGGGGAAAGAGAGAGAGGGGGACGGCCACCTATCCTTGTCCTAATAGGACTAGGGGAGGGGGGAGGCGCGCAGCCCACCTTGGTCTGCCCCTTTCTCCTTTCCACTAAAGCCCACTAAGGCCCATATAGCTCCCGGGGGGTTCCGGTAACCTCCCGGTACTCCGGTAAAATCCCGATTTCACCCGGAACACTTCCGATATCCAAACATAGGCTTCCAATATATCAATATTTATGTATCGACCATTTCGAGACTCCTCGTCATGTCCATGATCACATCCGGGACTCCGAACAATCTTCGGTACATCAAAATGCATAAACTCATAATAACTGTCATCGTAACGTTAAGCGTGCGGACCCTACGGTTCGAGAACAATGTAGACATGACCGAGACACGTTTCCGGTCAATAACCAATAGCGGGACCTGGATGCCCATATTGGCTCCTACATATTCTACGAAGATGTTTATCGGTCAGACCACATAACAACATACGTTGTTCCCTTTGTCATCGGTATGTTACTTGCCCGAGATTCGATCGTCGGTATCCAATACCTAGTTCAATCTCGTTACCGGCAAGTCTCTTTACTCGTTCCGTAATACATCATCCCGCAACTAACTCATTACTTGCAATGCTTGCAAGGCTTATGTGATGTGCATTACCGAGAGGGCCCAGAGATACCTCTCCGACAGTCGGAGTGACAAATCCTATTCTCGAAATACGCTAACCCAACATCTACCATTGGAGACACCTGTAGAGCTCCTTTATAATCACCTAGTTACGTTGTGACGTTTGGTAGCACACAAAGTGTTCCTCCGGCAAACGGGAGTTGCATAATCTCATAGTCATAGGAACATGTATAAGTCATGAAGAAAGCAATAGCAACATACTAAACGATCGGGTGCTAAGCTAATGGAATGGGTCATGTCAATCAGATCATTCAACTAATGATGTGACCTCGTTAATCAAATAACAACACTTTGTTCATGGTTAGGAAACATAACCATCTTTGATTAACGAGCTAGTCAAGTAGAGGCATACTAGTGACACTAAGTTTGTCTATGTATTCACACATGTATTATGTTTCCGGTTAATACAATTCTAGCATGAATAATAAACATTTATCATGATATAAGGAAATAAATAATAACTTTATTATTGCCTCTAGGGCATATTTCCTTCAACCATCCTACCCCGACCCGCAGTAGGTCCAAAATTTAAGAGGTGGGCAAAGTTTGTACTTTCCCCAAATTTCAAACAAGTGTGTCTCATCTTCTGTTCAAAAAATCCAAAAACAAGCGTGTCCCAGACCGAAACATGGTTCCCCCCACCCGTCCGATTCCCCATTCGTACTCCATGGGCGCCAAAGCTACCTCTCCACCAGCCGCGAAACCCCGGTGTCCTACGTCCGCCACCCCATCCCACCCATCAACCGCCGCCCTCCTCCATCACGCCGGAGCCGATACCCCGACGTCGTCGTCCAGCGCAACCTCAACTGCAACGCCCTCCAGGGCTAGTAGTTGAAGCCGAGGCCGAGCCATCCGTACCTGAGCCAGTTCAAGCACGCCGTCCTGTGCCTCACCGCTGCCGCTCCAACTTCGCCATCCTCCACCGCACCGGAGTTGTTCCTGCTACGCCGTCCTTCGCCGCCTCGGATCTGCTTCCCCTCAGCCGACATACGGCCACGGCAACACAATCAACAATTTGGCCATGGGTTCGTCCAAGCCTGCACCTTCCAGAACATTGGTTTCCCCGGTAAAAAGAAGAAAATCAGCGCGACTTGTGGAGGTGACCACACCGCAACAGAAAAAGGTACTCCTCTTCCCTTATTCGCGCAAATCTTACGTCTCTCCTTGCACGATATTCATCCCACAGAAGACACTAGTTAACCGCTTCTTCTTGATACTAGATGTTCCCAGTAACTCACGATGCACAAGGTTTCTCCTCATATACTATTTCACCTTAGCTAGAGGTCCGTTGCCCCCCTGAATTTCAATTTCTGGCCACTTGATTCCCAATTAACGGAAGCATTCCCCGGCGTAACAGGTGCTAGTACGCCTATTACGCCGGGGAAGCAGCACCTTGGTGTTTATCTTTGGGGCATGTGCGGCCTAGAGCTACTAGCGCCTGATCTGGAGGTCGGCCGAGATTAAAGGGATGGCCAGGGGGCGCTGCCAAGCACGGCGGTGGTGTGAGTTCGATGGGAGGGCGGGGCGGCGGAGGCAGGGGTCTGGGCCGGTGGTCGCTGGCGGTTCGAGAAAGATCGTAAACAGTGACTGGTAGGAGGTAGACGAAGGCCATCTTCCTGTTCCTTATAGGTCAGACGATTCACTAAAAAAATCAACTGACCTATTTATTTTCAGTCGACTGTTATCTTAGATATGACCACATGTGGTGGTGTGCTGGAGGAGTACCTGCATTTCCTGTGCTCATATATTACAAAATCATACAGAGTAGAATCTAATTTTGTTTGCCATGCAATGTTGTAGAGCTATCATATGTCTCCTGTCATTTATTTTTCAGCCACCTGCTATCTGCTACTTTTACAGTGCACTAGTTCTGCACACACTTCACCCTTACTCTCATTGTTGTGTTTTTATGCAAGGGTATTTCAGACTCTGCTGCCATGAGAGAAGCCAAAAAGAAAAGAGAGAAGTCGCTCCAGTTTGGTGTGCGGCTAGGCAAGACACGTTTCAACGCTTTAAAGGGTGTAGTGTCAGCAGATGGAGACGGGGAACGTAGCTCTGGAGTTGATGACCTCGCTTGCAATGAACCACCATCCAAGGTGCTTGCTTTAACTTCGCCGTGTCAGATGTGGTTGCATGTTCCATATCGTGTCTAGCTTCTATTCGAAAGGCTGAAGTCGGTAAGATAAGGAAAGATATTTTTTTACACGAACCACCATCCCGTGAGCACCAGAAGACAAATAGCTAGTCAGGGCACTGGCCGAGCCAGTGACAAGCCCAGCAAAGATAGGCATCACCTGGAAGCCAACTAAAAAGCTGCGATGGTGGCAAAGCAGACCGCCTCCCACCAGGCTCTCAGGTCCTAGATGATCATGCTCACCACTCCAGCCGGATGTCTAGCTTGTATTGCTTCCAATTTGGTTAAATTGCATCTTCTTAGCTTACACATTATACCTTTGAATATGACATGCCTTTCTGTTTTTGGTACATACTAGTACATCTGTGTATTAACCATGTTCTTACATCAAACTACTGTTCTTGTGTATCCCTCATCATTCCCTTATGACGAGGCAGGCAGGCAAGGGGACTACTCCTCATTTAAAGAATGCAGCGTCAGCCTCCCGGCTTGATTCTCAAGAAACAGAAATGCTAGATGAAGATAGTGAACGTAGCTCTGTAGTTGATTACAGCATTTCCCCTACACTAGCATCATAGGTGCTTGCTCTAACTTGGCAGCGTGATATGTGGTTGCATGTTGCATATGGTGTCTAGATTGTAATTCTTCCAATCTGGTTAAACTGCATGTGCTAGTCTGGTTAGCTTGTACATTATACCTGTTAATGTGACATGCCTTCCTTTATTTAGTACATAGTACATCTGTCTATTAAGCATGTCCTTACATAAAACTATTGTTTTTTTGTATCCCGCATCAGTCAACATGACGAGACACCTTTAGTATATGCAGTGCGATATTAGTTGCATCTTTCATATGATTTATAGCATGCGCTACTTCTAATTTGTTGAAATTCCATTTATGATGGGACGCTTTTAACTTGGCAGAGTCATATTGGTTGCATCTTTCATGTGGTGTCTAGCTTGCATTGCTTCTTATTTGCTGGAATGGTTTCTGCTTAGTTTACACAAAAAGTTGTGAACATGCCATGCCGTCGTGTTTTTCGTACATATTCCATCCTGGTATCATGTGTTTGCCTTACATCAAAGTAGTGATTGTCAGTATCATGCATGAATGAGTTCTGAAGATAGAACTTTATTGGTTTGTCTTGTCGGTTTTACTTGACAATTCAAAATCAATAAAGCAAAAGGAAGTTAGCAAGGCAGCGGATAAAGGTGCTCCTTCCGAACGGAGGGCCTCTATAGTTTCTACTCCTCCACACCCCCAAGATGATTTCCAAGACAACACATGCATAGACACTCAACAAAGCTGTGTTTATGATGAGCACGTCTCCCCTAGTGCAGCATCACCGGTGCTCCCTCTAACTTGGCACTGTTATATGTGGTTGCATGTTATGTGTGATGTCTAGCTTGTATTGCTTCTAATTTTGTTGAATTCCATCTGCTTACTTTACACATTATACTTGAATAAGACACGTGTTCCTGTTTCTAGAACAAACAACATCTGTCTATCACACCATGTTCTTACATCAAATTACTACTGTTGTGTAACCTGCAACAATGACTTATCATAAGACACGTTTGACTTTGGAGTGTGATATAGGTTACATCTCACATTCTTTTCTAGCTTGTATTACTAATTTGTTGAAATGGCACTTATGAAGAGACAGTTTTAACTTGGTAGAGTGATATTCGTTGCATCTTTCATATGGTGTCTATCTTTCATAGCTTCTTATTTGTTGAAATGCCTTCTCCTTAGTTTACACATCATAAGCTGTGAATATGCAATGGCACTAATGACGAGAGACCTCTAACATGGTAGTGTGATGTTGTTTGCATCTTGCATATGATTTATTTCTTGTACTGCTTCACATTTGTTTAAACGCCATTTATGATGAGACACTGTTAACTTGGCAGAGCGATATTTGTAGCATCTTTCATATGGTGTCTACCTTCCATTGCATTCCTTCTAATTTGGTGAAATGTCTTCTTCTTAGTTTACACATCATAGTTCTGGTTATCTCTTTCGTCCTGTTTTTCATACATATTACATCCTCCTATCATGTGGTTGTCTAACATCAAAGTTCAGTTCGTCTGCATCACGCATCAATTTGTTCTGAAGAACTAAATTGTTATTCGTTTTTCTTGTCGGCTTAAATTAACATGGCATAGAGAAAGAGGAAGAAACACATAATGGCAGGGAATGAGAAGCGGATGAATCCTGCAGATTCTGCTCGTACTGATGGTGCAATAGAAGGTCAAAGTCCAGCAGAAAATTCTACAAACACGGCATCCCATGCTACACGAGTTGCAAAAAAAGACAAACACAAACAAATAGCTGCCACCAAACAAGCAGAGACAGCCCTAGTTCTTGCAACACCTACCACAGTACCACCAGCTGCACAACGTACTCATGCGTCAACTGAGCTCCCTTGCCACCTGACACTACTTCCCAAGCACTCTTGACACAAGACGAGTTGGCAATATCAGATGAACCTTGTGAGATTCAACAGCAAGAAGGTAGTTGCTGGAATCAAGTTACAGTTGCATGCTTCTTTATATGTAGTCTCATAGTTTGATGTACACTAACACTTGCTATGTTTGTTGCTGGACTAGCACCTAGGCGCAAGAGGAAACAAACATCAGGGATAATGCTCGATAGGTTAACTAAATCTAGAGGAGGAAAAATGGAGATCCATTTTGAGGCAGGTTTAAAAAGGCCACGCGATGCTACAGAGTCAGCCAAGTTAGTATCAGAGGCAGCGGTTGTTGTTAGGTGTCGTGTACGTATCCTCCCAACATGGATTCAGTACAGGAATGACAAAGACGAAACCTAGTTCAACATCTTCCTCGACCATTTATCTGTAAGTATGGTTATGTATGGAAACTAGTAATATCGTCTTGCTCTGTCCAATACTTTCTAGGTTGCTGATAATGAGGCTCCCATAATTTTCAACAAATGAGGTTCAAGTTGGATATCCAAGATGATGCAACCAGACAAGCATGCACCCATGTTTTCAAGTCTGCTCTGCGACAGTATCGGTATAACTTGAGGAAAACTCACTTTGAAGGCAAGGCTAACAGTGAACTTGCCCAAACATCTCCAGTGGAAAATATATCTGATGAAGACTGGAGAGGCCTCGTTAAACACTGGTCCGATCCGAAGTATCAGTTACATTATATATATGTCATCAGATCACATGTTGAAGTCCTATTTACGCATGTGCCACACAAATCTATCTTCTTGTAGGTGAACTGTTCAAAGAACAAGGCCAACCGTACGAAAGTGAAATTCCAATAGACGACAGGATCTCGTAGCTATATTGCACACTACGAGGCTCTTGTAATTAGCTGCTGTTTCACTCTTTTCGCTGTACCATATTATCAGATCTATATTGACTTGTTCCAAATGCAGAGGAAAGTCCGCAAGGATCAAAAAGTACCTGAACCAAATACTGTGGAAATCTTCAAGGACTGTCACACCAGCAAGAAGAAGGGCATGACTACACCAGTCAAAGCCGCTATTGTAAGTCCTTAATCAAATGCCTTTTAACTACTACTTACTCTGACTTGTGCCTTGAACTACATGGTTTGCAGCCAATGTCTATTACTCTTTTGAATTTTATACACAATTGTCTTAGCGTATCATTGCACCTTACAAGGTTTAAAAGAGAGCAGTGATGTTCCTTTGATCTTGACCCGTAATCTAGTTCCGTGCTGGACTTGCCCACACAACGTTACAATTGTCTGTTTGTCTATTCTCAGTTGTTTTATGATATGAATGACGTCATACTATGCTTACCGTATTATAAACTTTCTCTCTTTATCCTTAGCCCTCAATGCAATGTGAAGAAATACACAATACATTAGCGATGGTACATGGTCATATGTTTGGAACCTGGTTTTATTATGTACTTTGCAATAAAATACAACTAGTATTGTACATGGGTTCACCATAATAAGTTCTGTATATAGACCAAAGCTATTTTGTTTGGTTTTGCTGCCTCCTTAATATCTTCTGTTCTTGTACTACTAATGTAAAACCTCAACTTTTCAGCGAGCTATGGAAAAAATGGTGGAACCGCCACCTTCTGAAGGTAGCGAGGCAACTATAACCGCAATGTCAGCTCTTGCTGCAGTGGGTCAGTACCTGTCCACTAAAAGTGCCAAAAGCACGTTCCTGCGTAATACTTGGTTGGTTGTTAAGGCAATATCGTCCAAACTGCCTCATGATCAAGATATGCAAGCTCAAAGCAATGTTGTATCTGCGCTCCAGACACAAGTCCATTCCCTAACAGAGACCCTTTGTGAAACAAGGAGAAACATTGCTCAATATCGTCAAGATATGCATGGTTTTGAAACTAGACTATCAGACATTTGCTATGTTGTTCAGGAGCCTAGGGGAAATGAAGGTGAGGGTTATGGTGCTCCATCGGACAATACAGCATGAAAACGTAATAGTCAGGTCAAATGAACTGAGCTTCTGAACTTCTGGTGGAGCATTTATCTGCTAGACTGTTAAGTATTATGCCAACCTTCCTTTTGTTATATAGTTGTAATTTGTTTTGGTGTGATACAAAATTTATTCTTAACGTGCAGCCACCGCCTGAAGAAAACAGCAAGCCATTTTTGTACAGTGTAGGGTGTTCCCTATATTTGCACTATTGGCGATCTTTGATGCCGAGTGGATGTAATCTTAGCAATCGCCTTAATAGCCTTGCGTTAGTTTCGGCCTTATTTATTTCCTAGTCATCTTTTTCCCTAGTTTGCTAGTGGCCGCAACTACCATGGGCCATATACGGGCCGTAGGATCCATGGGTCTCCTACGGGCCATCGATAAAATGGGCCTGTAATCGGTGGGCCTTGGGCCGTCGGATAAATGGGTCTTCATGGGCCATTATCGGGCGTAATTGGTATCGGCCCAGCATGGTAACAGGCCGTTAACAGGTCGTAGGATAGCAAAGGCTTAATTCTGTTACAGGCATAATGGGTCGTTAATGGGCCAGAATATAAGACGGGCTGGAAAAGGCGCAACGGGTTAACAGGACAGAAACAGGCCGACTCTTGCCATGGGCCGAATTTGGCCCATTAGGGTAACAGGCCAGTAACGGGCTGACTCTTGCCATGGGCCAAATTTGGCCCATTAGTGGAACATGCCAGTAACGGGCCGACTCTTGCCATGGGCCGAATTTGGCCCATTAGGGGAACATGCCAGTAACGGGCCGGAAGAAATCGAGGGCTGAAAAGGAGTCCAAAAACGTATGGGCCGTCAATAGGCCGAAAGCTAACACGGGCTGGAAACGGCCCATGTAAATCACGGGCCGTTAACGGGTATAAAGAAAATTACTGTTCATTATGGGCTAGAGTCACCGTGGGCCTGTAATGGGCCGAAATATACGAAGGCCTCATATGGGCCGAAAGACATCGTGGGCCATACATTGGCCGAAAGTGAAATGGGCTGGTATTATATTCGACGGCCCACGTGACGTTGTTGGGCCAATTTCCTTTAGGGCATAATGGGCCGTGAGTTAACGGGCCGTAAATTGGGCTATTTGCGAAGAGACCGTTAACAGGCTTTTCATGGGACAGCCCGTTAACTTTTGACCAAGTCAAACGGGCTGGCTTTGTAAGCTAAATGGGACACTGTTGGGCCGTGCCACGTGTCGACATATCATAGGCGCCTATCTGACCCACTAACGAGCTGACATGTGTTTCGTCTAGCCAATAAGAATTTTAGACGTGGAAATTTCCCATTAGTCGGGGCTGTTAACGGGTTATCGGATCCAAAACCCGACCCGATAGCTTAACGACGTTCTGTTACGGTGGATGCCACGTGTCGGTCACCCTTGACGAAAGCACTTCTGTGACGCGTGATTTATCGTCATGGAAGTGGACACTTCCATGATGATAATATTGGTAATGTCATGGAACACTTCTATGACAGCACAGGTATGACTATCTTGATTCTGTCATAAATTTCTCATGGATGTACATGCATGACAAAAAAAAGCGACCTACAGTGACAAACACGTATCATCACGAAAGTGTATTTTTTTGTAGTGATTCTCATCTTCAGGAGAGGTATCTCTATAGTAGAACCAAGTCTGGTTCCATTCCTTAGGGTGACTGTGCAGTTTGGCATGAGGGAATTCAACTTCCTTCCACTTTTGAATAGAGACACCGCTAAGTTTAGTGTTGGGACCATTTACAAACTCTGTACGCTAGTTCAGATGAAAAAAAGTCCTGGAACAGCTCAGCAGTTGGTTCTTCTTGTAAGTATACTTCACAGAAGACATGGAAGTTGCATAGATTGGATACCGAGTTGGGTCCGATATCTTGAGGATGGAGTTGGAAACTGGCAAGAACATCTCGGAAAAACTTCGACCCGGGCGGTTTGAAACCACGACCTATGTGGTCGACAAAGACTACTACCTCACCCTGCCTCGGGGTAGGAGGATTCTCTGTTCCTGGAACTCACCACCGAATTTCCATTTTCTTCGGGAAGGTGCCAATACTGACCATTCCGTTCAATTGTTCTTCGGTGATCCAGGAAGGTGCCTAGTTACAAGCGGCAAACTATTTGGACATTGTGAAACAAAAAGCTGAAAAAGAAATGCCGGTTTACGAATCATTCGTGGTGCTGCGCAAGATGCAATAAACATATACGGATGTGTGAAATTGCATAAACCGGAGACGGATACAATAATGAATGACAAGACAATATCAGAACAAAGGTATGCACATGCTGATAAACCAGAGTATAACAATGGAGGTAAAAAGGGTTTGCCAGTTTACAAGGGGACTAATGGTATGTGATCGCTTGCTTTCTCCAAAGGTAAACCGACTGTGCGATGCGGAAGGTACAGATCTAAGGCAAGTAAGGAAAAACAGGTTTCACAAGATTACTTGAAAATTTTAGATCTACCGTAAGACAGGAAAAAAAGAATTAGACCTAAAAAAGGTTGGTTTCAAAGCAGTTCGCAAAGGACCAGATTAGTTTTTATGCGCATAAGGGTTTTTTGTGGTAACAGAAGATAAGCCATTACATGGGATACATCAAGTTTGAAGTTTTTATCAATGGACTAAGGGGAAAACAGGGAAGAACAGTGATGGAGCCTTGATGAACTTTGATGAACAAGGAAACCCTAGGTATATCTACAAAGGAGAAAGGAAAGCACTTACGGCGGCTGTTGAAGCAGCGGAGGGACGCCGCGGTTCTCTGGTTCAGTCAGGTTGATGCAGCGGCCAACGATGAGGCAGAGGCGAAGCTCGACGACGGCGGCGGTGCTCGGGTGCAGAGGCATCGCAAGGAGGAAGAAGAGACGAAGAGGTAACGGGAGGAAAAGGAAAGGGATCTTCAGCCCTATTTATAAGGCAAAAGGATAAGCGACAAGCGCGGGAACCGAGGAGCCCAAAAAATGGATATATGACAAGGTTGTTGCCTCGATTGTTGGATGCTCATGAATAAAGGGTATCTTCGGCTTTAATGAACAGGTGATGTCACGGCGGTTTACTACAAATCTGGAGGATGACGTCACGGCGGTTTACAAGATCTATGCGAAGGTGCAAAGGGAGGAATTTTTCTAAGTGTTGAAGATTGACATGAACATGTTCAAACCAATCTGGGGCCTAATGTTGGGGATATTACTACTGGACGTAAACCGGCCAGGAGTAGCCGGGTTAACTTTATGAAGATTAGAAGCCCATGAAGCCATAAGAATGATGGCGCTTTATGAAGGCCCAAGGCCCAAAGGCGAGTTAAGGCCTGTAGATGTAAACCGACCTTATTATGTAACTTGCATTGTAAAATAGGAAGTATAGAGACCGAACCGGACACATTTATGATCCGGCTTCGGGATTCTGTAAACCGGCGGGCGTCAACCTGTGTATATAAAGGGATGACCCAACCACGGTTTGAGGACAACAGACAACAACTCGAGGGCCAGCCAAAGCGGATTTGCTCCCTGGTCATCGAAACCCTAGCAATACCAATCACAACTAGACATAGGCTTTACCTTCATCGAAGGGGCCGAACTCGTATAAACTCCCCGTGTCCCCTTGTTCGGTTTAACCCCTTTAAGCTAACCCGTTGCGATGGCTCCACGACTAAGTCCTTTCACAAGGACATCTACCATGACAAACCCACGTCAGTGGGTGTTATGGTACCGGCGAAAGTTGCGCGGCACAAGAGAGGCTAGCAATGGTGGAAGGGTGAGAGTGCGTATAATCCATGGACTCAACATTAGTCATAAAGAACTCACATACATATTGCAAAAATCTATTAGTTATCGAAAAGAAGTACTACATGCATGCTCCTAGGGGAATAGATTGGTAGGAAAAGGCCATCGCTCGTCCCCGCCCGCCACTCATAAGGAAGACAATCAAATGATAAAACATGCTCTGACTTCATCACATAACGGTTCACCATACATGCATGCTACGGGGATCACAAACTTTAACACAAGTATCTCTCAAATTCACAACTACTCACAAGCATGACTCTAATATTACCGTCCTCATATCTCAAAACAATCATAAGGAATCAAACTTCACATAGTATTCAATGCACTTTATCTGAAAGTTTTTATTATATCCCTCTTGGATGCCCATCATATTAGGACTAAATTCATAACCAAAGAAAATTACCATGATGTTTTAAAGACTCTCAAAATAATATAAGTGAAGCTTGATATTTCATCTATTTCTTTAAAATAAAACTACCGTTGTGCTCTAAAAGATATAAGTGAAGCACTAGAGCAAACGACAAACTACTCCAAAAGATACCAAGTGAAGATCAATGAGTAGTTGAATAATTATGTAACTATGTGAAGAATCTATTACATTTAATAATTTCAGATCTTGGGATATTATTCAAACAGAAAGCAAAACAAAATAAAATAAAATGACATTCCAAGCAAAACACATATCATGTGGTGAATAAAAATATAGCTCCAAGTAAAGTTACCAATGAATGAAGACGAAAGAGGGGATGCCATCCGGGGCATCCCCAAGCTTAGGCTCTTGGTTGTCCTTGAATATTACCTTGGGGTGCCTTGGGCATCTCCAAGCTTATGCTCTTGCCACTCCTTATTCCATAGTCCATCGAATCTTTACCCAAAACTTGAAAACTTCACAACACAAAACTCATCAGAAAACTCGTAAGCTCCGGTAGTATAAGAAAATAAATCACAACTTTTGGTACTGTTGTGAACTCATTCTAAATTCAAATTGGTGTAATATCTACTGTATTCCAACTTCTCTATGGTTCATACCCTCCAATACTACTCATAGATTCATCAAAATAAGCAAACAACAGAATGGAAATAGAATCTGTCAAAAACAGAATAGTCTATAGTTATTTGTAACTCCCGAATATTTATCTAACTCCAAAAATTCTGCAAAATTAGGAAAACCTGAGAAATTTATTTATTAATCTTCTTCAAAAACAATCAGTATTTTATCACGGTTCTGTTAGAAATGACATTTTTTTCCTGAGCGCAAAAGTTTCTGTTTTTCAGCAAGATCAAATCAACTATCATCGTAAGTTATCCCAAAGGTCTTACTTGGCAGCTTATTGAAACAAAAGTTATAAAACATGATTACTATAGTAGCTTAATCATGTGAACACACAAAAACAGTAGGCATAGATATTGGGTTGTCTCCCAAGAAGCGCTTTTCTTTATTGCCGTTCTTGCTAGGCACGATGATTACAATGATGCTCACATAAAAGATAAGAATTGAAACATAAAGGGAGCATCATGAAGCATATGACTAGCACATTTAAGCCTAACCCACTTCCTATGCATAGGGATTTTTTGAGCAAACAACTTATAGGAACAAGAATAAACTTGCATAGGAAAGCAAAACAAGCATAACTTCAAGATTTTAAGCACATAGAGAGGAAACTTGATATTATGGCAATTCCTACAAGCATATATTCCTTCCTCATAATAAATTTCAGTAGCTTCATGAATGAATTCAACAATATAAATATCACATAAAGCATTCTTTTCATGATCTACAAGCATAGAAAATTTACTACCCTCCACATAAGCAAAATTCTTCTCATTCGGAATAGTGGGAGTGTCATAAGAAACTCGAATACTATAAATTGTTTCCACATTAAAGAGTAATGTTCGGAAAAATGGTAATCATAATCATGAAAAGTTTTGTAAATATAATCATCACTACTTTTTATAACATAAGTATCATCACAATAATCATCATAAGTAGCAACTTTGTACTCACCATAATCAATTGAAACCTCTTCCAAGATAGTGGAATCATTACTAAATAAAGTCATGACCTCTCCAAATCCACTTTTATAATTATTACAATAAGATTCAACATCCTCCAAAATAGTGGGATCATTACTCCCTAAAGTTGAAACTCTTCCAAACCCATTTTCATAAATATAATCATCATAAATAGGAGGCATGCTATCATCATAATGAATTTTCTCATCAAAACTTGGGAGACTAAAAATATCATATTCATTAACAAAGCATCCCCAAGCTTGGGACAAACATTAATTGTAGCAAATAAATTCTCAAACATGTCATTGTCATCAAACATAGCATCCCCAAGCTTGGGCCTTTTCATATCATAAGCATAATCACTCTCATCATTAATAGTATGGATAGCACCAATAGTATAGCAATTATCATCATCACAATGAGTAATAGGAGCAACATCATTTGGGAGGTATACCTTTTTACCTTTGCTTATCCATCTTTTCTTTTTCTTCTTCACATTAAGTATGGGTTTAATCCTCTTTTTGGAGCTCCTTATTAAGGAGATTAGTTGAACAGAAGGCTCATCCTCGTTACATGATTCATCATAAGAAAGAATAGGAGGATATTGGGAAATCTCTTCCCTTTCATTAGTATTCTCTTCATCTTCTATTCGTTTTCTTGTCTTTATGTAATTGGCAATATAAGGATTTTCAAATGCAATTCACCGCACAGTACATATAAATTTCCTCTAGATCAAAGTCAAGAACTTTATCAAGGACAAATTCTGGAATATCCTTAGTTATATGTTTCATTTCTTCATAACCCGCAAGCAAACTAAGTTCATTATGATGCACAAGGGAAATCAAGTCATCACAAATTTTGGACATGATACGATCTGAAACAATTTGCATTGGAGATTTAAATGATCACATTCATTACAAAGTTCACAAGGATGGCAAAGAAATTTTAAATTTTCAGCACAAGCATCTAGCCTCTCTTACAACCATTTAGTTTCTAAATACTTATTCCTCTTGCAAAATTTATCTTCCCTATTTGGTGTGTACTTGCAAACTCTATGCACCCCACCAAAATTGACATGCTTATAAGAGACATTTTCATCATGACTAGTGCACTCATCATTAGTACTACGGATATTCAAAGAGTTCATACTAACAACATTGCAATCATGCTCATCATTCAAAGATTGTATGCCAAACATTTTATTGCATTCTTCTTCTAACACTTAGGCACAATTATCGAAATCCTTATTTTCAGGAAAGACATTAAAAAGATGAAGCATATGAGGCAACCTCAATTCCATTTTTGTAGTTTTCTTTTATAAACTAAACTAGTGGTAAAACAAGAAGCTGAAAGATTCGATTACAAGATCTAAAAATATACCTTCAAGCACTAACCTCCCCGGCAACGGCGCCAGAAAAGAGCTTGATGTCTACTACACAACCTTCTTCTTGTAGACATTGTTGGGCCTCCAAGTGTAGAGGTTTGTAGGACATTAGCAAATTTCCCTCAAGTGGATGACCTAAGATTTATCAATCTGTGGGAGGCGTAGGATGAACATGGTCTCTCTCAAGCAACCCCGATCCAAATAACAAAGAGTCTCTTGTGTCCCCAACACACCCAATACAATGGTAAATTGTATAGGTGCACTAGTTCGGCGAAGAGATGGTGATACAAGTGCAATATGGATGGTAGGTATAGGTTTTTGAAATCTAAAAATATAAAAACAGCAAGGTAGCAAGTGGTAAAATTAA
Organism: Triticum urartu; assembly: GCF_003073215.2. Classification (NCBI taxonomy): domain Eukaryota; kingdom Viridiplantae; phylum Streptophyta; class Magnoliopsida; order Poales; family Poaceae; genus Triticum; species Triticum urartu. Next base: position 470,248,298 of record NC_053022.1, read on the forward strand.
GCGTGAACGGTATTGCAATGCTAGGAAACAAGGCCTAGGGTTCATACTTTCACTAGTGCAAGTTCTCAACAATAATAACATAATTGGATTATATAACAATCCCTCAACATGCAACAAAGAGTCACTCCAAAGTCACTAATAGCGGAGAACAAACGAAGAGATTATTGTAGGGTACGAAACCACCTCAAAGTTATTCTTTCCGATTAATCCATTGGGCTATTCCTATAAGTGTCACAAACAGCCCTAGAGTTCGTAGTAAAATAACACCTTAAGACACACATGAACCAAAACCCTAATGTCACATAGATACTCCAATGTCGACTCAAGTATCCGCGGGTATGATTATATGATATGCATCACACAATCTCAGATTCATCTATTCAACCAACACAAAGAACTTCAAAGAGTGCCCCAAAGTTTCTACCGGAGAGTCAAGACGAAAACGTGTGCCAACCACTATGCATAGATTCCCAAGGTCATGGAACCCGCAAGTTGATCACCAAAACATACATCAAGTGAATCAATAGAATAGCCCATTGTCACCACGGGTATCCCACGCAAGACATACATCAAGTGTTCTCAAATCCTTAAAGACTCAATCCGATAAGATAACTTCAAAGGGAAAAATCAATTCATCACAAGGAGATAGAGGGGGAGAAACATAAAAGATCGAACTATAGTAGCAAAGCTCACATTACATCAAGATCGTGCCACATCAAGAACACGAGAGAGAGAGAGAGGAGAGAGAGATCAAACACATAGCTACTGGTACATACCCTCAGCCCCAAGGGTGAACTACTCCCTCCTCGTCATGGAGAGCACCGGGATGATGAAGATGGCCACCGGTGATGGATCCCCCCTCTGGTAGGGTGCCAGAATAGGGTCCCGATTGGTTTTTGGTGGCTACAAAGGCTTGCGGCGGTGGAACTCCCGATCTATGTTTCTTTTTGGGGGTTTCTGTATTTATCGGAATTTTTGGCGTCGAACTCACGTTAGGGGGGTCCCAAGTCATCCACGAGGTAGGGGGCGCGCCTAGGGGGTAGGGCGCACCCTCCACCCTCGTGGATAACTCGGGAGTCTTATGGCCCAACTCTTTTACTTCAGGGGCTTCTTTTGGTCCATAAAAAATCCACAAAAATTGGCAGGTCAATTGGACTCCTTTTGGTATTCCTTTTATGTAAAACTCAAAAACAATGAAAAAACAGAAACTGGCACTCGACGCTTGGCTCTAGGTTAATAGGTTAGTCCCAAAAATTATATAAAATTGCATACAAATGCATATAAAACATCCTAGATGGATAAATATAATAGCATGGAACAATCAAAAGTTATAGATACGTTGGAGACGTATCAATCATGATTGGACAAAATGAGATGGGGGGATAGGAATACAAAAAATTCATAGGAAAGCCACTTGGCGAGCAAAGAAGAATATTATTTCTGCTAGTAGAAGAAGCGATGGATCTCTGTCTCATGATATGGATGAAATCAAAGGTATTGCTAACTCATTTTTCAAGAACCTTTACTGCTGTGATCATATGGTTAAACCATCTCGTATTATTCCACTTGTGAAACTGTTGGTGAATGATGAAATGAATGAGGAGTTATGCAAACAATTTTTTGAGCAAGAAATTAGTGACACACTTTTCCAAACTGGCCCTTTGAAGGTGCTAGGAACTGATGGGTTTCCAGCCAGATTCTTCCAAAGGAAATGGGGTTTGTTAAATTAAGATGTCGTTCGTGTCATCCAACAATTCTTTCTTTTAGGAAATATGCGAAAGGGATTAATGATACTACCATTGTGCTTATACCTAAAATGAAGAATCCCCAATCGATGAAGGATTTTCGGCCAATTAATGCAACGTCACATATAAAATTATTTCCAAGTGCCTCGTAAATAGATTGAGACCCCTCTTGGATGGTATGATTTCTCCTACCCAAAGTGCCTTTATTCCTGGAAGATTAATCTCAGATAATGCTCATTGCTTTTGAATGTATGCATTCGTTGAATTCATTGAAAGATGGTCATGGCGAATATTGTGCAGATAAGTTGGATCTTGCTAAAGCTTATGATCGTGTGGACAGGAAGTTTCTAGAATGTATGCTTGGAGCGTATGGCTTTGCGCCAACCTAGATAAAGTGGATTATGGCGTGTGTTACATCACTAAACTTTTCAGTGCGTTTTAATGGGCAGTTACTGGAGTCCTTTAATCCTTCGCGTGGGCTGAGGCAAGGAGACCCTTTCTCACCGTACTTATTTCTCTTTGTGGCTGAAGCGTAATCTTTGCTTTTTAATGATGCTTCGACAAGAGGGGTGATCCAAGATTTCCGGTTAAACAGATATGCTCCAGGTATCTCTCATTTATTATTTGCTGACGACAACCTTCTATTTTTTAAGGGTTATATGGAGCAAGTTTTGGCCGTCAAAGATATTTTGACAGCTTATGAGGAGCGTAAAGGTCAATTGTTAAGCCTAGAAATTTTTTCCATTTTATTTGGGAAAAAAATTTCTTTGGAAGATCAGGTGTCCATATTGGTTATCCTTCAGATCTCGAGCAAAGGATTTGATGATAAATATCTGGGTTTACCAGTGCGATAAGGTCGTATGAAGGTGGGAAAATCTCAATATACCTATGATAAAGCTATTAAGCGGGGGCTGACTGGGTTAAAAAATATGCTTCCAGCGGGGTGATACGTCTCCAACGTATGTACTTTCCCTAACGCTTTTCCTCTTGTTTTGGACTCTAATTTGCATGATTTGAATGAAACTAACCCCGGACTGACGTTTTTTTTAGCAGAACTACCATGGTGTTGTTTTTGTGCAGATATAGAAGTTCTCGGAATGGAACGAAACTTTGCAACGATTTTTTATAGAATAAATAAGAATTTCTGGAGCCAAGATCCACCGGAGGGGGCACTTGGGTGGGCAGAACCCACCAGGGCGCCCCACCTCCTAGCGCGCCTAGGTGGGCTGTCCCCACCTGGTGGCCTCGCAAACCCTGAAACCGACGCTATAAAATCCTATTTTTCCAGAAAAATATCAGGGAGAAAGAATTATCACGATCCATGAGACAAAGCTGCCGTCACCTCCTGTTCTTCATCAGGAGGCCAGATCTGGAGTCCGTTTGGGCCTCCGGAGAGGTGGATCTTCGTTCTTCGTCATCACCAACCCTTCTCCATCGCCAATTCCATGACGCTCCCCACTAGAAGTGAGTAATTCCTTCGTAGGCTCGCTGGTCGGTGAGGAGTTGTGTTGTGGGTTTGTCACGGCAGATGTCCTCGTGAAAGGACTTAGTCGTGGAGCCATCGCAACGGGTTAGCTTAAAGGTGTTAAACCGGACAAGGGGACACGAGAAGTTTATACTAGTTCGGCCCCTTCGATGAAGGTAAAAGCCTACGTCTAGTTGTGATCGGTATTGCTAGGGTTTCGACGACCTGGGAGCAAATCCGCTTTGACTGGCCTTCAAGCTGTTGTCTTCTCCCCACAAACCGTGGTCGGGTCGTCCCTTTATATAGACAGGTTGACGCCCGTCGGTTTACAGAGTCCCGAGGCCGGATCATAGAGGTGTCCGACTCGGTCTCTATTCCTCTAACTCACAATACAAGTTTACATGATAAAGTCGGTTTACATCTACAGGATTTAATCCGTCTTTGGGCCTTGGGCCTTCTTAAAGCGCCAGTATCTTCTCATCTTCATAGGCTTCAATCTTCATGGAGCTAATCCGGCCATGCCTAGCCCGTTTACCTCCAGTAACTATATCCCCAACATTAGGCTCCAGATTGATTTGAACCTGTTCATGTCAATCTCCAACACTTAGAAAAATTCTTGCTCTAGCACCTTTGTATAAATCTGGTAATTCACCGTGACGTCATCCTTTAAATCCACAGCCAATCGTTATGATGTCATCTACCCGTTGAAACCGAAGATGCCCTTTCATTAATGAATGTTTCAACCCTCGAGGCGTCATCATTATTAACTATCCATTTCCAGCTCCTTGATTTATGCTCCTGTCACTTATCGGCTCACCTTGTAAATAAGACCACAGGCCCTTCTCTTTATCCCCTTCGTCTCCGCTTCCTTCTTCTTCCTCCTTGCGACATCTCTGTCTCCGAGCGCCGCCGCTACCGAGCTTCGCCACCGTTCCTCCGCCGGCCGCTGCATCAACCAGGTTGTACCAGAAAACTGCGGTGCTCCTTTATTGCTTCATCCTCTGTGAGTTCTTTCCCTTTCCCCCTTTATAGATCTGTTTGACGGTTCATTCGTTCTTCACAGTTTATCAAAGTTCATCGGGGCTCCAGTACGGCTCTGTTCCTCCTCATCTACAGATTTAAAAAACTTCACGCTTGATATATTGCATGTAAATAACTTACTTTCTGCTACCAGAACAAACCTTTTGTATGCAAAAACCGATCTGAAGTATTACGAAATGTTGAGGGTCCAACCCTTGATAGGTCACAATATTTTCGCTTTCCTGTCTTCAGTAGATCCAAAATTTCCATGTCCTCTTGCAGAATCTGTTTCTCCTTACTTAGTCATTTTACCTTGGGTCTGTATCCTCTTTACCATGTAGGCAGTTTACCCTTGTAAAAACAATCTATCTCATACCATTAGTCCCCTGGTAAACCGGCAAACACCCTTTACATTCATTGTAACAGTCTGGTTTAACAACACATGTATACCCTTGAGTTGACCTTGTCATCCATTATTGTATCAGTCTCCGGTTTACACAATTTCACATATCTGTATATCTTTATTCCACTGTATCTTGCGTACCACCATGAATGATTTGTAAACTGGCATTTCTTTTTCAGCTTTTCATTTCACAATGGCCAAACAGTTTTGCGCTTGCAACTGGGCTCCTTCTCGGGTCACCGAAGAACAGCTGAACGGAATGGTCAATATCGGCACCTTGCCCAAGAAAACTGAAATTCGATGACGAGATCCAGGAATAGAGAATCCTCCTACCCCGAGGGAGGGTGAGGTAGTGGTCTTGGTCGACCACATAGGCCGTGGTTTCAAACCGCCCAGGTCGAAGTTTTTCCGAGATGTTCTTGCTAGTTTCCAACTCCATCCTCAAGATATCGGACCCAACTCGGTGTCCAATCTATGCAACTTCCAAGTCTTCTGCGAAGTGTACTTATAAGAAGAACCAACTGCTGAGCTATTCCGGCACTTTTTTCATCTGAACTAGCGTATAGAATTTGTAAATGGTCCCAACACTGAACTTGGTGGTGTCTCTCTTCAAAAGAGGAAAGAAGTTGAATTCCCTCATGCCAAACTGCACAGTCACCCTAAGGAATGGAACCAGACTTGGTTCTACTGCATAGATACCTCTCCTGAAGATGAGAACCCTCTTCCAGGCTATTGTGATCACCGGCTTTCCAACACTCATCCATTGCCGCAACGTTTATGTTCTACGGAACGGGCCAAATATGCCCCTCAACTCGCCAAGCTCCGGGCCTTTATGGCCAACGGTTTAACAGGCGTTGATTTTGTGCATTGCTGGATATCTTGGAGCATCTTTCCACTAAGCCGCCGCCTCGGTATAATGTATGAGTACACCGGTGAATTAGAAGAGCCTCAACGCCACATCAACATTCAGTTAACCGATGAAGAGGTCACTGAAGGCGTTAAGAAAATTTTCAATGAATCGGAATCAGTCTGTCGCCAAACCGGCTTGAACCCCTTCTACACTCAAAATAAACCGCCTGCTGTAAGCACTATGCTTCCTTTTTATCTTTGATATCTTAAAATTGTTCAACTTGTAAACTTTCTTCTGTTTGTGTATAAATAGGGTGATGATCCCTTATGGAAGCGGAAATCCGCAGATAAAGCGGCAAAGCCAACCCGTCCCAAAACCAAAGCCGTCAAGCGAACCTCAAAGCGGAAAATAGCCGAACGTATCAACATGGAACTTGATGAAGATGTAGAGGAACCGAAAGTTGAGGTAGAACTTGACTCCCTTGGCTCCTTTTTCATGCATCTCATTAACAATGATCTTTATCAGGAGGACGCAGAAGGAAGCCAGGCTGATGATGTAGAGGTAATTACCCTTTCCTCCGGTTCAGACTCTATGCCAACACAAAAAACCCGTCAAGCGGTCCAGAAAGTAAGCTTTTCTCATCCTCTTGCTTACTTGGATCCAACATTTATTTTGGAGACACAGCAGCATGAAGCTCGCCGGACAACCCGGCACAACGGCCAACAGGTCACTTCGGCCGGTATACGTGATACCCCAGTTCGGAAGCGCCGATCTGAGGTCTCCCCCACTTCTGACAATTCTTATCCCAAGGCAGGTTATTTCAGACAACCTCTTACTCCATCCGATTCAAATTACCAGGTGGCACCTCCCTCATCATCTGGCGAGTCAACAGCAACCCAACTCCCTCCTCTCAAAACTATAGATGGGCAAGTACTCAAACTCTTTCTTCGAATATTTTACATATTCTGAGTAATATGCTAAATTTTCACCTCTTTTATTTTTGTTTGCAGAGCCAAAGCCAGACTGTCGGCGTTCTGGGAACGGGGGTCCCCAAACTTGCCTGCCTGCGGCCTACGGCGTGGCTCAAAGGGGGGCCCAGCGCGACCCATCTTCACCAACACAAACCCAAGACCCTCGCGATGGGCCAAGCCTTGCGGGGCGGACGACGCGGAGCTTCCTCAGGCACGGCCTCGTCAGGCTGGCTCACGAGGAGGCGGAGAGATCAAGGCGGGGTACCTCACGAAGTGCCCGTGACGCAAGCCATGACGACCGAGGGCGCCAGGCGGGTGCCAGCCCGCAGTGTCCACCTTTCCTCTTTGGTGCAAAGGTGTAACACCCCGGATGTAACTTTCCCAGTTTGTGCTCCAACTCTTGCCGTTTCAGGCGTTAAGTTATATTTATTTCCTCGGGTTCGGGTTTTGTCTCCGTGTGTTCTTGTCGTTGTCATGCATCTCATATCATGTCATCATGTGCATTGCATCTGCATACGTGTTCGTCTCATGCATTCAAGCATTTTCCCCGTTGTCCGTTTTACATTCCGGCGCTTCGTTCTCCCTCGGTGGTCAATTCTAGCTTTCTTTCGTGTGTGGGGATTAAACATTCCTGGATTGGACCGAGACTTGCCAAGCGGCCTTGGTTTACTACCGGTAGACCGCCTGTCAAGTTTCGTATCATTTGGACTTCGCTTGATACTCCAACGGTTAACCGAGAGACCAAAAAGGCCTCGTGTGTGTTGCAGCCCAACACCCCTTCAATTTGGTCCAAAACCCACCTAACTCTGCTCCATCATCTAGAGCGTTCGAACATGATCGCGTGGCCGAAAACCGCACCTCATTTGGGCTCTCCTAGCTCCCTCTATGCCTATATATAACACCCCCTCCAAATCTGGATCTTTCTCCCCCCCCGAAACCCTAAAAATCCACCGCGCCGCACCTGACATTGTCCGTCCGGGCTGGACATCACCGCCGCCGTGAATCGCGCGCCGCCACGTGGCCGCGGGCCCGCATCGCTGAGCCTCCCCGCCGCCCGGCCCGCCGAGGCCCGTAGCGGGCCCCCACGGGCCCAGTCGCCGCCGCCCGCCCCCGCGTCGCCCCGCCGCCATCTCCTCCCGAGCCGGCAACGCCCTCCACGGCGCTCCGCCGTCTTCCCCAGCCCCGGCTGCCCGAGCCGCCGCGCTCCATCGTCGGCATCGTCGACCCGCGGGAGGAAGCCGCCTCCGCCCGGCGCCGCCGCCTCCGGCCGCCTCCGCTGCGCCGCCCGCCGCAGCCGCCGCCGCCGTCCGGCCTCCCCCTCGTCGCCAGCAACCTCCTCCTCTCCGGCAGCTACAGTTCCTCGCCGGAGTTCCTTGATTTCCGTGCGCGAGATCTAGATCCAAAAAACCCTAGGTCAAATTCGTCTAAGTCCAAAAATTTTAGTACAAGTGCACATGTTCATGACCCCGTAACTTTGCATCTGTAGCTCCGATTCATACATATAGCATATCAAAATGTTCATCTCATAGAGTAGAACATTTCATTCCATTGCATCATTTTCATTTGAGCTCATCTTGATGCCTGAAATGCTGTTAGAAGAGGGCTACTTGAGTTAATTGTCAGATCTGCTGCTCCATTTAGGTTTTTGTCATTTTTGCCATGATTAATGTGTGCATGCTATGCCCTGATGCTCTACACGTGTTTTGTGAAGGGTTTTGTCATCTTTCCAGAGGTGCAACCCATGTATTTTTGTGATGTGTGAGGTGACTTGTGCAAGCTTGCAAAGTGGTGCACTTGCTAATTCTGTTTTCAGGGACTTAGTAATTTTACAAAGTCCTGGAGCTGTTTAGCTCATGATGCCATATGTTCATGTTGTTTCCTAGTGATCCGTGCCTCTTTTGAGGATGATCAGTAAGGATGTTTTGTTAATATTGTAGTGCTCTATCCATCCATGTCTTTGTTTGCATTTATGGAGCACCCTAGCTTGAGTCAATCGAGCTCGAATCTGGGCAGATTGTCAACTTGTTTGCAATTTTTCCGGTGATGTTGTAGTTGATCCGTGCATGCCATGCTATTGTTCTTGCCATGTCTAGCTTGCATGTTGTTCCTTCTTGATGGATGTATGCTTGTCTTGCCATGACTTGCTCTGTAGTGAGTGCATCGAGCTCGTAAACATGCCTACTTGAGTTATATTTTAGCATGTGTCAGTTTTCACTGTCTGAAAACTGATTATGTTTTTGCTATGTTCACGTGCTTGCAATTGTATTTTCTGATCCCTTTTGGCTCAAGGTAACTAAGGGACTTTTATTAAGCTCTTTGAGTAGCTCCATGCCATGCTTTACTTTTCCATGTTCAGATCCTGTAGCATGTAGTTTTATTGCTCCGAAGAGGGCTACCTGATCTGAAATTCCAGACAAGTGATAATTTCACTAAGTCTGAGATCTGTTTGCCATCTGCATTTTTTCCATGCTTGTTTGAACCTGTTAATGGATGAATTGGCCATAGCTCAGTGCTAGACTTTTGTTAAGAATCTTGTGTGCATCCCTTCCATGTATTTTGTTGTCATGTTTGGTTGCTGTAGCATGTTCATCTCATTGCTTTTAGATGCCTACTTGCTGTAATCGCAGACTGGTGTCATTTTTGAATCGCTTGCCATTTCCAAACCGTAACTCCGATTCCGGCATTCTTTATATCGTTTTCAAGCGATTTCATCTCATCTTTCCAGTGGCACACTTGGATTTCCATGTTGAGTCCAGGTTCATGCATTTCCTGTCATATCTTGCATTTTGCATCCCGCATCGCATCCCGCATAGCATATCATCTTTGCATTGTGGTGTTTGAGTTTGCACGTGGTTGATTGTATCCTTGTTGCTTGTTTGTCTTGTTTGGGTAGATCCGGGAGACGAGTTCGCTAACGAGGAGCCCATTGAGTTTGCTTTCGAGGATCCAGTCAACTCTGACAAATGTGTAGGCAAGATGATCATACCCTCGAAATCAGTACTATCTTTGCTATGCTAGTTTGCTCACTCTTTTGCTATGCCACTGCTACGATGCCTACCACTTGCTTTCAATCCTCCCAAATTGCCATGTCAAACCTCTAACCCACCTTGTCCTAGCAAACCGTTGATTGGCTATGTTACCGCTTTGCTCAGCCCCTCTTATAGCGTTGCTAGTTGCAGGTGAAGATTGAAGGCCGTTCCTTGTTGGAACATTTAATTACTTGTTGGGATATCATTAAATTATCTTGCTATCTTAATGCATCTATATACTTGGTAAAGGGTGGAAGGCTCGGCCTCTCGCGTAGTGTTTTGTTCCACTCTTGCAGCCCTAGTTTCCGTCACATCGGTGTTATGTTCCCGGATTTTGCGTTCCTTACGCGGTTGGGTTATAATGGGAACCCCTTGATAGTTCGCCTTGATTAAAGCTTTTCCAGCAATGCCCAACATTGGTTTTACCATTTGCCACCTAGCCCTTTTCTTTCCCTTGGGTTCTGCAGACTCAAGGGTCATCTTATTTTAGCCCCCCCGGGCTCGTGATCCTCTGAGTGTTGGTCCAACTGAGCGATGTCCGGGGCTACCAGGGGCAACTCTGGGCTGGCCTACCTGACATCTTGCTCATCTAAGTGTGCCCTGAGAACGAGATATGTGTAGCTCCTATCGGGATTTGTCGGCACATTCGGGCAGTGTTGCTGGTCTTGTTTTAACCTATCGAAGTGTCTTGAATTACCGAGATACCGAGTCTGATCGGAACGTCTTGGGAGGAGGTCTATTCCTTCGTTGACCATCAGAGCTTGTCATGGGCTAAGTTGGGACTCCCCTGTAGGGATTTGAACTTTCGAAAGCCGTGCCCGCGGTTATGGGAAGATGGGAATTTGTTAATGTCCGGTTGTAGATAACTTGAACCTTAATTTAATGAAAATGAATCAACTGAGTGTGTTACCGTGATGGCATCTTCTCGGCGGAGTCCGGGAAGTGGACACGGTGTTGGAGTAATGTTCGCGCAGGTTGCTCTCTAGTTTCTCGTTCGCGCCTTGCCTCCTCTTCTTGCTCTCTTTTGCGAATAAGTTAGCCACCATACTTGCTAGTCGCTTGCTGCAGATCCACATATTTTACCTTGCCTTACAAGCTTAAATAGTCTTGATCGCGAGGGTGCGAGATTGCTGAGTCCCTCTGGCTCACAGATTACTATCACACCAGATGCAGGGCCTGATGATTCCGCTCCAGGAGACGCGTATGAGCTCAAGTGGGAGTTCGACGAAGACTCTCAACGTTACTATGTCTCCTTTCCCGATGATCAGTAGTGGTGCCCAGTTGGGGGTGATTGGGACCGTGTCGCATGTTGGGTTATCTTTTATTTTGGCGCCGTAGTCGGGCCATGAGTGTTTGGATGATGTAATGTTTTTTATGTACTTGATTGACATGGTGAGTGTAAGCCAACTATGTTATCTCCCCTTTCATTATTATGTTACATGGGATGTTGTGAAGACTGCCCAACTTGCGACATATGCCTTCAATGCTATTATGCCTCTAAGTCATGCCTCGACACGTGGGAGATATAGTCGCATCAAGGGTGTGACAAAAGGGGGCAAGCGCAGCCGCGGAGTACCGAGGAATCAGGCAAAGGTTGCCATTTCGGTGCAATGAGACCAAGACTAGGAGGACTACGAGACGGAGGTCACCGTGGAGCCCAAGACGGCGCCATCACCAGAGCTTTGTGCAGGCGAAGACTACTTTTGTCAGGGTAGCTAGTACTAGCTGTCCCCCTTCAAATTAGCCCACCATTGTTGGCTCCCTTCCCGCTCGATATTTGGGAAGAGGACTAGGGCCTCTATAAATAGGACCGGCCACCCACAGAGTAAAGGGGGCTGAGGGGTTGGAAGGAGAGAGAGGGGTTTCGATCAGAAAGAGAGAGAGAGAAAGGTGACTGAACTCCTCCCAGCAGTTCATCACCCCAGCCAAGAACAGACCCTCGCGAGGCTGTTCTTCCTTGTATTGTTCATCATCATCTGCCCAAGAGGCAATCCACCATGCCACACACTGGAGTAGGGTATTACACCACAATGGTGGCCCGAACTAGTATAAACCCTGTGTGTCTTGTGTTGTTCCTTCCATAGTTTAGATCTTAGCAAGGCGAAGGGGTGCAGGTAGGTAGGAGGCGAAATCTCCATGCGCACCCAGTGTTCGAACCTCAAGGGTCTGTCGGAACCCGAAATCCGACATTTGGCGCGCCAGGTAGGGGTGCTCCGGGGTTCGTCTTCCACCACCCCGTTCTCCTCCGACCATCACGCCCATGCCTGATGCTCATCGGGCCCGCGCCGAGCGCAGGGCCGCACTCGCTTCCCACGTCGCCCAGACGGCCCCTGTGGGCGAGCGTCCTCGCCGTTCCCCGTCACCTGCCGTCAATGCCGCCACCGGCCCGGTGTGGGACGATCAGCAATCATTGTCCCAGCATCCGTCCGTGCGGCAAGACGGCCGCACCGCGACTCCCTCGCTCACCCCAGCTGGTTCTTTGTCCCGCGTGCTCCGCGCGCCCATGGAGGCTCGGGCTGCACTAATCGCGGCAAACAAGCTCCTGCGCTACCGTCCCGTCGACGACGTCTACGAAGAATGGCTCGACCGCGTCGCCGAGCTCGTCCGCGCCGCAGGGGGCTCTCTAGCGCCGTCCGTTCCGCTGCACCGCACCCCGCCCCGCGCAGGCGATGAAGCTCCGGCGGTGCCCCGGCCGCCTCCTCCTCAGGAAGGCGCCATGGCTCCAAGTCACGTGGCCCCTGGGCGGAACCCGCTCCGTCAGGTGCCAGCGCGGCAGGACTAGAACTGTCAAGAAGTCCCTCGCCCGCAAGAAGCTGCCCGGGCGCTCCCTGCTCCAGCACATCGCGACCATGCTCCTGCTCCCGCGCGCCAAGACCTCGCGCCGCTCCCAGCTGCACCTCGTGGGGACATGCAAGACCAAGCTCCCCGCCATCCAAGGCCTCCCGTGGCCACAGCAGGCTGCCGCGCCTTCACCGCCGAGCTACGCAGCGTCGCGTGGCCCGGCAAGTTCAAGCCGGACTTGCCCCCTCGCTACGACGGCACAGCTGACCCTGCGGAGTTCCTCCAGCTCTACGAGCTGGGCATCGAAGCTGCCAACTGAGATGAGAAGGTCATGGCGAACTGGTTCCCCATGGCGCTCAAGGACGGGGCCCGCACCTGGCTCCTGAACGTGGCCCCAGGCACAATTTCCTCCTGGGACGAGATGCGCACCCACTTCATCGCCAACTTCCAGGGCACTCGCGACCGGCCACCCACCGTGAGCGACATGCACAACATCAAGCAACAGCCCGGGGAGACCCTGCAGAAGTACATCCACTACAAGAAATATGTCAACTTATGACCACCACTATTGGTCACTGAATGGTCACAAATTTCCATTTATGACCTTTTTGTGACCAAAAACATAAGGTCAAAAGCTGGGCGTCGTAAACTAACTATAGCGACCTTTAACAAAAGGTCATTGATCCTATGACCTTCTGTTTTGGTCGCTAGCTCTCTCCCCAGGCCATGTCGGATCCGACGTGGCAATCTGACGTGGCAAAATTGCGACGAATTGAAAAGGTCGTTGGTTAAAATAAGCCTGGTCCAATTGGGGGTTTTACATGGGCTGAGCCCATTAATTCCGCCCATTTTATGGTTTTTTCAGTTAATTTTCGCTAGCTACATGGGCCTAGCCCAACATGGCGTTTTTTGTTTTCTAAGCCTTTTCCATTTTCTGGGCCTCAGCCTTTTTGTGGTCCATTTTCTATTTTTGAGAATTTTTTGTTCCATCTTTGTCCAGCATTGTTTGGGCCAAAGCCTCTTCCAACCCATCAATATATTCAGCCCGTTAATTCATAGAACTGGACAACCGAGAAGTATATGAGTTTTTTTTATTTTGCTATCAAAGCAATATTTGTTTCGCCGTACAATCATATATCATATGTACATCTTCATCAGATTATCTATACATAAGCAATAGCAACTAAAAGAATGCCATCTATGTCAAACGACAGCAAAGCAACAAAGAAGATATACTGCCATCACAACTCCAATAGACAACTAATGTACACTACCTACGAGAAGGCCAAACAGAAAAGGAATCGCTGAAAAGATGATCACTAGCTTAGATATTCAGAGACCACTGCCATGTTGTCAATTGGATTTGGTTGCAACCCTTCCAGTTTGCTAAGAGCATCTTTCCAGCAGCATATCTTCTCATAACCTAAAAAGAGAACATAAACCAGCATAAGAATTTGAAACTTCTTGTCCTACCAAAACATTAGTACTTGTTTAAAACAAAGGATTATTAGCAAAAGTTATTTCCAGCAGCATATCTTCTCATAACCTAAAAAGAGAACATAAAACAGCATAAGAATTTGAAACTTCTTGTCCTACCAAAACATTAGTACTTCTTTAAAACAAAGTAGTAGTTTTAGCACACTAGTACATGTGACATGAAGTTTGGCTAAATTACAGAGATAAGTCCCACTATAACAGCAAGTCCTACTATAAAAGTTTCAACTAATGCTACTACTGATGCATGACAATATGTGTGTCAAATAGTTACTGCAATATTTAAATAATCTCTGGCAAGTTTCATCTAATGTTTCATTTAGATTTAGTTAATGGAAAAGACTCATCTCTCGAGTAGTTTAATTGAAAAGAATCTACAGAATACTCCAGTAATTAGAGTACACAGCTGAGATGCTGGAAAGAACATTGCATAGGCAGGACAAACTACTCCATCTCAGACCGATCCTTGGACTTTGCTTGAATGGAGGACTTGACACGGTTACTATCCAGTATCCTGCCATATAATCTCTTGCGGTCCTTTATGTATCGAGTCTGAAAGATATATATTTTTTGTGAGCAGTCAGCACAACAAAATCAACCAGAAACAATACAAGATGACTTTGATTTAGACATTTCAAACCATGCATGTTCAGAACATAAATTAGTACTAGTTCTCTATATATGGTGTTCATTTATTTCAGCATCATATATATGGACTTTGAATGTAAACAAGCAGCCAGATTTAATTTCATGCCAAAGTTTCTAGATAAGGCACAGATTAGGTGATGGTTTAAACTGTAGCACCAAACTGTAAAAACAAGCAAAGATTAGAGGATGGTTTCAAAAACTTCATATATATTCATCTAAATTACTTCTTCAGTATAGTATAGTACATAGCATGGATGGGTTTGAGTTCAAATGTTTGCTTGCACGTTTACTACCCATATACTTAGGCACATGGAAAATCAACTACAAGCGGGAACACGATGAGTCAAAACAAGCTAGTAAGACACTAGCAGTAGAGCAACCATAATGTGAAGCAAACAGAGGAATCACAAGGTAATTCTACTAATTTCATTGAAAGAATAGTGGCAATTTTAGGCAGTGTGCTAGATGAGGTACAAACTGAATACTAGTACAGATTAAAGTAGGTTGAATGTTGAGCGGCACATATAATATGATGGTAAGAAAATGATGGCATCAAACAGATTGACAACAAGAATTTCTCAGCTTGGGCATGGAGAGCTCTATATAATTGACAGATCCTCAAAGCAATTTTCATTACATCAGGATTACATCAGTTACAGCTTACAGCTTACAGGTTACAGTACTAACATGTCCTGGGCGTCAACACATCCACTCTCAACACAGAGAAACACTTGAGCATTGGGATTAGTTTGTTCATGTGGGTTGCGATTGGTGCGGCAGTGCCGGTTGAACCCCCGGGTTCAGACCATTTCAGTTTGTACGGCATCAAACCAAACCACCCCAGTCCAGTTCGATTTTCTGTTCAACATAGACCAATCCAGTCTGTTCCTATTAAGCACCCATTTGAACCCATACGTACCAAACTACCCCAAAGCAACAACAGAACCAAATAAACCAAACTAACCCGCCTGATTCCCATGTTGAATGGACAGCAAGCAAGCACGCACTCTATTTTGATAGTACAAAGTTGTGCAAGCAAGCACACACTATAACATGGACAACAAGTTCAGAGATTCAGTGTATAAGCGGAAACCGGGAAGCAATGATTCTCCAAGAACTCACCCACGAGGCCAGGATCGGCACTGGAAACAGGGACAACAAGTGCTGGAGGAGATGAGGGCGTCGGCTGTCACCTGTCAGGACTGGAGGCGGGAGCAGTGGCGTCCGTGCTCTAATGGCAAGGGACTGTAGACGGGAGCAGCGGTGCCCTAGTCTGAGTCGGAGAAGATGATGTCGACGTCCGTGATCCAAGCCCAGTGCTCCCGGCCGCCTCCCGCAGGAGGAGGCCACCCTGCCCGCCCGCCCGCCCGGAGGAGGTGAACTCCGGTGCATGCTCCCGCCCCTCACCATAGCCGGAGACCAGGAACATGGTGAACGCATATCTACAAAAAGGAGCATGAGACGAGGTGAGGTGAGGAGATGCTGCACGAAGAAGGAGGGGAGGGGCTTACCGGTGCTAGATCCGGCCACCTCTGGCCTCGCCGTCGTCGCATGTGGCAGATCCTGACGAAGTTAAAGTGGTGGCCAGAACCCTAGCCACGGGTGATGTTGCGGGCTTGCAATAGAGGGTGCGAGACATGGATCTGACGGGAGGGGGGAAGAGCTCCGTGAGGGGAGCCCGGGGTGTGCTGCTCGCCGGCGAGAGCCGCCTCAACTCGCCGGAATCGAGTGGAGCAGAGGAGTCACGGGAGGGAGAGAGAGAGAGGGCTCGCGGGGGAGAAGGGCTCGCGGTGAGGGAAGGGGATGGGAGGTAGGAGGAGGGCATGGGGAAGGCCATGGACGGCGGGGAGCTCGGCCGGAGGGAGGTGGAGGCGGCGATCTAGAAAGGAGGAGGTGGCGGCTGCGATCTGGAAGGGAGGAGGAGTGGTGTGCGGGCGGATCTGGAAGGGGAGAGGAGGAGAAGAGAGCGAGGGAAAGAAAGGAGGCGGGGGGGTGGATGTAAAATTACAACAGGGCAGAGGTAGGGTTTCGGGGATGGTGTGGAAGGGCTGATGACTGCCGTTGGATCCACGATCATCCAACGGTAATCGATGCATGATCCGCGTGATGCGTCCACGGACCAATCAGAATACAGTACGACGTTATGACCATCTAAATTGGTCAAAAAATTCATTTTCTATTTTTCGAGTGCATAAATTGAGTTTTTTTTAAATGACCTACCACATATTTGTTGCAAAATGGGACCAGATCATTTTTATAATATATTAGGCCATATTTAATGTTCAATTGACAAAATGATTGGTTGTCAAAAGTTTTCATTTTCTTTGGACGAAAAAACCATTTTTCATTTTCTGAGTGCCCGAAAGGAGGTTTTTTTGTGAAGGAACTACCAAATAATTGTTGCAAAATTGGACCAAATTGATTTTCTAAAATACTAGGACATATTTAATGCACAATTGACAAAATGGTTGGGTGTAAAAAGTTTTGATCCACCTCTCGTCAAAAAGACAAATTTCCGCCGATTCAGCTGGAAGCTGGTTAAATTTGAACTGCAGCTGCCTCATAGTTCGCTATTTATTTTTTACAAAAATCATTTCTAGGTACATAAGTATCTATTTAATCAGAGAAACACCAAAAGTTTTCCAAGATTCAACCACTAGCTAGGAACGGTCAAGCCCACCGTTTTGACCGCATTTTGAAACGGGCATAAAAAAATCAAAAAAAATCAAAAAATGGGAAACCTTCGCATTGTGTCATTATATGTGGCCAAGTTCCCATGAAAAATAACAAACTTGTAATACGCCAATTATTTTAAAAAATGTTCTCAGAAATGAGCTATCATCTCTGAAGATTCATGGCTTTCAAGCCAAATGATCAATCTTATGGCCACATTCATGGCATAGTTTGTTCAAATGATCTCATATTGTGCACAAGGGTGCATATTGGAATGGTAAACAATGTTGCCTAAGGAAGTTTTCATTTTCTTTGGACGAAAAAACCATTTTTCATTTTCCGAGTGCCCGAAAGGAGGTTTTTTTGTGAAGGAACTACCAAATAATTGTTGCAAAATTGGACCAAATTGATTTTCTAAAATACTAGGACATATTTAATGCACAATTGACAAAATGGCTGGGTGTAAAAAGTTTTGATCCACCTCTCGTGAAAAAGACAAATTTCCGCCGATTCAGCTGGAAGCGGGTCAAATTTGAACTGCAGCTGCCTCATAGTTCGCTATTTATTTTTTACAAAAATCATTTCTAGGTACATAAGTATCTATTTAATCGGAGAAACACCACAAGTTTTCCAAGATTCAACCACTAGCTAGGAACGGTCAAGCCCGTCGTTTTGACCGCATTTTGAAACAGGCATAAAAAATTCAAAAAAAGTCAAAAAATTGGGAAACCTTCGCATAGTGTCATTATATGTGGCCAAGTTCCCAAGAAAAATAACAAACTTGTAATACGGCAATTATTTTAAAAAAGTGTTCTCGGAAATGAGCTATCATCTCTAAAGATTCATGGCTTTCAAGCCAAATGATCAATCTTATGGCCACATTCGTGGCATAGTTTGTTCAAATGATCTCATATTGTGCACAAGGGTGCATATTGGAATGGCAAACAATGTTGCCTACGGAAGTTTTCATTTTCTTTGGACGAAAAAACCATTTTTCATTTTCCGAGTGCCCGAAAGGAGGTTTTTTTGTGAAGGAACTACCAAATAATTGTTGCAAAATTGGACCAAATTGATTTTCTAAAATACTAGGACATATTTAATGCACAATTGACAAAATGGTTGGGTGTAAAAAGTTTTGATCCACCTCTCGTGAAAAAGATAAATTTCCGCCGATTCAGTTGGAAGCGGGTCAAATTTGAACTACAGCTGCCTCATAGTTCGCTATTTATTTTTTACAAAAATCATTTCTAGGTACATAAGTATCTATTTAATCAGAGAAACACCAAAAGTTTTCCAAGATTCAACCACTAGCTAGGAACGGTCAAGCCCGCCATTTTGACCGCATTTTGAAACGGGCACAAAAAATTCAAAAAAAAATCAAAAAATTGGGAAACCTTCGCATTGTGTCATTATATGTAGCCAAGTTCCCAAGAAAAATAACAAACTTGTAATACGGCAATTATTTTAAAAAAGTGTTCTCAGAAATGAGCTATCATCTCTGAAGATTCATGGCTTTCAATCCAAATGATCAATCTTATGGCCACATTCGTGGCATAGTTTGTTCAAAAGATCTCATATTGTGCACAAGGGTGCATATTGGAATGGCAAACAATGTTGCCTAAGGAAGTTTTCATTTTCTTTGGACGAAAAAACCATTTTTCATTTTCCGAGTGCCCGAAAGGAGGTTTTTTTGTGAAGGAACTACCAAATAATTGTTGCAAAATTGGACCAAATTGATTTTCTAAAATACTAGGACATATTTAATGCAAAATTGACAAAATGGTTGGGTGTAAAAAGTTTTGATCCACCTCTCGTGAAAAAGATAAATTTCCGCCGATTCAGTTGGAAGTGGGTCAAATTTGAACTGCAGCTGCCTCATAGTTTGCTATTTATTTTTTCCAGAAATCATTTCTAGGTACATAAGTATCTATTTAATCATAAATACATGGTTTGGTGGCAATACGTCGAGGTTTGGGTGGTGGCCGAGGGCCCCATCTCTAGGCGCGTAAACTCGCATGCCCGCCGCGTGGTCACCGCGTGACCGTGGCGTTGCCATGTGTTTTGGGTGGCCTAGACATGTCTAGTGGGTTGGGCACTCCCCAGGTTGGTGCTAGGAAGAAAATTACAACATAAGATTCTCACGAGGAGACCGATCGATGCTCAAACATGAATTCGCAGCCAAGTGTTTGATTAGCGGTACGGAAAATGCACATGGCCAATGGGTGTGAGTTTTGGCTGAGGATGATCATCTACTAAGGAGAATGTCTTCACAAATTTTGAGCTCAAAAGGAGGATCCTAGGTGGTACTTGCTTTGCAAAGTACCACGCTGGACAAAAATATGAATGTTGAAGCTGGGCTCAAAATAATGAATGGAGTGAGCTGAAATTTTGTGAAGGATGGTTATTTGGGAATAGGAAAGCATTGTAGAAAATTGATACCATTTGGACATGCCAAAGTAGTACTTCCTTCACAATGCTCTTCTATGGACAGAAACTTGGGAAAACTAGTGAGAGAGATTGGAAGAATGAAATGAGCTCAAAATTGGTGTAGGTAAGTTACTTAGGTATGGTCATGCGCTGGTAAATTTTCAGATCATTTGGGTAAGCCTAGCTAGTACTTACTTCACAAAGCTTCTCTCGAGGTAGAAACTTTGGAAATTTCCCGAGAAAGATTTACTAGGAAAATTGAGCTGAATATTATCATGTGGCAATGATTTGGGTAAGGAAGAGTGCCCGAAAAGTTTGAGGGTAATAGGAGGGGTCTATATAACACTTGCTTTGCAACGTGCCAATTTGGCCATAAAATATAAATTGAACCTGGGCTCACATAGATGATTTGACTGAGCTGCAATTTGGAGGAGGGTGATAATTTGGACATATGAAGGAACTGTATAAATTTCATGTCATTTAGAGATATAAAAAAGGTACTTCCTTCACAATGCTTCTAGGTGGACAAAAACTTTGGAAATTTGCCGAAGAAGATTTGCATGCAAATGGAGCTGAATTTTGTCATGCGGTAATGATTTGGATAGGAAAGAGTGCCCAAAAATTCTGAGGGCAATCAAGAATATATAAATAGCACTTCCTTCATAAAGTGTTGTTGTGAACAGAGTAGGAAAATGAATATTGTTGAATTAGTTTTGAACTAGGGAAGGAAGGATTTTTATATATTTGATGAAGATATGCCCCAAAGAATTTATGAGATTTTTTTGGGAATTTTGGGAATGATATAAATATAGGTTGCTTCACAACCTAGGGCAAAAACTGCCACATGGACATGACACATAGGCAAAACTGATGAGATGGCGCCTAGTCATCGCAACCCACCACAATCTACAAGGCTATGACCATCTATATTGGTCATTAACAACTAGAAATAAGGCAGCGGACTAGCACTGTTTGCTTTGTGACCATTTCGTGTAAGGAAA
The DNA here is from genome assembly GCF_003073215.2 of Triticum urartu. Classification (NCBI taxonomy): domain Eukaryota; kingdom Viridiplantae; phylum Streptophyta; class Magnoliopsida; order Poales; family Poaceae; genus Triticum; species Triticum urartu. The sequence goes on from NC_053022.1 coordinate 470,268,805, forward strand.
TTACGACCTTTCTGACCAAAATGGTCGCAATGGTTTAGGGTTTGGAGCCCCCTGAATAGCTTTTGACCAATTGGTCTAAAATGGTCATAAATTTATGACCAATTCTTCGAGGGTCACTGACAGAAGGTCATAAGTTGACATATTTCTTGTAGTGATCCAGCACTTCAATAACGCACGCCTCAAGATTCCCAAGGTGACTGAGGAGGCCATCATCTCGGCCTTCTCCGATGGCGTGCGCGACGTCAAGATGAAGGAGGAGCTGGCGATGCATGAAGACCTGTGCACTTCCCTGGAGTTGTTCAACCTGGCAACCAAGTGGGCCAGGGCCGAGGAAGGGCGTCTCTCCCTCCTCGAGCTGCCTGCCGCAGACCCAGAAGAGAAGAAGCCCAAGGCCATGGATGTGAAGCGCAAGGGGGCTATCGTGCTCGCGGCAGAACCAGACACCAAGCGGGGCAGAGATCAGCCCGAACCTTCCAAGGGCAGCCGGTACTATGTGTACCACGACCTCCATACCCACAACACCAACGAATGTCAAGAGCTCCGAGCCGTGCAAGAAGGAAGGATCGGCCGTCGCCCTGACCGCAGTGACCGGGGCTACGGTCGAGGAGGAGGAAGGAACGCAGGACGCTAGGAAGACCGTGGACCGCGCCAAGGGTGGCGCAATCAACCTCGCGAGGATCGCTGGCAAGACCTGCCTCACGAGGGAGGCTGGAGAGATCAGCCTCACGAGGAAGACTGGATGGATCAGCCTCGCGAGGATCGCCCGCAAGGCAACGCAGGCCTCCCACCACTGCCGTCGCAGCCGAGGAGAAACGAGGACCGCCACCAGGACGAGGGTGCTGGGGGCTTCCAGGAGCCGCGCGCGATCGCCTGCATCCTGCGCGGGGCACAAGCCCCAGCCTCTTAGCGCAACTTCAAGCAGTTCGCCCGCGAAGTGAACGCAGTCCTCTCCAGACTCGAAGCCACGCAACCTCTCAGGTGGTCGGCGTGCGCCATCACGTTCAGCTCAGCAGATCAGCTCAAGTGTGCGGCTACAGCCGGAGTCCTCCCGATGCTTTGTTCCCTAATCATCAGCAACGTGGTGGTCACCAAGACCCTCATCGATGGCGTGGCAGGGCTCAACGTCCTGTCCGTGGAAATATTTAACAACCTCCAAGTGCCCTACAGCTAGCTTCAGCCAACCAAGCCTTTCTCCGGTATCACCGGCGGCTCCATGGTCCCGATTGGGCAGGTCCGCCTCCCTGTCACCTTCGGGGCACGCCACAACTACCGCACCGAGCTCATCGACTTCGATGTCGCTCACATTAGCCTGCCGTAAAATGCCATCCTTGGGTACCCAGCGCTGGCCATGTTCATGGCTGTAACTCACCACGGCTACAACGTCCTCAAGATGCCAGGAAGCGGCGGAGTCATCACGGTGCCCTATGAAGAGAAGGACGCGGTGTGTTCCCTGGAACGAGCCTTTCAGGCCGCGTCACTGGAAGACCCGGATCGTGGAAGCAGGAGGCCTCCCGAGACCGCCCCTAAGAAGAAGAAGACATCGTCCTGCCCGACCACTCAGGAGGCAGGCCCCTCTGGTCCCGTGCCTGCCCAAGGGGAACCTCCTTCCATCGCATAGGAAAGCCCGCCCGGCGCCCTCCTCAGGCAGGGCTCGGGGGCTCTCCCCTGGAGGGGCACCGACCTAGCTAGGGTCACGAGGGAGGCGCTTGGGCACCACATGGAGGCGTGTTTCGAAGCACGTTTCCCTCAAGAAGGAGCAAGGCAAGGAGATCCAGACCCTCAGGAGTTCGTCAGCGAGGCCATTCAGGAGCTACAGGAGTCAATAGTCATGAAAGGCGGCCGCCGCCTACCAGCAGGTGGCTCCCCATCCAGGCTAGGATGGTGGGCTGCGCGTCTGCATCGACATACCAGGGCTCAACCGAGTCGCCTCTCTGGAGCGCCTCTGGCCCTCGCGAGTGGGGCGCTGCGGAGGCCCACCCCACAGTTACGTTCGCATGCCTTACGGCTTGCCGAACGCGGCTGACACGTACCAGCGCCTCATGAGGGGCATCACGGAGGCACGAGAGGCCAGGCATTCCGCAGCCCCTGGCAGGGATGGAGATAGCCCGCGAGGAGCCGCCAGCGCCTCCGGAGCCTCCCGAGGCCCCTGGGCCTGGGGGCTCGTGAGGATCGGCTCCCGCAGCCCACCGAGCCTGCTACACCAATGCTCCTTCGTCCTCAACATCATCAGGTGACATCTTTCGAGTTTTATTTCCAGCTGGGAGCGCCCCCCCAGGGCTGCATTATTCCCAGGCCGCGTGGGTCCGTCCCTGCGGCGTGTATCCCTTTTTTATTCCATGTTGTTAGCTTACCTTGTTGGGGGCGCCCCTCGGGCTGCATGACGCCCCAAGTCGCTCGGGCCTGACCCAGTGATGTCCGCATTCCCAACATCTATTTGAACGAATCCACTCCTTCGCAGCTAATGTGTTTTACCTAGTTGCCTGCTCAGCTGACGCCAACTAACGGAGCTGCTCCCAAATGGCACGACGCTTGCGCATGGGTCCGTCCCTGCTACACCGACAAACCTGGATGGCTGAGCTCTGGCCGCGGCAGCCCCGCATAGCGTCACCTCGTCAAGCCTTCAGTTCCTCACTACCCCTCGGAAGCAACCAACGGCGGACTGTCAATTGTCATGGCAACCCCTTGTTTTTTCTATGATGGACCTGCAGGACCGCCTGAAGGAGCTGCGTCAGGCAAGGCCCTTGCGGTGACTCCTTCGCTCTCGTCCGCGCGAAGCGCTTGCACGTTAAAGGGGGGGTGCCTGAGCACCGCGACTCAGGGCTCCTACTGGCTCTCCAGCCCTCACCCTCTGGCCTTGACCACGGCATCGCGACCTGGCATACCAGCGACGGCTGAGACTCGCTCGAGGGCCGGGACCTGAGGACGTAGAGTAGAAAGGGGAGCAAAGGCGAGAGGGGAGAGACACACGAGGACCTCACCGAGCAACCTCACGCCTGCCGATGCACGGACCCGGCGACACACCAGAGAGCGGCCCCAGATTCTTGACATAAGTCATCACCCAGAAGCGCCAGCTATCGTGGCACCATCCCCGCACCTAATGCTATCCCGTGCTAGCGACGCCGCTCTCCTTTCTCACCAAACGACGGCTGCTTGGGTGCCAAAGGGGACCTCCTGAGCATCGCGACTCAGGGGCTCTTACCGGACTCTGGGTCGCTCACCTCCTGGCCTTGACCACGGCATCACGACCTGGCATACCAGCGACGGCTGAAGCCGCCTTGGGACTAGGACCTGTCGGAGCAGAGCACCAAGCCCTCGTGAGGTTCGAAAGGGAGGACTGAGCTAAGACGGAATGAGCAACTCGAACAATTCTACGACAAGGGTTATATTAACAAAACAGGATCACAGGCACCTTACAAGCCCCCACGGGACGCGTTTTTGATTCCTCGCAGGGAACAGATCCTAAAGGGACACAGACTACGCGCGTCCCTGCAAAAGACGCCATCATCAATAGTGGGCCGTCAAGCATCGATGCAAACCCCATCCAGATCAGAGTCGGCGGCGGCCTGACGAGCCCGCCCTGCTCCAGGAGCGGCACCGGCTCCGGGGGCTCGTAGCTGTCGTCGCTCGTCTCTGGAGTCGCGAAGAGCTCGCCGGAGTCGCTGGAACCTCCAACGCCTCCATCGCCTGAGGAGGCGCCAAGGGAGCGGTTGGCGGGCCCAGTCCTCGTCGCGGCAGGGTTCTAGCCTCCTTCCCCGGAGCAGCACTCCAGCCGGCGCCCGCTCGCATCGAAGACCTTGAAGAGCATCACCGAAGCACCGTCGTAATCCAAGTGGACCGCAAAGATGCCCCTTATCCTGCAAACCCGGGCGATCTCTCTCCAGCCCCGTGTCATGAAGACCTCGCCCGGGGCAACGACCGCGACCTCTGCCTCGGTCGCGAGGGTGCTGCAGCCGGCGTGCTGCAGCCAGAGCTCCAGGGGCTCCCCCTGCGGGATGATGGAGGCGAAGAAGGGAGGAAGGCGGATCCAAGACTGAAGAGGAATGACGGCGTGAAGCACGAACTCTCGGGAGGAGTCCTCGGTGTGGACCCCAGGGGGGACGACCCACACCTTCGTGACCCGCCGGCGCCGACGGCGGCGCCGCTCGTGGCGGTCAGCATCAGCTCCTTCAGGGCCCTCGACGTGGGTGTACAATGGAAGTGGGAACCCCGGCGGCACCCGCTCGCACCAAGGCCTCGACACCACCTGAAGGGCCCCCTCATCCGGGCCATGGGGGGTGAGCCGTTTCTTCGGCGGGAGTGGGTCTGGTTCCCCTCGGGGAGCCTTTCCCTTCTCTGCCGTCGAGAACCGACGGATCGGAGCCATCGCAGCAAGACAGAGCAAGGATCGGGAAGAAGGAGAAGCAAGGAGGGATGGCCTGGAAGGGCGCGCGCTGTTCCGTACTTATGGCCGGCGAAGGCCAACTACCTACCTCCACGATTGCAGGTAATCATGACCCACTTTGCATGCAGGGGCTTGTCCAATCCGTGCAGTTGCCAAGGCGCCATGGGGAAGTGGAGACGCCCACGTCCAACCAACCGCCACGCGGCGCCCAAGGCCACAGGCTGTTAGGGCCCGCGGTGCTTCGCTCTTGCCCTTCCGCCTCCCTGCACGGCCAAGTCCGGGCGCGCCTTGGGCCTGGGGTCTACTGTCGGTGTTCTGGGAACGGGGGTCCCCAGACTTGCCTGCCTGCGGCCTACGGCGTCGCTCAAAGGGGGGCCCAGCGCGGCCCATCTTCACCAACACAAACCCAAGACCCTCGCGAGGGGCCAAGCCTCGCGGGGCGGACGACGCGGAGCTTCCTCAAGCACGGCCTCTTCGAGCTGGCTCACGAGGAGGCGGAGAGATCAAGGCGGGGTACCTCACGAAGTTCCCGTGATGCAAGCCATGACGACCGAGGGCGCCAGGCGGGTGCCAGCCCGCGCAGTGTCCACCTTTCCTCTTTGGTGCAAAGGGGGCAAGCGCAGCCGCGGAGTACCGAGGCATCAGGCAAAGGTTTCCATTTCAGTGCAACGAGACAAAGACCAGGAGGACTACGAGATGGAGGTCACCGTGGAGCCCAAGACGGCATCATCAGCAGAGCTTTGTGCAGGCGAAGACTACTTTTGTCAGGGTAGCTAGTACCAGCTGTCCCCCTTCAAATTAGCCCGCCATTGTTGGCTCCCTTCCCGCTCGATATTTGGGAAGAGGACCAGGGCCTCTATAAATAGGACCGGCCACCCACAGAGCAAAGGGGGCTGAGGGGTTGGAAGGAGAGAGAGGGGTTTCGATCAGAAAGAGAGAGAGAGAAAGGTGACTGAACTCCTCCCAGCAGTTCATCGCCCCAGCCAAGAACAGACCCTCGCGAGGCTGTTCTTCCTTGTATTGTTCATCATCATCAGCCCAAGAGGCAATACACCACGCCACACACTGGAGTAGGGTATTACACCACAACAGTGGCCCGAACCAGTATAAACCCTGTGTCTCTTGTGTTGTTCCTTCCATAGTTTAGATCTTAGCAAGCCGGAGGGGTGCAGGTAGGTAGGAGGCGAAACACCAGCCCAAGTAGCCCCCATGGGCCGTTTTATGATGGTAATCTTAAACCGGGACTTTGCAATACTTTAATCCTCTCCTGCTGACCCTCAAAATGCCAGGTCCTTAGTGGAAACAAAACCAATACTTTACCAATGTAATTATGTAGCTTTCCTCAGTGTAGCCCCCAAAGGCCAGTTTATCTTGGTGAGGTAATCCGGGTCTTGAATCCATGCATCCGTTTTGAACAGATGTACATTAACCCCCAAGTGTCAAGGATAATGCTTGCATTGTTCTGGAGAATTATAAAAGATGTATTCATAATAGAGCAAATAGGCATTAGCCCCCATGTACAAAGTGCATAACTTGTTATACGCTTAGTACTTAGAAAATACATATCCTATTGTTGACATATCTTCACTGTTATAGGCCGGGCTAAGCATTAGAGTTCCCCGAACCGCTGACCTGCAAGAGAACGTGAAGTACCAACAAGCGGAGGCTGTGAAAGCCAAGGAAGAGCTGACCAATACCCTGACAGCTATGGAAAAGCTAAAGGAGACTTTTAACAAGGAGCGTGCTGACTGGGAAACCGAAAAGGCCGGTTTAACCAAAAGAGCTGAGGATGCTGAAGCAACCCTGAAGCCAGTTGTAGATGAACTAACCGGCTTGAAGCGGCAAATTACCGCCATGACGTCCGCTGTATTTGGTAAGTATCTCCTTATGTTGTTTGTCCAATTCATGAGATCTTATTGTTTACTAGTTTGGCTGATATTAAACCATGACAGGCACTCGTATTACTCATCTGGGCGCTGATATGCGGATGAAGCTTAAAGCGGCTTACACCTTAGTAGAACAGCTTTACTCTGGATCCCAACATGCTATATGCACTGCAGCCTACAATAAACAGGCACCAACACTGATAAAAGAAACTCTTGAGAAGCTGGATGCTACCAGCCCAGATTACTGAACTGAAGAAGGAAGCCGCAAGAGCAGGAGCACTGACCACACTAATTCGGGCCAAGGCATGGATTCCGGATCTTGAAGCGGATGACATCATTAAAGGATATCCAGGTGTGAAGGAGGACGGTTCAAACTTCAACAATGATGATCTCCGAAGGCTGACAAAGGAGATTCGGCCAATAGCCAGCAAACTAGCAGAAGACACAGACTTATCTCATTTCCAGCCGGCTTACGATACTGAAGGGAAGAGACAGCCTGCCGAAATCCATGAAGTCGAAGAACTAGTGCCTCCAATCCGTAAGCATACTTATGCTCCTGATATTAACCCCTCCAGCCTTATCCATGAAGAAGCTGTGTTTCAAGCTTTAACCGGAATCGATTGGTCAACGGTTGATTTCCAGCATCTGGGAGGGATGAAGAAGAAGTGATTGCACCAAATGATCCTCAACCGTCAACTCGTCCAGATGAAGCATCTTAAACCGGCATCCGGTTTACCAGCTACTCTGTGCCTCTACTCTGAAACAATTATTCAATTGGAGCCGTTTTGAAGCTTCTTGTAATAGGATAGCAAAAAATCCCATTATCTGTCATGCCCTCGAGCATGTTATGTTGGTTTGACATGTGAAAAACTTGTTTCACTTTTTGGGATCTATTTATGCATAGCCCATGATGATTTGTGTTCCTGGATACAAGAACTTGAAAGTGTCCTAGTGGTTTACCACTGGACGGGTCATGATGTCCAAAAATATACAATACTTGGATGGATAATCAATGTTTGTATTAAAATAACATCTGCAAGATACCTTGTTGGATGGCCAACTACTTGTATGGTAAAGGTGAAAACACCAATCTGGAGCATTTGATAACTCATGGCCCTCTTACGTTGCATGTAGAAATCATATTGGGCTAAAAAGCCACCGAGGTGTTTGTACAAGAATGGTGACATCTAGTCAAAACCAGACCGGAGCAGTTTGCTACCGGTTTAGAATCTGATCATGTATTGACAACTAAGCGTTGAAAGTCAAGTCGGGTTGTAATGAACACCGGTTTGTCAGAAAAAATGCTTATAAATCCCTTATCATAAAAATAGCAAAAATACAAGAAATATGCAAGGGTTTTCATGGGCTGCCAGGCCATAAATCGAGGCTTTTCATGGGCTGCCAGGCCACTGAGTTAAACCATTTTACAAAGCCTTTTTAAGATGGACCTCAATCTTTAACCAATCACCGATTTAACTTTGGCAAGTTCAGGGTCCACGGGATTGACTTGTCAAACGTTCGATGGGTCATACCAGGTTTACCTAGACGGAGTGACTTACTTAAAGAGGCAGGATAACCCGAGGTTTTAGGTGAATACACCTGGCTTCCAAGCCTGGCTTGATAGCCTATTACTAGGGTTCAAAACTCATTGTTCTTTGAGAAGCAAAGAGCCCCCAGGTAATATGTGAGCTGTGCTCGGTGGTTACCTATGTTTGAGCTATGCTTAATGCAACAGACTCTCTTTGGCTCCACATAATTTCCTTTCGGCTTAACGCCTATCAAGAGGTGTAGCTATGGTGTGACAACAACCAAGCCCCCTAGTGATATCCATTTGTGGTGTTTAAACCGATCAAGAGGTGTAGCTATGGTTCAGATACGACCAAGCCGCCTAGTGATTTTCTTTATATCCGTGCGGCCATAGAGGCCAGTTTAACAAAACACCACTTTGTTAGTGGAATCTCTTGTAAGCTCACACACGATGTAAAAAGAACAGAGACCCCACTTTATTCGAGGCTCCGGTTTATTATATAATATATACATTGTCAAAAATATGTACATACGAAGAGCCTGTGGCTCAAGTATAGTAAGGCTGAAGAAGAGCTATATTCCACAGCCGCTTGGTCTCCTCCTCCGATTTACGTGAGTCTTTGTGCTCTCGAACATCAATGAGGTAGTATGACCCGTTGTGCAGATTCTTGCTGACCACAAAAGGTCCTTCCCTAGGTGGGGATAATTTGTGCATATCAGTCTGATCCCGGATGAGGCGGAGCACCAGATCTCCCTCTTGAAAAGTTATGGTCTTAACCCGGCGGCTGTGATGACATCGGAGATCTTGTTGATAAATCACCGAACGTGCTGCTGCAAGATCACGCTCCTCATCTAATAGGTCAAGTGAATCCTGACATGCCTTCTCATTATCAGCTTCAACATAAGCTACCACACGGGGGGAGTCATGACGGATGTCACTAGGAAGAACCGCCTCTGCTCCATAAACCATGAAGAAAGGTGTGTAACCAGTAAATCTGTTAGGTGTGGTGTTGATGCTCCATAACACAGAAGGTAATTCCTCCAGCCAGCAACCAGGTGTCCGCTTCAAAGGAAACATAAGCCAGGGTTTAATACCTCGCAAAATTTCTTGATTTGCTCTCTCCGCTTGACCGTTAGATTGGGGGTGAGCCACCGATGCTATATCAAGCCGGATGTGCTCACATTGGAAAAATTCCTCCATCTCTCCCTTTGACAGATTAGTACTGAGGGAGTCCCGGATTAGGGGGTCTTCGGACAGCCGGACTATATCCTTTGGCCGGACTGTTGGACTATGAAGATACAAGATTGAAGACTTCGTCCCGTGTCCGGATGGGACTCTACTTGGTGTGGAAGGCAAGCTAGGCAATACGGATATGTATATCTCCTCCTTTGTAACCGACCTTGTGTAACCCTAGCCCCCTCCCGTGTCTATATAAACCGGAGGGTTTTAGTCCATAGAACAACATACAATCATACCATAGGCTAGCTTGTAGGGTTTAGCCTCTCCAATCTCGTGGTAGATCAACTCTTGTAATATCCATATCATCAAGAATAAATCAAGCAGGACATAGGGTTTTACCTCCATCAAGAGGGCCCGAACCTGGGTTAACAATCGTGTCCCCTGCCTCCTGTTACCATCCGCCTTAGACGCATAGTTCGGGACCCCCTACCCGAGATCCGCTGGTTTTGACACCGACATTGCTGCTTTCATTGAGAGTTCCTCTATGTCGTCGCCTATAGGCTTGATGGCTCCTACTACCATCGATAGCGATGCAGTCCAGGGTGAGACTTTTCTCCCCGGACAGATCTTTGTGTTCGGCGGCTTCGCACCGCGGGCCAACTCGCTTGGCCATCTAGAGCAGATCGAAAGTTACGCCCCTGGCCACCCGGTCAGGTTTGGAAGCTTAAACTACACGGTCGATATCCACGGAGACTTAATCTTCGACGGATTCGAGCCCCTGCCTTGTGCGCCAGGCGGTCACGACGAGTACGATTTAGCTCTACCATCGGACCGTATTCAGGAGATCGCACCGACAGCCGCTCCGAGCCTCAATTCGGAGCCAGTTGCACCATCCATGGATGGGTGGATAGACCCCATCATGGAGGCCGCATCCTCAGCGGCGATCGAGCCGAATATTGACCTTACCCTTCACGAGAGCCGTGTCACCAAAATGCCGGATCCTTCTCCGGCCACGGACTCCGAACCGCCTGCGCCCGTTCCTATCGAATCCGATTGGGCGCCGATCATGGAGTTTACCGCCGCGGATATTTTCCAGCACTCGCCCTTCGGCGACATACTGAACTCATTAAGGTCTCTCTACTTGTCAGGAGGATCCTGGCCGAACTTTGCCCAGCAGGATTGGGATGCGGACGACGAAGAAATTCGGCGCCCACCCACCACCCACTTAGTAGCCACTGTCGACGACTTAACCGACATGATCGACTTCGACTCCGAAGACATTGACGGTATGGACGACGATGCGGGAGACGAAGAGGAACCACTGCCCACAGGGGACGGGACGCCCACTTCATCACATGACGTATACATGGTGGACACACCCAAAGAAAAATACGACGAGGAACGGAAGGACGCAGTGAAGGGTTGTTCCCTCGAGAAGCAGTCAAAGCGGCGGCGTAAACCCTGCTCCAAATCCCGCCTCGGCAGAAATAACGATTATATGGACCCAGCGATAGAGCGGGGTGAACCATTGCCCGACTAGGGCAACACGAGGAATCAAACCGAACAACCCGACTCCGTCGAAGTTAACAGTCCGGACGACACCACACTGGACAGGCGCCAGGAGCAACATAACGCCCACCAAAGGCTTGTTGCCACGGCAAGGAGCCTGAAAAAACAGAGGCAAAGGCTCAAGGCTGCACAAGACACGCTCAAAATCAAATGGAGTGAAGTACTCAACACTGCAGCGAAGTTAGGCAGTAATCGCCACACCAAGAGCTATCCGAAGCGAAAGCTGCTACCTGAATTTGATGAGGAGGCCTTAGATCCTCCACAATTAAAAAATAAAACGGCCATCCGGTCGGATAGACGACCTCATAGCCAACATAAAGCGGCAAACGATGCCGCACATAAACCAGTATGCGATCCGCGTAAGGGCTCGCATCAAAAGGATGACGCAACCAGTTCCATCTATGGACCACGCAAGCACTCTCCAACACACAATGCAACACAACAAACACCCGAACACCATGGTACACGCAAATACAGGGGTGCCGCACACCCTCTATGCTTCACCGACGAGGTGCTGGATCATGAATTTCCAGAGGGATTCAAACCCGTAAACATAGAGGCGTACGACGGAACAACAGACCCTGGGGTCTGGATTGAGGTATACATCCTACATATCCATATGGCTCGAGGAGATGACCTCCACGCCATCAAGTACTTACCCCTCAAGCTCAAAGGGCCAGCTCAACACTGGCTTAAAAGCCTCCGCGAAAACTCCACCGGAAGCTGGGAAGAGCTCGAAGATGCCTTTCGGGCAAATTTTCAAGGGACATATGTCTGACCACCGCATGCAGACGATTTAAGTCATATAAATCAACAGCCCGGCGAGTCAGCCCAAAAACTTTGTAACATGTTCCTCACTAAAAAGAACCAAATAGTCGACTGTCCGGATGCCGAAGCCTTAGCAGCTTTCAAGCATAGCGTTCGAGACGAATGGCTTGCCAGACACCCCGGTCAAGAAAAGCCGACAACAATGGCAGCATTAACAAGCCTCATGACCCGTTTTTGCGCAGGCGAGGATAGCTGGTTAGCCCGATGCAGCACCAACGACCCAAGTACATCCGAAGTCAGGGATGGAAACGGGAAATCACGACGCAGCAAGAATAAGCGCCGGAATAAGGAAGACAGTCCGAAGAGGACGGCGGTAAACGCCGGATTTAGAAGCTCTCGGCCAGGCCAGCAGAAGCCGCCCTCCAAAGGCAACAGAGACGAGCTGTCCAGCGTAAACAAAATTCTGGACCAAATATGTCGGATCCATAGCACCCCTGATAAACCTGCAAATCATACCCACAGAGAATGTTGGGTCTTCAAACAATCTGGCAAGCTCAACGCCGAACACAAGGGGCAGGATACACCAAGTGAAGACGAGGACAAGCCTCACAAGAAAAGCCCAGGGGAACAGAATAAATTCCCACCAGAAGTGAAAACAGTCAACGTGTTACATGTGATAGACGGGAGAAACAAAGCGGCACCTTTAGAGAAACTTGCCCCAGGGCCTATCACCACGGAGCTCCGCCACGGGTCGTCCCAACCGATCACCTTCGACCATCGGGATTACTCGGCAAGTATCCGGCAGGCAGGATGGGCTGCCTTGGTATTAGAAACAATAATTGACGGATACCACTTCACACGAGTCCTGATGGACGGCGGCAGCATTTTAAATCTGATATATCAAGACACAGTCCACAAAATGGGGATAGACCAAACAAATATTTGCCGCAGCAATGCCACCTTTAAAGGAGTAACGCCAGGCCCGGAGGCTCATTGTAGGGGCTCCTTGCTAATAGAGGTTATATTCGGCTTCCCCGATAACTTCCGCAGCGAAAATTTAACTTTCCACGTCGCTCGGACGCGAAGCTTTCGCTCACTTCAACACAATACCGCATTACGCTTCCCTCAAGCTCAAGATCCCGGTCCACACGGTATCATTACAGTAAATGGAAATATTGAGCGCTCCTTGCGCCCCGAAGACGGTGCGGCCGCCCTGGCCGCCGCACACTAAACGACCTCACCAACCCAAGCATTTGACAGGTCGTTATGACCACAGACGTGGTTAGGCGAGTCCGGTGCAGCTATACGTAATTAATACAGGTTTGATGGCTATACCCCTATTACAATACAAGGGGCTCACCGCGCACGCAAAAGTGGCAATAAGACTCACCTTTACTCAATTTCAACTATATATTGTTTATTTAGTATAACTTAACTTTGGCACGGCAATTAAGTTCCTCTCTTTTTCAGATGACCATCGTGCTACACCCGTCCAGGATACGGCACAACGGAGACACATGCAGAGACATGCAGCAGGGACCCGTTCCGAGGATTCTTTGTAGATTAAGACCCTGTGTAAACCTTTTTTACTGTCTCTTGTTGATTTACATCCCTCGGATCCTCAGTACAACCGAGAAGGATGCTGACGTCTTGGCATGTGGCCACACCAGAATAATGCACGTTCCTGGACACCAGGGGCTTATTACAAAGGGTACTGTTTAGACCCGGTTTATACCATAAAGACCGAATACCTTAGGGAGTGTTCGGCGTCGCGAGTTTGGCCTTATATGCATCAGCTCCGAATCATGTCTTTGGTCAAATGTTGGGTTTGCCCGGCTCCTGTGTTTTGCTGCCTTACGCTCTGCTCTATCGGCTAAGGCGGCACCAGGAGAACTACTACGATTGTGCCCTTGTTCATCCGGACGAGCACCTCAGTAGAGAAAGCCGAAAAATGACTGTCATGATATAGCGTGAGACTGGTCAACCACTCGCTGACCTATTGGAATCTTCGAGATTCCTCCGCATTAACGAAGGGACGTTTCCCGGCCAGGCGTGTACGCACCCCGAATCCGGATGAGTGTGGAGCCACCAGGGGCTATATAGTATCCCCACTGTCAAACTCCTATGGCTAAGTGAAAGTGTTAAAGCATTATAGTCCGGTTGCCTAGTTTGCTGCGCTATCACCTCCTTAATAGGACCAAGACGTTGGATTAAGTGTGAATACGCGCCTTCTGCGAACACCCCCGCATTATATGCGTGGGGGCTGAAGCTAACGACTGCAAGCTTTCAGGTTATATACATGTATACATAAACGGCTACATAGGAGGCATCACGATACTTTCGGGCAAAAGTATAAATACAGCCTTGGTAAATTCAATAAAACATTGTTTTTACAATGGGAATACATGTCACTCAAACATAACATTCTTCGAGCACTGGGCCTCTATCACACGAGCACCTTCAAGAACTACTTCAAAATAGTGCTCGGTAGCCACTCAGCCTATGGCCGAACCCTGCACCGCGACAGTAGTAGCATCCATTTCTGCCGAATATGTTTTGACACGGGCAAGGGCCATCCGCGAGCCTTCTATGCACGCCGACCGCTTCATCGCATTAATGCGCGGCACCGCACCGAGGAACTGCTGCACTAAGCTAAAATAGTTGTTCGACATTGGCCTTTCCGGCCACAGATGATCCACAACAGACCTCATGGCGAGTCCGGACAATCTATTAAGCTCGGCCCATTCGGCAAGCTGATCAGTCAGGGGAAGCGGATGCTCTGGAACGTTAAACTGCGACGAGAATAGCTTGTCCACCTCACGATCTGTTTGATCTTGGAAGTATTCGACCGCATCATAAGCACTCGCCGCCAAGTCCAGATATGCATCTGCCGAACTCCACAGCCGATCCAGAGGGGCATACCGAGGATCTCCAAATTTCCTCCGCAGCACAAAGGGCTTCCCAGCCATGATATCCCCGGCTTGACGCAGCTCCTCCTTCTTCGCTCTCATTGCAGAGCGGGTGTCCTTAGTAGCCATCATGGCCTTTTCCAGGTCGGTCGCCTTCGTCTAGTTCTCTTCTTCAAGAATCCGGCAATGGTCGGTCATGTCTTTTAACTTTACAGCCATCTTGGCCATTTTTTTCTTTGCTCTCGCTATGCGTGTCCTTTGCGGCTGTCAACTCTTCGGCCACCTTCAAAGCGGCCGCATTACTGTTCCTTGCTTGCTCCTTGGCTCGGGCAAGCTCCGCCCACAGGGCCTCCACGGTGACAGCTCCATCTGCAGTCACAACATATTAAAGGTACTGGCATCACGCTGCTCTTACTATGTGACATTCACCAGAAGCATCACCTACCTTGTGCCTCGTCAAGCCGCTTGTTAACAAGCTCGATGTCGGCATCCGCTGCATCCAGTTGCCGCTTTAGTTCGGCAACCCCATAAGTCGGGCTAGCCACCGGAGCTCTAGCCACCTGCACATAAAAGTGGACTGGTTATTACCTTGGACTACGATCCTCTGATCGCCGCCGTTCTCGGTGACAACCAGAGTCTCAGGGGCTACTATCTACACAGGGCACACCTAAAAATGTGCAGTACCATCACAAATGCATATCATTTCATGTACCTCAAAGCCTGTCAGTAGACTCATAAAGGCTTCATGCAACCCGCTTTCGGCGGAGGAAATCCTTTCAATCACCATACACATTAATGTATGGTACTCTTCTGAGATAGTCACTCGCTCTAGCAGATCCTTCAGTAGGTCCAACCGTATACCAGATGGTGCCGGACTCTTTTGATTGCTCTCTTCAAGAGCCGGATACTGAGGGCTTCGGGTGACCATGGGATTACCTTCTGGCCTTGCCGGATCCAGAGAAACTCTCCGTGATGACACTTCAAGGTCGCCCGCTTCTTGAGCTGGAGAGTCTGGGGGAGGCGTTTCGCTTTCCATCATCTCCGGAAGAAGATCCCCAGAAGACGAGCTCTGCTGAGAAGGGCTCAGATCCGAGATGCAAGATAAATGCTTTGGTCATTCTCCTCAGAAGTAAGGTAGTATATTTTCACTATTAAGTACATTTTTGATTACTTACAGCTCGTTGGAGGGCTGATCCCCGCGCGGACTTTGTGCGGCAAGAACACCCTCCGGGGCAGGACCCTCTGGCGGAGTTTTCTTCTCCCGTTTGGAAACCTTGGTTTCTGGATCTTCAGAGGTAGTCCTCTTCCTCCCCCGGGGCGAGTGAATGCCAGATTCCTTCCCTTGGTTATCCTCCCTCACGGAGGCGCTCGTTCCCTCGGTTGGGATAGGTAGTGGTGGAGGCCCGCTTTCGTCCTCTTTATTCCCCCTTCATCTTCCTTTGAGGGCACCGGGCAAGGTGCTGGCTCGAGCATTTTTTCCAGCACCGGATTGTGCAAGCCTTGGGAAGGGGGGCCGAACACCGGATCATGTTCGCCTTTGTTATCCAGTCCTGGTCAAAAGCGATTCTTCAGAATGACGTCGTGATAAATTAAAGATAGCGTGTTCGGCTAGAGGATTACTTACTTGGGCCGCGGTGCGGTTGCTACTTAGGCCGACGTCCTCGGAGGTGTCCGGACACTCTATTTGGGGTCCGAAGAACGACTTGTACATCTCCTCGTGCATCAGGCTGAGGAAATTCTGAATAGCGCGCGGTCCTTCTGGGTTGAATTCCCACAAGCGGAGGGGCCGGCGTTTGCAAGGCTGGACTCGATGAACCAGCATGACTTGCACAACCATAAACAAACTAAAATCTCCCTCGAAGAGATCTCAGATGCGGCTGTGCAGTATGGGCACATCCTTGGCTGGACCCCAACTCAGCCCCCTACTGATCCATGACATTAGTTGTGGTGGAGGGCCCGAGCGAAATGCGGGGGAAGCTACCCACTTGGCACTTCTGGGAGCAGTGACGTAGAACCACTCCCGTTGCCATAATTCGGACATCTCTGGAAATGAACTCTTTGGCCACGGAGCTCCAGCGATCTTGCTTATTAATGCCCATCCGCACGCCGCGTGCCGCCCGTCAACCGTCTTCGGCTTCACATCAAAGGTCTTGAGCCACAGGCCGAAGTGAGGGGTAATGTGGAGGAAGGCCTCACATACAACAATAAATGCCGAGATGTGGATAAAGGAGTCTGGGCTAGATTGTGGAAATCAAGCCTGTAATAGAACATCAAACCCCTTACGAAGGGATCCAAAGTGAGGCCTAGTCCTCGGAGGAAGTGGGAGATGAACACGACATCTTCATTGAGTTCAGGAGTAGGGACGATCTGCCCTCGGGCAGGCAGCCGATGCGAAACTTCGGTGGTCAGGTATCTTGCCTCCCTCAACTTCTTGATATCCTCCTCCGTGACGGAGGAAGGCATCCACCGTCCCTGGAGGCTGGATCCGGACATGATTGGAGATCAGAAGCACCTGACCTAGGCTTTGGGTGTTAGAACTCGAGGTGGGGGAAGTATTCGATTGAGCACGGGAGGGCGAAAGTAAAAGCCTTGTCCCTTTATAAGGAGGGTGAATATCAAGCGTCCTCCTCATAGCCGTTTGGGACTTGCCTAAAATCTAGGATTCCTAGGCGCGGTTGGGTTACCCACGCCCATATTGATGAGAATCCCGTAATAAGGGAGACCCGATCTCTGCTTTGACAAGACGTGTCAAGAAACCGCCTCGCGTTATGTGCGGGGCTGGTTAAAGAAAAACGGTTCAAATAATCACCGAGCCATGGCATGATGTCATGTTGCCAAAACGTGTCAGCAGATTAGATTTGTGGAAATATTATTCTCTCTACGATGGTATGTGGAACTTATTTTGCAGGATCGGACACTATGCTTTCATTTGAACTCTTCTGTGGTGTATCCGGAGGAGGAACCCGCCTTGCAATGCCGAAGACAACACTGCGCGCCGGACTCATCGTCATTGAAGCCTGGTTCAGGAGCTACTGAGGGAGTCCCGGATTAGGGGGTCTCCAGACAGCCGGACTATATCCTTTGGCTGGACTGTTGGACTATGAAGATACAAGATTGAAGACTTCGTGCCGTGTCTGGATGGGACTCTACTTGGTGTGGAAGGCAAGCTAGGCAATACGGATACGTATATCTCCTCCTTTGTAACCGATCTTGTGTAACCCTAGCCCCCTCCGGTGTCTATATAAACCGAAGGGTTTTATTCCATAGAACAACATACAATCATACCATAGGCTAGCTTCTAGGGTTTAGCCTCTCCGATCTCGTGGTAGATCAACTCTTGTAATACCCATATCATCAAGAATAAATCAAGCATGACATAGGGTTTTACCTCCATCAAGAGGGCCCGAACCTGGGTAAAACATCGTGTCCCCTGCCTCCTGTTACCATCCGCCTTAGACGCACAGTTCGGGACACCCTACCCGAGATCCGCCGGTTTTGACACCGACAAGTACCATTCTCAGTTATAATACTATGTGGAAAGCCAAACCGGAATATCACCTTTTTGATGAACTGAACCGCCATGGTGGCATCACACTTACTGACTGGCTCTGCTTCCACCCATTTGGTGAACTAGTCAACTACCACTAATAAGTGGGTCTTTTTGTCCTTGGATCGCTTGAAGAGTCCAACCATATCAAGCCCCCAAGTTGCAAACGGCCAAGTTATTGGAATCATCCTCAACTCCTGAGCCTGAATATGAGAACGTCGTGCGAATTTTTGACAACCGTCACATCTTTTGACTAAATCCTCCGCATCATTGTGAGCTGTTAGCCAATAAAAATCGTGCCGAAAAGCCTTATCTAGCAAAGACTTTGAACCGGCAGGGTGACCACAATCCCCTTCATGGATTTCTCGCAAAATCTCACAACCCTCTTGAGGAGAGACACAACGCTGAATTTCCTCTGAGACGCTGTAACGATGTAACTCCCCATTGATTATGGTCATCGACTTGGAACGCCGGATTATCTACCGAGCCGAGATTTCGTCCTCCGGTAACTCGCCCCGGTTCATGCAAAGCTGCCACCAATTGAGCCTCCGGATCAGGAACAACCAATTCCTCCTCTGTTGGTACCTTGACCGACGGATTATGCAGCACGTCAAGGAAGACATTTTGTGGGACCGGTTTACGCTGAGAACCAAGGTGGCTTAAAGCGTCCGCCGCTTCATTCTTTCGCCGGTCTATATGGTCAATTTGATAACCCTTGAAATGGCCAGCCACCATGTCTACCTCTCGCCGGTATGCCACCATGAGTGGGTCTTTTGAATCCCAAGTGCCAGACACCTGTTGAGCCACCAAATCCGAGTCACCAAAGCACTTAACCCGGCTTAAGTTTATCTCCTTCGCCATCCGTAGACCGTGGAGCAAGGCCTCGTATTCAGCTGCATTGTTAGTACAAGGGAACATTAAACGGAGGACATAACAAAACTTGTCACCTCATGGGGAAGTTAGTATGACTCCAACCCCCGATCCTTCCAACTGTCTAGATCCATCAAAGTGAATAGTCCAATACGTGTTATCTGGCTTTTCCTCTTGTGCTTGCAACTCTGTCCAATCATTGATGAAATCCATGAGCGCTTGGGATTTAATTGCTGTGCGAGGTGTGTATTTGAGCCCGTGTGGTCCAAGCTCAATAGCCCATTTAGCAATCCGACCAGTTGCTTCTCTGTTTTGAATGATATCTCCCAGAGGGGCTGAACTAACCACTGTGATAGGATGACCCTGAAAATAATGTTTGAGTTTCCGGCTTGCCATGAACACTCCATACACCAGCTTCTGCCAATGTGGATACCTCTGCTTTGATTCAATGAGCATCTCAATGATCTAATAAACTGGCCGTTGAACCAAATATTCCTTTCCAGCTTCCTTGCGCTCCACCACAATAGCCACGCTAACAGCTCGGGCATTAGCAGCCACATACAGCAATAATGGCTCTTTATCGATCAGAGCTGCATGCACAGGTGGTTCAGCTAACTGCCTCTTCAGATCCTCAAACGCTTTATCAGCTGCCTCGTTCCAGACAAAATCATCTCTTTTCTTTAGCAGCTGATATAAAGGGATAGCCTTCTCCCCAAGACGATTGATAAACCGGCTCAAAGCCGCAATCCGGCCGGCCAAACGTTGAACGTCATTGATACACGTCGGTTTAGCCAAAGATGTGATTGCTGAGATTTTTTCCGGATTAGCCTCAATGCCTCTGTTTGACACCAGAAAACCCAAGAGTTTGCCTGCCGGGATACCAAAGACACACTTTTCCAGATTGAGCATCATCTTGTAAACCCGGAGGTTGTCAAAGGTTTCTCTCAAATCATCTATCAATGTTTCCTCCTTCCCGGACTTTATCACAATATCATCCACATATGCATGAACATTGTGCCCAATCTACTTATGAAGACAATTCTGAACATAGCGTTGATAAGTCGCATGGGCACTCTTGAGCCCAAAGGGCATGGAGACATAGCAGAAGGCTTAAAAAGGAGTTATAAAAGTTGTCTTCTCCTGGTCCTTAACTGCCATTTTGACCTGATGATAACCAGAATAAGCGTCCAGAAAACACAAACGGTCACAACCTGTCGTAGCATCAATAATATGATCAATACGAGGGAGGGCAAAGGGATCTGCAGGGCAATCCTTATTCAAGTCTGTGTAATCTACACACATACGCCAAGTGTCGTTTTTCTTAAGAACCAGCACTGGATTAGCCAACCACTCCGGGTGAAAGACCTCCACGATAAACCCCGCGGCCAACAACCGAGCTACCTCTTCACCAATAGCCTTGCGCCTTTCTTCATTGAAGCGGCGGAGAAACTGCCGGACCGGTTTAAACTTAAGATCAATGTTAAGTGTGTGCTCAACGAGTTCCCTCGGTACACCTGGCATGTCAGAAGGTTTCCATGCAAAGATGTCCCGGTTCTCACAGATGAACTCGATGAGCGCGCTTTCCTATTTGGGATCCAGGTTAGCGCTGATGCTGAACTGCTTGGATGAATCACCAAGAGCAAAATCAACCATCTTAGTATCTGTGGACGATTTAAATTTCAACGCCGGATCATGCTCCATAGTGGGCGTTTTCAAAGAAGTCATATCTGCCGGATCAACTTTTTCTTTATAAAACTTCAGTTCCTCCGTGGCACAAACCGACTCAGCATAAGCCGCATCACCTTCCTCACATTCCAAAGTGATCTTCCTGCTCCCATGTACTATGATGGTCCCCTTATGACCTGGCATTTTAAGTTGTAGATAAACATAACCCGGCCTCGCCATGAACTTAGCGTCAGCCGGTCTCCCAAACAAAGCGTGATACCGACTTTTGATTTTTACCACCTCAAAAGTCAATGTTTCTGATCTTGAATCATGATCATCACCAAAGGCCACCTCTAAGGCTATCTTGCCCACTGGATATGCAGACTTACCAGGCACCACACCATGGAAAACGGTGTTTGATGGTTTAAGATTCTTATCTGTCAACCCCATGCGACGGAAGGTATCATAATATAGAATCTTGATAATACTTCCCCCATCCATGAGTACCTTAGTGAACTTATATCCCCCAACTTGAGGGTCTACCACTAAGGCCAGATGACCCAGATTGTCAACCCGGGGCGGGTGATCCTCTCTACTCCATAAAATGGGTTGCTCAGACCAGCGCAGATACTGTGGCACCGCCGGTTCAAAAGAGTTCAGTGCCCTCTTGTGAAGCTTCTGATCACTCTTACACAAGCTAGTAGTGAAGACATGATATTGCCCACTATTTAACTGCTTAGGATTGCTCTAATAACCCGACTGCTGCTGCTGTTGGTTCCCCTGATGGTTGTAACCTCCCTGGTTGCCCTGGTTCCCTTGATTGCTGTGTCCGGTTTGATTGCCCTGAAATCCTGAACCGGAGATGCCGCCTCCGTAACCCGGCCCGTGGAAACCACCTCCTGAACTGTCGGGCTGGCTATTATCGTACTGAAACATATTAGAGTTCTTGAAATATCGCATGATATAACAATCCTTCCAAAGATGCGATGCTGGCTTCTCCTTTGATCCATGCTTTGGACAGGGTTGATTTAACAGGCGCTCCAAATTGGAGCCTGGACCTCCGCCCCTCTGGGGCTTCTTGCCCTTACGGCGCTGACCATTCTCCTAAGCATTGGTGTTAGCCACAAAGTCCAAACTGTTGTCGACCTTGCGCTTACGACTATTCCCATGGCCTGCCGGATTATGCTGCTGACTCTTGGTGTTGCCGTTCTTTTTCCCTTTCCCCGGTTTGTCCTCCTCTGAGTCAGGGTCTTTGGTATTATCTGAATCGTCATACTTAAACAAAGCGGCCATAGGCGTTGACATATCATTGCAGTGACGTTTGAGCCTTCCTAACTTCTGTTTGAGCAGCAGAAAATGGCAATTGCCCTCCAACGTTAGTACTATGGTATCTGCATTGATACGATCCGATGAATTGAAAATAGCTGAGACCCGCTTTACCCAATGGGTCGTGGATTCCCCATCCTCTTGGACACAAGCGGCCAGATCTACAATTGATATGGGCTACTTACAGGTATCTTTGAAGTTCTGGATAAACCGATGCTTCAATTCGGCCCATGATCCGACAGAATTAGTTGGTAAGCTCTTCAACCAAGTACGAGTTGTTCCTTCCAACATCATGGTGAAGTATTTGGCACATACTTCTTCATCCACATCTAACATCTCCATTGCCATCTCGTAGCTCTCAACCCATGCCTCCGGTTGCAGATCGGCGGTGTAATTGGGTACCTTATGAGGTCATTTGAAATCCTTGGGCAGTCGCACATTACGCAAAGCAGGGGTGAGACACGGCACCCCTAAGGAACTGAACACCACACCTGGCTCTACTGAAGTGGTAGGGTGAACCGGAGTAGGTTGACGGGCTCCGCACAGAGCTGCTAACTCGGCCTCTCGACGTGCGCGACAATGATCCACTACATCCTACGCATTAGCACCTTCCCCTGCCGGGTTGTGCCCTCGCGGCGAGTTATGGCGACGTGCACTGCTTGACACAGCCGGTTCATCCTCAATGTGCCTGCTGTAGCTCCGGCTTGTACCGGGGGGGGTGGAATGGATCCTCTCACGACTATGCGAATAAGCCTGCTGCTGGTTTAGAGCTGTTTGAAGGAGATCTCTGGCCCGTCGTGCCTCAATCACAACTGGTGATTCGCCATCGGTTGGGAGGGCTGCCAACCGTGAAGCGGCGGCCACAATGTTGTCCAATGGGTTGGAGTAATGCCCAGGGGGTGTTGGAACATACTGTGGCACAACGTTGTTCTGACGAGCCGGGTCCATCGTGCGCGGCTGAATCGGCGCTCCTGTTCCTGGCGCCTCCGTCCGGTTTAATATTGGTTGGTTACTAGTGCCTGCTCCTGGCGTGTTGAAGAGATTTCTTGGCTCATAACTCAGCGGGAGATGCGACCGGTATCTTCTTCTCATGACTTCCTCTGAAGCATTCTGATCCAGCCTAAGCCGGTAGGCCTGAGCTTCCAACTCGGCCCGTTCTGTAGCCATCCTAGCGTTCTCTACCGCTAGGTCCGCTTTAGCCTGAGTTATCTGATCCTTCACCTTTGCGATCTCCGTGTTGTGCTGATCTCGGGCTGCTGCGTCCACCTCCACGGCAATCAATGTTGCCAAAGCGTCGAACAAGTCAGACAGAACTTGAGCCGGAGGTGGCGCAGAGCTCCCTGCCCCCGCCGGCGTGGCTGTTGCTGAACCGGAGAGCATTGCTGTGGCGGTTGATGAGTGGGGCGCTGATTGTGTACCGGCCATGAAGATAATGGCCCGGTTTGGCAGATCAAGGGAGTCCGAAATACTGTTGCCCTTGGAACCTCCACTAATCCGGCCATCCTACAACTGATAGAGCGATTCGGTCTCTCCAGAAGACTCATCATCGGAGCAGACAACGGTTTCTCCACCGGATGCGGTCCATCCACATATTCCGCTCCATGGATGACACCCACGAAAACATGCCTTGACATGGGCTGAACCGGGGAAGGGTTTGCACGCTGAGCCGTCTCGATGATGTCGGTGCAGGTGTCCGGCTCACGGCCCGGTTCGCCAATCTTGCTGATGAAGACGTGAATCCCACCAAAGGGGACCCGGTACCCGTATTCGATTGAATCGTCCTCGGGGCCCCATCCCGCGTTGTCGATGTAGAGCTTGCCGCGATGACTCTTTGTCATCCGGCCCACAGCGTATCCCTTGAGTCCATCAAAGCTGCCCTTCAAGAGGTCGAAACCATCGTGCGATCGCCCCACGGTGGGCGCCAACTGTCGTGGGTTTGTCACGGCAGATGTCCTCGTGAAAGCACTTAGTCGTGGAGCCATCGCAACGGGTTATCTTAAAGGGGTTAAAACGGACAAGGGGACACGGGAAGTTTATACTAGTTCGGCCCCTTCGATGAAGGTAAAAGCTTACGTCTAGTTGTGATTGGTATTGCCAGGGTTTCGATGACCATGGAGTGAATCCGCTTTGACTGGCCTTCGAGCTGTTGTTTTCTCCCCTCAAACCATGGCCGGGTCGTCCCTTTATATACAGAGGTTGACGCCCGCCGGTTTACAGAGTCCCGAGGCCGGATCATAGAGGTGTCCGACTCGGTCTCTATTCCTCTAACTCACAATACAAGTTTACATGATAAAGTCGGTTTACATCTACAGGCTTTAATCCGTCTTTGGGCCTTGGGCCTTCTTAAAGCACCAGTATCTTCTCATCTTCATAGGCTTCAATCTTCATGGAGCTAATCCGGCCATGCCTAGCCGGTTTACCTCCAGTAACTATATCCCCAACAAGTTGTATGAGATTCATCACGTAATAGAGTTAGTTTTGTTAAGGCCTGATCCCTAGTATCCACTATGTTCTAAGATTGATGTTGCTATGACTTTGCCATGCTTAATGCTTTTCACTTTGGGCATGGGTGCCATGAACTCAGATCTGAACCATTTATGTTATCACCATTATATCCATGTTCTAGATCCGATCTTGCAAGTTATAGTCACCTACTACGTGTTATGATCCGGCAACCACAGAGTGACAATAGTCAGGACCAGTCTCGGTGATGACTGTAGTTTGAGGAGTTCATGTATTCACTATGTGTTAATGCTTTGTTCCGGTTCTCTATTAAAAGGAGGCCTTAATATCCCTTAGTTTCCAATATGGACCCCACTGCCACAGGAGGGTAGGACAAAAGATGTCATGCAAGTTCTTTCCATAAGAACATATGACTATTTACGGAATACATGCCTACATTATATTGATGAACAGGAGCTAGTGTCGTATCGCCCTAGGTTATAACTGTCTCATGATGAATATGATCCAACAACTCACCGATCCAATGCCTACGAATTTATCTTATATTGTTCTTGCTAAGTTACTACTACTATCGTTACTGTTACACTTGCTACAAAATTACTGCTATCACTGTTACCGTTGCTGTTATTGCTGCCACTACTATCAAAACTATCATATTACTTTGCTACTAATCACATTGTTGCAGATAATTAATCCCCAAGTGTGCCTGAATTGACAACTCGGCTGCTAATACCTTCAAATATTCTTTGGCCCCCTTGTGTCGAATCTATAAATTTGGGTTGAATACTCTACCCTCGAAAACTGTTGCGATCCCTATAGTTGTGCGTTATGAAGAACTTTTTCTGGCTCCGTTGCCGGGAGCATAGCTATATTCGTTGAGTAACTTGGGATTATTATCAATTTGTCACTATGAAGAATCTGAAGGATGCTAAGACTAAGATTTATCCCTCTAAGATGAGGGGAGGTAAGGAACTGCCATCCAGTTCTGCTTTAGATTCACCTTATGTTATAAGTAAACTTGCAACACCACCACATGCAATCAATTATGATATGTCACAAGTTATTGATGATGCTAATTCTGCTATGGATAATGCTTATGATGATGCTAGTACCTTGCTTGATGATAATGATAGTCCACTTGGTAATTTTGTTGATGAACAAACTATTAGAGTAATACAACATGATGTTGTTGAATCTGATGATGAGCGTGAAACTGAAACTCCTGAAACAACTGCTAGAACTAGCCTTCCTAGATATGAATTGCCTAAAGTACCGGAAGATTATGTTATGAATGAGGAGACAACTAGATATATTCTTGCTTGTATGGATAGAGATGATCTAGAGAAATTATTATGCAAGTACAAAAAAAATCTCTGAATGCTAGAATGAAATATGACCGTAAGTTTGCTACTTCACCTATCTTTATTGCTGATAAGGATTATGAATTCTCTGTCGACCCAGAGTTAATAACTTTGGTTGAATCTGATCCTTTCCATGGTTATGAAACTGAAACTGGTGTGGACATCTTACTAAGTTGAATGACATAGCCACCCTGTTTACTCATGATGAGAAGACTCGCTATTACTTTATTCTCAAATTTTTTCCTTGCTCATTAAAGGGTGATCCTAAAGCTTGGTACAATACTCTTGCTCCTGGTTGTGTGTGTTGTCCCCAGCATATGATTTATTACTTCTCTGAAAAATATTTCCCTCATAAGAAACAAGTTGCCTTACTGGAAATATTTAACTTTGTGCAAATTAAAGAGAGTCTCCCACAAGCTAGGGGGAGGCTTTGCCAATTACTTAATGCTTTGCCTGATCATCCTCTTAAGAAAAATGAAATACTTGATATCTTCTACAATGGACTAACCGATGCTTCTAGGGATTTCCTAGATAGTTGCGCTGGTTGTGTTTTCAGGGAACGAACTGTTGGCAAGCTGAAGAATTATTGAATAATATATTGAAAAATTATGATGATTGGACTCTTGCTGAACCACCGGCTAAACCCACTCCGAAGAACAGGGGTATCTTATATCTCAGTCCCGAAGATATGCAAGAAGCAAAGAAATCTATGAAGGAAAAAGGTATTAAAGCTGAGGATGTTAAAATTTACCTCCTATTGAAGAAATACATGGGCTTAATACACCACCACTGCCTAAGCTGGTAGAGGTAAATTATTTAATGAAGTTCAATGATAATGACAATCCTCACAATATGCGCCCTAGCCGATGCCTTTATGAGTTTGAAAACTATATTAGAAAACAAGATCACTACAATGCAAATGTTATGAAACAATTGAAATACAATTCTGATATGATTGCTCGCTTGAGTGACTTGTTATTTAGAATCTCAAATGATGTTAGATGTCTTGGAAAACATGCTTCTATGGTTCAAACCCAGTTAGAACAAGTTGCTAAATCTCAAAGAGAGTTGCTTGATGAAATGAATAATAATAAACATGACTTTGTTGTTAGAGTTGCAACTAGAGGAGGTAAAATGACTCAGGAACTAGTTTATCCTGAGGGCACCCAAAAAGAATAGAATAAGATTCACAAATAAATAAAACCAGTGCACCTAGTCCTTCTAGAAAGAAAAGGAAGAAGAAAAATGACAGGACTTTGCATGCTTCTAGTGAACAAGAAATTGAAAAACCTCCAAATAATGATAATGAAACTTCTATCCCTGATGCTAAAACTCAGTCTGGTAATGAACACTCACCTTATGATAACGAAAAAGATAATGATGAGGTTCATGAAGATGCTCAACCAAATAGTAAAGAACCAGACAATGATGTTGAGATAGAACCACCTCTTGTTCTTGATAACCCACAACCTAGGAATAAAAGATATGATAAAAATGACTTTGTGGCTAGAGAACACGGTAAAGAAAGAGAACCGCGGGTTCAAAAACCTATGCCTTTTCCACCCAAGTCAACTAAAAAGAAAGATGATGAAGAATTTGAATGCTCTGTCGAGATGCTGAGGCCAGTCTTTTTGCGTGCTCACTTGACTGATATCCTTAAAATGCCTCCTTATGCAAAGTACATGAAAAAGATCATCACTAATAAGAGAAAAATACCGAAAGATGAAATCCCCATTATGCTTGCTAATTATACTTTTAAGGATGGAGTACCTAAAAAACTTGGAGACCCAGGAATACCAACTATACCTTGCTCCATCAAAAGGAATTATGTGAAAACTGCTTTATGTGATTTAGGAGCTGGTGTTAGTGTTATGCCTTTCTCTTTATATAAAAGACTTGATTTGAATAAACTCACACCTACTGAAATATCTATCGGTATTTGTGACGATGTTCCTGTTATTGTTGCTAATGTTACTATTTTGACTGACTTTGTTATACTTGAGATGCCCAAGGACGACAACATGTCAATTATCCTCGGTAGACCCTTCTTGAATATTGCTGGGCTGTTATTGATTGCAATAAAATAAAGATCACTTTTCATATCAATGGTAATGAGCATACAATGCACTTTCCGAAGAAACAATTCCATGTGAATGGTATTAATGTTATTGAAAAATCTCTGACAATCACTATTGGATGTTTTCAAATATCTCTACCTATTGTAAAAAAGAAATATGAAATGCTTATTGTTGGGGACACTTGTATTCCCATTGAGGTAACTTAGTGATTTACGAAAGTCCTTCGGTTTCATGCTAATCGAAACTGGTTGTTAATAAGACCTGATCAACCTTATTAATTTAGTAAGAACTACTTTCTATCCCTAATTTTGTTTTTTGTTTTTATTAGTTAAATAAAATAAAATGCCATGTTTTGTTTATTTTCTGAATTTCCCGTGCAATAAAAAAATGACCCCAAAATAAAAGTTCTCAGAATGCTCTGAAAGTTTAATACATTTTTTCTGAATATTTAAGAATTTCTGGTGCAAATAATATCATAGGGAGGTGCACCAGGTGGGCACGACCCACTTGGGCGCGCCAAGACCCCCCTGGCGTGCCCTGGTGGGTTGTGGTCCCCATGTGGCCCACTCTCTTATCCCATCACACCACATCATCACTTACCTCCAGAAAAAAAATTCTCCATTGCACTGTCTCCCGTGTTCTTGCCCTCAAACCCGCGGATCTCAATCTCTTTGCTCGAAGCTCTGTTTCCGAAACTGTTTCGGGGGATTGTTTGTCGAATTAGTTTTTGTTTTAGTGGTTTATATTTTGAATAATTAGCTACTCTTGGTGCTCCTGTAGATGAGCTTGTAGGTTGAATTCTTAGAGTTCTAAGTAGTTCGAATGCTTGCTATGGCCTCTATGTATCCCTATGAGTAGTTGCTATCAATTTTGTGAAGTTTAGTTAGAAAAATGTATGGACTAAAAATTACAGCATTTTGTTCATAGGGTGTTATTGGGAGTCGTCTGACAGTGTGAGGGAGTCCTGGATGAAGGGGTCCTCGGGCGTCCGGCCTGTGTGACATGGGTCGGACTATTGGGCCATGAAGATAGAAGATAGAAGACTTCCTACCCTGTTCGGATGGAACTCTCCTTTGCGTGCATGGCAAGCATGGCGTCCGGATGTATTATTTCCTTTCTTTGTAACCGACTTTGTTTTACCCTAGTCCCCTCCGGTGTCTATATAAACCGGAGGGTTTAGTCCTTAGAAAACAACACAATCATACATGCTAGACTTCTAGGGTTGAGCCACATCGATCTCGTGGTAGATCAACTCTTGTAATCCTCATAGTTATCAACATCAATCACGCAGGACGTAGGGTATTACCTCCATCAAGAGGGCTCGAACCTGGGTAAACATCGTGTCCCCTGTCTCCTGTTACCATCAACCTTAGACGCACAGCTGGGACCCCCTATCCGAGATCCACCGGTTTTGACACCGACATTGGTGTTTTCATTGAGAGTTCCACTGTGTCATCGCCAGAAGGTTAGATGGCTCCATCAATCATCCACAACGATGCTTCCCTGGGGGAGTTTTTTCTCCCCGACCAGATTTTCATATTCGGGGGCTTCGCACTGCGGGCCAACTCGCTTGCCCATCTAGAGAAGATCGACAGCTACTCCCCAGATCACCAGATTAGTTTTGGAAACTTGGATTATGTCGCTGACATCCGAGGAAACTTTATCTTCCAAGGATTCATGACCCCAACCTCTGCTCTGGCCTTAGAGCCAGAGCGCGTCGCCAGGTCTGAAGACGGGATTTCTAACCCCGCCGAACTATCTGCGGCCACTAAGCCCAGTATGGGAGAGTCAGAGGAAGTAGTGTCACTGGCAACCATCACAAAGCCAGACTCTTCTCTGGACACTGGCTCCGAACCCTCGGAGACAACATCGTGTGAGCTCGGCCATGGAGTCCCCTTCCTGCCGTACTCCACGAATTCTTTTTCCCCTGGACAAACCACACCTTTAAGAGAGGCTCTGGACTTGATGCGATCCCTCGTTATTACAGAGGAGTAACATCCGAACTACGCCCAGCCCGGACAAGGGGCTCAGAGCAGGGGATTTTACGTCCCACCCACCACCCACTTCATCGCCATAGTCAAGGACTTGACTGACATGCTCGATTATGGCTCCGAAGACATCGACGGTACGGACGACGATGCCGGAGAAAAACAGGCCCAAAACCCGCCATTTACCGGACGTTGGACGACCCCTTCTTCATATGATGTGTACATGGTGTTTACACCCAAAGAGGGTGACAACGATAATGAGAAAAATCTAGTCGAGGATAAACCTTCTAAGATACAGCCAAAGCGTCGACGTGAGCGGCACCGCTCTAAATCACGCCATGGAAAAAATAGCGATACCAGCACGAGGGACAACAACACTCCGCACGAGGCCGAACACCAAGAAAACCCCGTCGAACCAACCTCCGAACAGGACGATCGGGAAGATGGTCAAGTTAGCCCTGATGAACAGGCCGTAAACGAAGACTCAGAGGACAGTAATTATCTTCCTTTCTCCGAGGAGGAGGTGAGCCTCGGCGATGAAGACTTTAAGCGCTGGCTAATAGCCACTGCGAGGAGCCTGAAAAAGATAAACAACAGCAGCTTCAAGCTGATCAAGATCTACTCAATGACAGGTGGAACAATGTCCTGGCAGCCAAGGAGTACGGCCTCGAGCGCCCAACTAAAAGTTACCCGAAGTGTAAACTGCTACCTCAATTCGACGACAAGGCGCTTGAGCCTGTCCGTCGGCACGTAATGCGGCTGACTAGCCAGCACATGGCCGGGACAAAACGGCAACTCAAGCCGAACACCAGCCCATACTATCTCGCCATAAAGGTCGAGACACAACTGCTCGGGGCCATACATATGACCTACGATAGGACCTGCAAAATAGAGCATGCCCGACCAGATCGATCTACGAATCGAGGGGGCGTGCGCCCACGCGCGACGACGACTGTCTAGCCGGGACAAAACCGCACACGGACTCCATCCGAACTACATCGCGATCTGGCCTGATATAGAGGCGCCGCACACCCCCTCTGCTTCACTGAGGAAGTAATGGAACATGAATTCCTAGAAGGGTTTAAACATGTGAATATTGAATCATATGATGGAACAATAGATCCCGCGGTATGGATTGAGGACTTTCTTCTCCATATTTCATATGGCTCGCGGTGATGATCTTTATGCCATCAAATACCTCCCCCTTAAATTCAAGGGACCAGCTCAGCACTGGTTGAACAGCCTGCCTGAAAACTGTATTGGCAACTGGGAGGACCTGGGAGATGCCTTCCGCAAAAATTTCCAAGGCACATACGTCAGACCTCCGGATGCCGATGACTTAAGTCACATAGTTCAACAGCCCGGAGAATCAGCCAGGAAACTCTGGACTAGGTTCCTAATTAAAAAGAACCAAATTGTCGATTGTCTGCATGCCGAAGCACTCGTAGCCTTTAAACATAGCATCCGCGACGAATGGCTTGCCCGCCATCTCGGCCAAGAAAAGCCAAAGTACATTGTCATTGTCAAAACCGGTGGATCTCGGTAGGGGGTCCCGAACTGTGTGTCTAGGATCGACGGTAACAGGAGACGGGGGACACAATGTTTACCTAGGTTCGAGCCCTCTCTATGGAGGTAATACCCTACTTCCTGCTTGATTGATCTTGATGAATATGAGTATTACACGAGTTGATCTACCACGAGATCGTAATGGCTAAACCCTAAAAGTCTAACCTGGCTATGATTATTCGAGGGGTATCTACAGACCTAGCCCTCCGGTTTGTATAGACACAGGAGGGATCTAGGGTTACACCAGGTCGGTTACAGAGAAAGGAATCTTCATAGTTGGTAGCCAAGCTTGCCTTCCATGCCAAGGAGAGCCCTATCCGGATACAGGTGGACTCTTTGGTCTTCGTATCTTCACGGCCCAACAGTCCGGCCCATATCCAATAGGTCAGACACCTGAGGACCCCTTAGTCCAGGACTCCCTCAGTAGCCCCTGAACCAGGCTTCAATGATGATGTGTCCGGCGTGCAGATTGTCTTTGGCATTGCAAGATGGGTTCCACTTTCTGAATACTCCAAGATAGTCTTTGGATAAAACGAAGATGTCCGGATCTACAACATAGGTACCACACACGACTGCAGAGAATATAATATTTCACGAGTCCCATCTGCTGACAACTTTTTAAAAGATGACATCACGTCTGTCCGGTTGTTATTTTGAACCATTTTCTGTTCCATGTTTCGAGGCGTGGCCCTTATTGGCACGTTCTGTCGGAGCAGAGATCATGTCCCCTTATTATGGGATCCTCATTAATACAAGCGTGGGTAACCCAACCATTCCATAGGAAAGATTCCTTGGGAATAGGCAGGTTTTTAGGCTTAGGAGGAGGCGTTCAATACCCGCAGCCTTTATAGAGGAACCACGGGCCATCTTTTTACACCAAGCCTCTCCTTAACCTCTCGAACTTCGAGTTTCGAGCACCCAAGGTTCGAGTTCATTGCTTAAAGCTTCCCATCATGTCCGGACCCAACCCTCAAGGTCGATTGGTGGCTTCCTCCGTCACAGAGGAGGATACTGCAAAGCTTCGGGCGGCCCGATACCTGAGCACGGAGATCTACCACAGGCTCCCTCCTCAAGGACAGGTTATTCCGACCCCCAGATATGGCGAGAGGGATGTATTTATCTCTCACTTCCTCCGAGGGCTAGGGTTTGCTCTCCCCTCCTTTGTCCGGGGGCTAATGTTTTACTATAGACTAGATTCTCACAATCTAGCTCCGGATTCTTTCCTTCACGTCTCGACATTTATTGTCACATGCAAGGCCTTCCTCCGAATCCCCCCACACTTCCGCTTATGGCTCAAGACCTTTGGTGTGAAGCCAAAGGTAGCCGACGGGGAACAAGTGGAGTGCGACGGTGCAGTAGTAAGCCAGCTTACCAACACTCCTTGGCTAAAAGGCTCCTTCGCCGAAGCTTCCAATCAATGGTAGCAAGAGTGGTTTTACGTTACAAAACCCTGCAGCACCAAGTGGGCGGCTACACCTGCGTTCCGTTCCAGCCCTCCGTTACAGCTTGCATCATGGGTCAATAAGGGGCTGGACTAGGGATCAGTTGATGAAGTGCGGACTCTACAAAGACGCGTCCGAACCCTCCTCGAGAGGGACATCGATCTTGTCAACGTGATTCAAGTAATGCTAATCCATCGAATCCTGCCATGCCAGCGTAGTCCGCTACGCATGTGGGAGTTTAATCCAGAAGGGCCACGAAGCCTCCAACAATTCTTCGGTGCTACGCACAAAGGGATGTGGAAGATATTTTTTGGGAAACGAAAACATTGGCCGGACACCTCCGAAGATGTCAGCCTTGACTGCAACCATCCGGACACCCCGGTAAGCACTTTTCTTTCGAACACTTCGTAGTTAAGTATATCGTGATATGTTACCAAGCAAACTATCTTCTTTCAGGGCTGGATAAAGAAAGGGGAACTAATTAGGTGTTCGGCCCCCCTTCCCGAAGCCTCAGCAGATCCTGTATTAACAAGGATGTTGGCCCCGGCACCATACCAGATGTCTGCGAAAGAGGACAAGATGGGGAGCGGGAGGACCATAGAGGGCCTCCATCTCGAAGATACTTTAGACGCCATGTCCGGGGATATGAAAATCCTATCGCCCGAAGGCAAAAGTAAAAGGGAAGCCAACATTCATTCCCCCTGTGGTAAGAAAAGGACCGTGTCCGAAGACTGGGAAGAAAAGGTTCCCAAGCGAGGCAAGATGCCTCTGACGAGCGCGTCGGGTTTGAAGGACAACATTATCGCGTAGTCCTCCAGCGAGGCCAAGCCTAAATCGTAAGCAAACAAGGTCATTTTACACATACCCCATTCCTCCCCTGTGACTAGGGTAACATCTAAAATGTATGTTTTTTGCAGCTCGGCGCAGAATCTTTCTCAACAATCATCTTCCTAAGGAGACCTTCTCCTAGAGATGATGGAAAGCGAGACGCCTCCACCAGTCTCCTCGCCCAATAAGGTGGATGACGTCGAGGTGTCATCCTGGAGGATCTCTCCTGATCCACAAGTGACGCGAGGGGTGATGAAAACACGAACCGAAGATGACACTTCGGTAGCCCAGGGTCCGGGGGCCAATAATCAAGGCCCCGGACTGTCCGTCTTTTAGCTGGAGACAATTTCTAGGGGCGAACAAACGGATCCCTTTGAAGGGAGGCTGTGCTGCTATGGCTGCTTCCGGAGACCCAGAAACGCCGGATATATTGACGGACATGCTGCGATGGGCATCCGTCTCTGAAGACCATCGTACCTTGATGGGCGCGGTGGTTAAAAAGGTCCTGTCCGTGAAAAGCGGATTGAATGAAGCCTTCACGAGCCTGTTAATAGGTTCTGAGGTTTGTGCTATAATGCTTTCAATTGTGTTTTATTCACAAAATACTCCTATGTATAGATAGTAGCCCCTGAGACTCTGATAGGCTCCCAAGGGAGGCAATCAGAGGATCAAAATTATTTAACCAGGAAATAATATGACTACTTTGAACACAAGCTATTACTTGTCCTGCAACTGCCCGATCTGCGAAGGTTGCATATCTGTAGCGGAAGATTGAAGAGGCGGATGATGACATCACGCTGATCAACAAGCGTCTTGACGAGGCGCAAGGTATGTTTTTGGGTCAGCCAATATATTTACGCATGATTGCATGAGCATGAAGCTGGAATTGTACACTGAGACATGCGTAACTACAGATGGTGCTGCTGTGGTGGTGGCCCTTCGGGCTGAGCTTGTCCTTGCCAAGGAGCAAACCCGGATGAGTAATCTGGCTGCCCATAAGGTGGCTGAAGAATTAAAAACCGAACAGGCTATTCGTCGCCAATGTGAGGAAAGAATTACTACCATGGCGCACAAGCTGGAGGAGACCACCGTCCAAAGTGAATTCCTTGAGAAGGATAACAAGACCAGAACGGCCGATCTCGACAAGGCCTTACAAGAAGCGAAAGAAGCACGGCCTGAGTCTAGAGCGGCTCGAGAAGAGATCCGGCAAGCTGGGGAGATAGCAGCTGGGAAGCCTTTCTTATTACAGACGAAGTTCGGCGATCCGAAGTATTCCCCGCTTAACCAAATGTGGAGTTCTCTGGACCCTTTTTTAGACCTGCTGAAGAGCGCCTCCGATGCGTCGCAATTTTATCAAGTGTAGGAAGGTTGTGCCACGGAGAAGCTTTTTGGTCACAGTTCGGCACGCCAAAGCGTTAGTTGTTATTAAATGAATAGATGGCCCAGTGGTCCTAGATCCATTGGATATCTGGTTTCGCCATGAGGGACGTCATAGTCCGGCTGTGGCCTACGGAGCCCATTCCGAACAGTTACTTTGGTTTGGTACAGAGGCTTGTAGATGCGGTGCCGCGTATCGACGCCGTTAAGCGTTCAACGTGCATTGAAGGTGCACGGATGGCCTTTCCCCGTGTCAAAACATACTAGGCCAAGATGAAGGCCACTGACGTTGCGACGAGGAGTGCCCCCAAGGGTACGGACCATCACGCACCCGAACACTATTTCGAGGACGTCTTAGAGGGTGCCCGCTTGATAGAGGGTCAGTGCTCGAAAGATATGATGTTTGAATGAAATGTATTGAATTGTAAAAGACAGTATGATGATAGTATTATGATTTTTGCTTAAGAGTTTTGGATTCCTCCTGTGCGGCCGTTGTTTGCATAATCTGAAAGTTTTCCAGTCGTCGGCTTCAGCCCTAACGTAGAAAATACGAGGGTGTTCGGAAAAGCATATGATCACTCTTAACCCAATGTCTTGGTCCAAGAATGGAGGTGTCAATGCGGTGAACGAGGCAACCAGACTATAGGGCGTTAACACTTTCACTTAGCCATAGGAATTTTATGGTGGGTTTACAATATAAACCATGCTATGTACGCTGTTATCCCAATGTGGTGCATTCACATGTATGACCTAAAGAAAGGTCCTTCATA
Organism: Triticum urartu; assembly: GCF_003073215.2. Classification (NCBI taxonomy): domain Eukaryota; kingdom Viridiplantae; phylum Streptophyta; class Magnoliopsida; order Poales; family Poaceae; genus Triticum; species Triticum urartu. The sequence goes on from NC_053022.1 coordinate 470,304,306, forward strand.
TAGTACGAAGGGAATCACGAAAGATTCCGATAAGTCGTTGAGTGTTTGACTAGCTCTCGCCGCATCATGACAGTCAGTTTTTGGCTTTCTCTATTGAGGTGCTTGCCTGGGCAAACCAGGGCACGATCACAGTAGTTCTCCCTTTACTACCTTAGCCGATAGAGCGGAACGTAAGGTAGCAAGCACAGGAGCCGGGCAACCCAACTATTGACCCAAGACATGATTCAGAGCTGATGCATATAAGGCCAAACTCACGATGCCGAAGTATGCTATAAAGCTGTTCGGATTTATTGGCAATTTTTAGTTTGTTCCCATATTGAGCCCCTGGCGGGGCGTGTGAAAATCACAAGGAGCAAAATACAGTTTTTTAGAGAAAAGCAAATACGGGATATAAATTATATTCACTTGAACTTGAGTGACATGCCAATCATTGTTTTGTATATAATAACGCCACGACCCTGGCTATTTGACATGCCATGGGTCGATGGATGATGTAAAAGGAACTTTATAGGCTGGCAAAATAGAGAGTATGGTCTAAAAAAGTTGTTTTGGACCTCCTGTCGCACGTCTCTGCCGCCTTTCCTCGATGAAGGGGCTCCTTAAAAGGAGTAACTTTTGGATGAATGTACAAACCGGAACTCCGATGGAGTCGGCGAGATGACCAGCCTATGAGTCACCTATGATAAAAGGATAATGAAAAAAGAAAAAGTCGTCAGAAAAGAATCAAAAAGAAGGGAGTGATAGAAGTACTTGTAGGCCCATCCGTATGATGCCTCCGCCGATGCCCATGGTATTTTAAGTGCATAGTTATGTATGCGCGGTATAGATTTTGCAGGTGTGTGAGGTGGATGGCGGAGGCCGAACTGCTAGTCCAGCTGCATAATTGGTCGGTCCTGCTGAATGGAGACCGGCGGCTTAATGGCCGTCAAGGTATGCGGTTTAATAAGGCCGACTTGTACTCCGGCTGGAGGGAATGTAGTATGATCCTTGGTCCAGAGGGAGTATGTCTCGTGCTCCTCTATAGGGGCGTGTGTTATGTATACCATGTTCACCGTTTTTACCTCGGAAGGAAATTGCTTCTGACCCCCGGTATTTGTTTGGTGACTCTCTTCGTCATCGCTATCATTGCATGGTCTTTTCCCCTTATGTTCGGTGTTAAGCCTATCGGCCTGTTTGAAGACCCAACAACTTCTGTTGGCGTGAGTGGCTGGCTTATCGGGATTGCCATGAATCTGGCAAGGTCGATCCAATATCTTGTCTAAGGTGGATGGCTCATCTCTGTTTTCCTTGAATGGCTTTTTCCGTTGACCGGGTTTGGGGCTGCTGAATCAGGCGTGGACCGCTGTGTCGCGTGTTCTCTCATTATCATTGCGACGTTTGTGTTTGCTGCGTCGTGGTTTTCCATTGCCGTCTCGGACTTTGGAAGTACCCGGATCACTAGCACTGTTGCTTCTATGAGCGAGCCAACTGTCTTCTCCCACGCAAAAGCGGGTCATCAGAGCGGTAAGGGCTGACATGGATTTTGATTTTTCTTGACCGATATGGCAGGCGAGCCACTCGTCCCGGAAGCTGTGTTTGAAGGCCGCTAGGGCTTCCGCGTCCGCACAGTCGACGATTTGGTTCTTTTTAACTAAGAACCTAGTCCAGAGCTTCCTGGCTGACTCTCCGGGCTGTTGAACTATATGGCTTAAGTCATCGGCATGTGGTGGCCGGAACTATGTGCCTTGGAAGTTGTCGCGGAAGGCGTCTTCCAAATCCTCCCAGCTTCCAATAGAGTCTTCGGGCAGACTGTTCAACCAGTGCCGAGCTGGACCTCTGAGTTTTAACGGGAGGTATTTGATGGCATGAAGGTCATCTCCGTGGGCCACGTGGATATGGATAAGGAAATCCTCGATCCACACGACGAGATCAGTTGTTCCGTCATATGATTCGATATTCACTAGTTTAAACATATCTGGGAATTCGTGCTCCTTTACTTCGTCTATGAAGCACAGAGGGTGTGCGGCGCCTCTATGTTGGGCCACATTGCGGCGTAGCTCTGATGGAGTCCGTCTGCGGTTTTTGCCCCAGGTGTGACCATGCTTGTCACGTCCGAGTAGATAGCCGTTGTCAGATGCCGGGGCATGTCCTCGTGATCCGTAGATCGATCTGGTATGTCCAGCTCTATTGTCCGGGTCCTGCCGAAGGTCATATGTGTGACTACGAGCTATGTTTTCTCTGCCTTTATGGTGAGGAGGGGCGGGCTGGTGTTCGGCTTCAGTTGCCGCTTTGTCCCGACCAAGTAGTGGTCGATTAGCCGGGTTGTGCGGCAATGGTATGGGCTCCGGTGCATCGTCATCGAACTGAGGTAGCAGTTTGCGCTTCCGGTAAATTTTGTCTGGGCGCTTGACATTGTATTCTTTGGCTGCTAGGACATCAGTCCATCTATCGTTGAGCAGATCTTGGTCAGCTTGAAGCTGCTGCTGCTCCTTTTTCAGGCTCCTTGCAGTGGCTATTAGCTGACGCTTAAAGTGCCCCTGCTCCTGAGGTTCCTCAGGCACGATAAAATCCTTGCTGCCGAGACTCACCTCATCCTCGGAGAGTGGAAGATAATTACTATCATCCGAGTCGTTGTTCATGTCCTGTTCGTCAGGGCAAACTTGCCCGTTTTCCCGATCGTCATGTTCGGTAGTTTGTTCGTCGGGATCTTCTCTATCTTCGGCACCGTCCGTAGTGTTGTCCTCTCCTGTGTCCATATCACCGTTTATTCCATGACGCGACTTAGAGCAGCACCGCTAACGCCGGCGTTTTGGTTGTATCATAGGAGGTTTGTCCTCAACTGGATCTACTTTCTTGTTGTCGTTAGTTCTCTTAGGTGTATCCACCATGTATACGTCGTAGGAAGAGGTTGCTGTCCCGCATTTGGTAAAAAAAGGGTCTTGCCCGGTTCCTCATTGGCATCATCGTCCATACCGTCGATGTCTTCGGTGCCATAGTCGAGCGAGTCGGTTAAGTCTTCGACAGTGTGTATGAAGTGGGCGGTGGGTGGGATGTGAAATTCTCCTTTATGAATCTCCAGTTCGAACCAGGTAGAGTTCGGCTGTGAGCCCCCCGCTAAGGATAGTGCTCTTAATGAGTTTAGCATGTCGCCCAGAGGCGAATGCAGGAAGATGTCCGCGACACTGAATTTGGTGATCGATGACCGATCGTGCTCGATATGCGCGGACACGCATAGTTTGGAACCTGTAGCCAGAGACGGCTCCGTAGTTCCGGTGACGTAGATGTCTCTTGAAGTTAAGTCTGTGTGCGGCTCCAAAGCTGCGGGGGTCTGCGGCTTCCGTGGTGGGGTGGAGCTTCCTGTCCTCGGATGGCGCGACCTGCTCCGGATCTAAGGCCAGAGCGGTTTCAGGTGCAATTTCCTGGGTATGGCCCGATGACATAGCGAAGCCACGTTCATCATGGTAGCTGGGAGCGGCTGCCGTGGTCTCGAATCCGTCGAAGATGAAGTCTCCATGAATATCCGTGACGTAGTTGAAGCCTCCAAATCTAACCTGGTGGCCAGGGGTGTAGCTTTCGATGTGCTCCAGATGGCCAAGCGAGTTGGTTCGCAGTGCGAAGCCGCCGAACACGAAGATCTGTCCGGGGAGGAAGACTTCCCCTTAGACATCATCGTTGTAGATGATTGAAGGAGCCATCAAACCTTTCGAGGACGACACAGTCGAACTCTCAATGAAGGCACCAATGTCAGTGTCAAAACTGGCAGATCTCGGGTAGGGGTGCCAAACTATGCGTCTAGGATCGATGGTAATAGGATACAGGGGACACAATGTTTACCCAGGTTTGGGCCCTCTCTATGGAGGTAATACCCTACTTCCTGCTTGATTGATCTTGATGAATATGAGTAAGGAAGTCCTGGATTAGGGGGTCTCCGGACAGCCGGATTATATCCTTTGGCCGGACTGTTGGACTATGAAGACACGAGATTGAAGACTTCGTCCCGTGTCCAGATGGGACTCTACTTGGCGTGGAAGGCAAGCTAGGCAATATGGATATGCATATCTCCTCCTTTGTAACCGACCTTGTGTAACCCTAGCCTCCTCCGGTGTCTATAAACCAAAGGGTTTTAGTCCGTAGGACAACATATAATCATACCATAGGCTAGCTTCTAGGGTTTAGCCTCTTTGATCTCATGGTAGATCAACTCTTGTACTACTCATATTATCAAGAATAATCAAGCACGACATAGGGTTTTACCTCCATCAAGAGGGCCTGAACCTGGGTAAAACATCGTGTCCCCTGCCTCCTGTTACCATCCGCCTTAGACGGACAGTTCGGGACCCCCTTCCCGAGATCCGCCGGTTTTGACACCGACATTGGTGCTTTCATTGAGAGTTCCTCTGTGTCGTCACCGTTAGGCTTGATGGCTCCTTCGATCATCAATAGTGATGCAGTCCAGGGTGAGACTTTTTTCGCGGGACAGATCTTTGTATTCGGCGGCTTCACACTGCGCGCCAACTCGCTTGGCCATCTGGACCATATCGAGAGTTACGCCCCTGGCCACTAGGTCAGGTTTGGAAGCTTAAACTACACGGCCGACATCCACGGAGACTTGATCTTCGACAAATTTGAGCCCCTACCGAGTGCGCCGCACGGTCACGATGAGCATGATTTAGCTCTACCATCGGACAGTGTTCAGGAGACTGCACAAGCAACCGCTCCGACCCTCAATTCGGAGCCAATTGCGCCATCCATGGACGGGTGGATAGACCCCGCCAAGGAGGCCGTATTCTCAGCGGCGATCGAGCCGAGTATCGACCTTACCCTTCACGGGAGCCATAACGCCGAACTGCCGGATTCTTCCCCAGCCACGGACTCCGAACCGCCTGCGCCCGTGCCTATCGAATCCGACTAGGCGCCGATCATGGAGTTCACCTCCGCGGATATCTTTTAGCACTCGCCCTTCGGCGACATACTGAACTCATTAAGGTCTCTCTCCTTGTCAGGAGAGTCCTGGCTGAACTATGTTCGGCAGGATTGGGATGCGGATGACAAAGATATTCGCCGCCCACCCACCACCCACTTAGTAGCCACTGTCGACAATTTAATCGACATGCTCAACTTCGACTCCGAAGTCATCGACGGTATGGACGATGATGCGGGAGACGAAGAGGAACCACTGCCCACAGGGCACTAGACAGGCACCTCATCATATGATATATACATGGTGGACACACCCAAAGAAGGCAATGGCGATGAGACAGCGGAGGATGACTCCTCCAAGAAGCAACCCAAGCGCCGACGTCAGCGGCGCCGCTCTAAGTCTCGCCAAAGCAAAAGCGGTGACACTAGCACAGGAGATAATAGCACTCTGGACAGTGCCGAAGACGACAACAATCCCCTCCAGCAAGATTTAGAGCAGGAGGATGGAGAAGCCAGCCCTCCCGAGAGAGCGGCAGATGGAGAGGCGGAGGATGATAATTACATGCCTCCCTCCGAAGACGAGGCAAGCCTCGACGACGACGAATTTGTCGTGCCGGAGGATCCCTCCAAGCAAGAGCGCTTTAAGCGCCGGCTTATAGCCATGGCAAATAGCCTTAAGAAAAAGCAACAGCAGCTTCAAGCTGATCAAGATTTGCTAGCTGACAGATGGACTGAAGTCCTCACGGTCGAGGAATATGAACTCAAACGCCCCTCCCAGAGTTACACAAAGCGCATGTTGCTACCCCGACTGGAGGAGGAAGCATTAAAACCTACATCTCCAGCGTATGACGCGGCTGATCGGCCACTTCGTGGCCGCGACAGAGCGGCATTTCAGTCAAAAGCTCAGCCCGCACCCCGACGCAACTCAAATAAAAATGTCAAGGCACGGGGAAACACGCTAGACCTGCGAGACGTATTGGAGGACAAAGAAAAACACGCAAGATCGATCTATGGATAACAAGGGCGCGCCACTACGCGGGACGATAACCGTCACACCAGATACAGTAAAAGTAAATCCGGCCAGGCCGAACACAGCGGACAAGACTCATTTGAGTTGCATCGTGACATAGCCCAGTAGAGAGGCGCCGCACACCCCCTATGCTTCACAGACGAAGTAATGGATCACCAAATCCTAGAGGGTTTCAAACCCGTAAATATCGAATCATACGACGACACAATAGATCCTGCGGTATGGATCGAGGACTTCCTCCTGCACATCCACATGGCCCGCGGTGACGATCTACACGCCATCAAATACCTCCCACTTAAACTCAAAGGACCAGCTCGGCATTGGCTCAATAGCCTGCCAGTAGAATCCATTAGCTATTGGGAAGATCTAGAAGCCGCATTCCTCAACAACTTCCAGGGCACTTATGTGCGACCACCAGATGCCGATGACTTGAGCCACATAATTCAGCAGCCAGAGGAATCGGCCAGGCAATTCTAGACATGGTTCCTGACAAAGAAATATCAAATCGTTGACTGTCCGGATGCAGAGGCCCTAGAAGCTTTTAAGCACAACATCCGTGACGAGTGGCTCGCCCAGCACCTTGGCCAGGAAAAGCCAAAATCCATGGCAGCCCTCACGGTACTCATGACCTGCTTTTGCGCGGGAGAAGACAGCTGGCTGGCTCGCAGCAATAACATATCAAAGAACCATGGTACTTCAGATACCAAGGATAGCAATGGCAGGTCATGTCGCAACAAACATAAGCGCCGCGTTAATAGCAACAATAACGAGGATACGTCAGTCAATGCCGGATTCAGATGCTCTAAACCCGATCAATGGAAAAAGCCATTCAAAAGAAGCACTCCGGGCCTGTCCAGTTTGGACCGTATACTCAATCGCTGGTGCCAAATACATGGCACCCCCGAGAAGCCAGCTAACCACACCAACAGGGAATGTTGGGTGTTCAAGCAGGCCGGCAATATAACGCCGTAAACAAAGATAAGGGGCTACATAGCGATGACGAGGAGGAGCCACAGCAGCCGAACACCGGAGGGAAGAAGAGGTTCCCCCCACAAGTGCGGACAGTGAACATGATATACGCAACACACATCCCCAAGAGGGAGCGGAAGCGCGCGCTAAGGGATGTATATGCGTTGGAGCCAGTCGCCCTAAAGTTCAACCCATGGTCCTCCTGTCCGATCACCTTCGATCGCAGGGACCACCACACTAGTATCCGTCATGGTGGATTCGCCGCACTGGTCCTAGACCCAATCATCGATGGATTTCACCTCACTCGTGTCCTTATGGACGGCGGCAGCAGCTTGAACCTGCTTTATCAGGACACAGTGCGCAAAATGGGTATATAACCCTCAAGGATCAAACCCACAAAAACGACCTTCAAAGGCGTTGTGGGAGTCCTGGATTAGGGGGTCTCCGGACAGCCGGACTATCTCCATTGGCCGGACTGTTAGACTATAAAGATACAAGATTTAAGACTTCGTCTCGTGTCCGGATGGGACTCTACTTGGCGTGGAAGGCAAGCTAGGAAATACATATATGTATATCTCCTTTGTAACCGACCTTGTGTAACCCTACCCTCTCCGGTGTCTATATAAACCGAAGGGTTTTAGTCCGTAGGATAACATACAATCATACCATAGGCTAGCTTCTAGGGTTTAGCCTCTCTGATCTCGTGGTAGATCTACTCTTGTAACACCCATATCATCAATATCAATCAAGCAGGATCTACGGTTTTACCTCCATCAAGAGGGCCCGAACCTGGGTAAAACTTCGTGTCCCTTGCCTCCTGTTACCATCCGACCTAGACGCACAGTTCAGGACCCCCTACCCGAGATCCGCCGGTTTGGACACCGACATTGGTGCTTTCATTGAGAGATCCGCTGTGCCGTCGCCACCAGGAAGGATGTCCCGTCCCGTCTTTAAAGACGGCACCATAGCTGAGGGAGCCCTGGCTATCGTATGACCGCCTGTTCGGCCGCCGCACCGACGATGACTTCTTGGGTCATCGAAAGCAATCTTCACGTCAACTCGGAACTCGCCGAGTAGTTAGATCCAATGGAGCTCTCTTCCCTAAACGAGCTCTTGGATCGCATCGCCGCCCTGGGAGTCGCTACAGACTACGATCAGATTGGGCCTCAACCCGATCTGAGAGAAATTGACTCTCCCCAGGTTACCCATCATGTTGCAGTGGTGGAAGAACAATGCGGCAACCCTTCATCCATCATAAGGACTATCTACGTCCGGATTCCCGATCCCCCCAAGCCGGATACCCGCGGAGGGGACGATGTCACTCCAAGTCTGAACCCAGAATCAGGCAGCGGGCTAGATTTATCGGAAAGCATCGAAGAATCCAAACTTTTGAGTTCGGAAACTCCTTGGCCATTGAGCCTCAGATTGGGTGAGTATTCGGATTCAATTCCACCCACCCACCCAAACATAAGCGATCTATCCGAAATTAGGCAAGAGCCCGAAGAAACAGTACACCATTACTGGGCCAGATTCCTCCTGGTCAAGAACAGGATAAAGGACTGCCCCGAGGAAGACGCAATCTAATTCTTCTGCAATAATTGCACGGACAAGGGAATCCTCAACGCCATAAGTCGTCACGAAATTACACGCTTTGCTGACTTGGTGTCCATAGTACGAAAGTACTGTGCGATGGAAAGCGCCTAGAAAACTGAAATAAAATTTTGGGATAATCCGTCCCTGAATACAAACCCAGTCCGAAATAAAAGGGTGCACTATCACAATACACCTGGGTTAACTACCAAAAAGCAAAAGCCCTCTACGGGGCAAGGAACCGTACTGGAGGGATGGCTCAACGGACCCTACAAAATTCATAGTACAGCGGATGCGACACCAACGCATAGCCTTAGAGCATGCTGGATACTTCGGCAGGTGGCCAAAAGTGGTGAGGATCTACTCCTCCCAAAAACCACAGAGCATCACCCCGAGGACAACAATACGGTCTTAACGGACTTTGAGACCTTCGCGTCAAATAATAGACAGAAGCGAACACTCCGCAGCACGTCCAGAATCTGCCACATAGCAGAAACAAATTCTTGGAGCGACACAGCTATTACCTTCAATGCCAGCGACGAACCTAAATTCCGAACAGCCCGAGTACCAGCCACACTGGTCCTCAGTCCAATCGTGGACGGCTTTTGACTCACCAAGGTACTCATGGACGGCGGCAGCGAATTAAACCTCATTTATGAGGAAACTCTTCAAAAGATGGAAATAGGCTGGAGCCGTATTAAGCAAAGCAGCACAACCTTTAGAGGAATCATCCCCTGTCGGGAAGCGTGCTACGCTGGAAAAATCACACTAGATGTGGTATTCGGCACGCCGGATAATTACAGGTCCAAAGAAATTACATTCCAAGTGGCCCCGCTCAGCAGCGGATACCACGCTCTATTAGGGCGGGAGGCATTTACAATCTTCCAAGCCATACGCCATTACGGGTACACGACGCTCAAAATGCCCGGGCCCAACGGAATCATCACTCTTGTTAGTGATCCGGACATAGCACTCCGTGCCGAAAATAAGACAGCTGCGCTGGCCCTTGAGGCACTATCCGACGCCCTAGCGGCCGAAGAACTAACTGCGCTGTGCTCCACGGTGAACAGGGACGACGTGATACTCGATAAAAGATCCAAGTCCACCTCCTTTAAACCGGTGGACGAAATAGTCAAATTCCAAGTCCATCCAACAGACCCTACAAAAACAGCTTCCATCGGGGCACAATTAAACCCTGATATCGACGCTGCACTACGAGAATTTCTACGCGAGAACTGGGACATTTTTGCCTGGCACCCTTCAGACATTCCAGGAATCCCACGCAGGCTGGCCGAACATAGCCTGAATATCCTAAAAGGATTCAAGCCAGTCAAAGAGGCTCTTCCACGTTTCTCCGAGCCTAAAATACAAGCCATGGGAGAGGAGCTAGCCAAGCTATTGGAGGCCGGATTCATCTGATACATAAAACATCCAGGCTGGCTAGCAAACCTGGTGATGGTACCAAAGAAGGACAAATCCTGGTGCTTGTGCATCGATTTTAAGGACCTCAATAAGGCCTGCCCAAAGGATCCCTTCCCCCTTCCCCACATCGATCAAATCATCGATGCTACCGCAGGACACAATTCGTTGTGTTTCCTCGACGCATACTCCGGCTACCATCAAATAAAAATGGCAGAGCCAGACCAAGCCGCAACGGCATTCATCACACCATACGGCCCATTCTGCTTCAATACAATGCCCTTCGGGCTAAAAAACGCTGGTGCAACATATGAGCGCATGATTCAGACATGCCTGGCAAACCAGATCGGCAAAACAGTGGAGGCATACGTGGATGACGTGGTCGTTAAAACCAAGCATGTCGAAACTCTAGTAGACGACTTGAGGCTCACATTTGACAACCTCCGAACATATGACATCAAGCTCAATCCGGAAAAATGCATTTTCGGCGTACCAGCACGAAAGCTCCTGGGATTTATTGTCTCTAGTAGAGGTATTGAAGCCAATCCGGCCAAAATTTGAGCGTTGTCACAGTTGGCTACCCCAAAAGACCTCAAACAAACACAAAAATTAACTCGATGCGTGGCGGCTCTAAGCCGCTTTATCTCCCGCCTGGGAGAAAAGGCACTACCCCTTTATCGCCTCCTCCGGCGCACCGAACACTTCGAGTGGACGGACGCTGCCACGGCCGGACTCAACGAAATAAAGGCCATATTGGCAACAAACCCAGTCCTGGCCGCGCCAAACATTGGCAAACCAATGCTATTATACATTGCGGCAACTCATCAAGTAGTAAGCGCAGTGCTTGTCGTTGAGCAAGAAGTGGACGGACACAAATTTCCCCTTCAAAAGCCGGTTTACTACGTGTCCACTGTCCTTACTCCATGCAAATCACGGTACCCGCATTATCAAAAGATAGCATAAGCGGTATTCATGGCATCCCGGAAGTTGCGACACTACTTTCAAGAGTGTTCGATAACGGTGGCCTCGGAAGTACCACTTAACGATATTATAAACAACCGCGACGCGACGGGCCGGATTGCCAAATGGGCTATTGAGCTCCTCCCGTTCGACATAACTTACAAGCCATGGCGAGCTATTAAATTGCATGTTTTGGCTGACTTCGTCGCTGAATGGACGGAAGCCGAACTCCCCAAAGAGTATGGCACATATTCAAACTGGATCATGCACTTCGACGGCTCCAAAATGTTGGCTGGTCTGGGGGCTGGCATCGTTTTGACATCCCCAACAGGGGACACCATTCAATACGTATTACAGATAATGTATACGGATTCCAACAACGTAGCCAAATATGAGGCCCTTCTACATGGTCTCTGGATGGCAGTATCCATGGGCATTCAACGTCTAGAGGTGCGCGGGGATTCAAACCTCGCGATATCCGAAATAAATGGAGACTTTGATGCCAAGGATCCAAAAATGGCTGCTTATCGCAATGCCGTCCTAAAAATGTCAGCTCGGTTCGAAGGGCTCGAATTTCACCATGTGGCCAGGGAAAACAATCAGGCGGCGGATATCCTCGGCCGCATTGGTGCCAAACGCGACGTGGTCCCTCCCAACATTTTTCTGGAAAGGCTTTTCAAGCCATCCGTATCACGGGAAGGGGACACCGGTAACAACAGTCCGGACCTAGCCAAAATACCCGATACCGAACTCTCTGACACAATCGGCGGCTCCGCCACCGAAATAACACAATCAGCCCACGAAATAATGGCCCTTATTGCCCCGTGGACAGAACCATTCCTGGCCTACTTAGCTAGACAGGGACTCCCGGAGGACCAAAATGAGGCACGCTACATAGTGCGGCGATCAAAGGCCTACAGGGTCCACGAAGGAGAATTGTACAAAAAAAGTGTTATCGGAGTCCTTTAACGGTGCATCTCCAAAGAGGAAGGACGGAACCTTTTGGCAGAAATTCATGCCGGACTCGGCGGTCATCACGCCGCAGCCCAGGCTCTTGTGAGCAAGGCCTTCCGTACAGGATTCTATTGGCCAACGGCCCGGGCAGACGCACAGGACTTAGTCCAGCGTTGCGCCGGTTGCCAGCTCTTTGCAAATCAAAGCCATATGCCACCCACCGCCCTCCGAACAATCCCCATTACATGGCCCTTTGCGGTCTGGGGGCTTGACATGGTTGGACCCCTTAAAGGTGGAACCCACAAGAAAAAATACTTATTGGTCATGGTGGATAAATTCACCAAATGGATAGAGGCCAAACCGGTTAAAACAGCCGAATCCGGACCGGTGATAGATTTCATATCCGGGGTTTTACATCGCTACGGCGTCCCCCACAGCATCATCACTGATAACGGCACGAACTTCACGGCCGACGAGGTAAAACTCTGGTGCAGCAAAATGGGCATCAAGCTCGATTATGCTTCAGTCTACCACCCACAAACCAACGGTCAAGTAGAACGAGCAAATGGTCTTATAATGAGTGGCATCAAACCCAGACTAGTGCGCTCCTTAACAGAGTCTGACACGCACTAGGTAGAGGAGCTCGACTCCGTACTCTGGGGGCTGCGGACCATGCCGAATCGTAGTACCGGATACACAACATTTTTCATGGTGTACGGCGCAGAGGCAGTCTTGCCCTGTGACATAATTCATGACTCACCTCGAGTGCGCATGTACGAACAAAGAGAAGCCGAGCTCGATCGGTAGGACAGTCTGGACACCTTGGAGGAAGAGCGCGACGTAGCCAAGGCCCGTTCCGCATTTTACCAGCAATAGGCTCGCAGATACCAAAACAGAGAAGTACGAGCCAAAACTTATAACATTGGCGAACTAGTTCTCCGGCTGCCGGATAAGAAAAAGAACAAGCTAGAGCCCAAATGGGAAGGTCCCTTCATCATCGACCAAGTTCTGACCGGCGGAGCGTACCGACTATGGGATGCATCGACTAGTCGACTCGAACCGAACCCATGGAACACAGCCAGGCTCCAAAGATTCTACGCCTAGCACCAGACTTTATGTTACTCCCCTTCCTTTGTCCATTTTCTACATATGCGCCATCTGTCTTGTTTCCCTTTCTTTCTTTTATTCCTCTAGGCCTTCAAGGGTGACCTTGTGCCTCACTTTTACATAACTGATGTGCTAGCCGCACTCTCTACACCTGGGGGCTTCTTTCACAGAAGCTTAAATTATTTACCTAGGCATCACGCCCAACACATGCGTTATACTTCCGCATGTACCTTTTTTCACCATTATATGCATCGATAGGACTTATGTTTTGGCCAAGCTGGGTTGCCTGGCTCTTGTATTTATGCCCTACCTTCCCGTTAATTCGGCTAAGGCATAAGGGGAGCACCTCTGCGATTGTTACCGCCGGGTCAGCCGGACGTGTACCTCAGACTGGGTGAAGCCGAAAGCTAGCGTTCTTAAGAGAATATTCGATCAGTGAACAAAAGATGACTTTTATTTATTATCCATATCTGCCCCCAGATGTTTTTTCTACGCCTCTCGTCGCACGCTGGACATGCACTTTAGGGCATGCCTACCCAGGGAAAGGAACCCTTAACGGAACTATTCTCTTTGGAAGATGTTTCTTACTACCCATGTAATATAACATAACTAGTTGGGCACTTGTCTGATAAAGCACTAATGACCCCTACGCCTGGTCTCCATGCATGCCCCGGTTCTTACATAACCGCAAGGGTATTCGAATACACTCCGGACTGTTTGGGTCCCGAGGTAGAAGTGAAAAGGTCCGCCACGACAAACGATCTACAATCTAGCTAGAACGCATCATCATGACACTTTATAATTACATAGTCAATTTGACTGGTTAAATTCCTCCTCAATGCCATCTAATAGGCTGTCTAGTCTACAGTCCTGTTGGGAATACTTTGCAGCCAATTCTACTTGTCCATACACTAAATTCACAGGGATCTCCTTGCCGTCAGGCCCCACAGGTCCGACTTCATCCATGTGGTTCGGGTCAGCTTTCGTGTACCATGTCTTCACCATTGCCCAAGCCTCCCTGGCGCCCTGATGGCAGGCCGCTATCTTCCATAATTGGAAACGCCGCCGTGCTCCCTTTAGCTTTTCTGCAATCTCTCCAAGGCCATCGGGCATGGAGACGGACGGCCACAAGGCCTGGGCAATGCCTTGCATCACCTGCCGAACTCGTTCATGCAACTGTGCGAGCTCGGGAAGAAGATCACCCATCGAACTAGGCATCTCCTCGGCAGGACGTCCTGTTAGCATACCTACAGACATAACTCTGTCAGCCAGCTTCCTCGCCGAACTCTTTTTCAAAGTTTGTTCAAGCACTTACTAAATATGCCGCGTCGAAGCCGCCGATTCTCCTTAACAGAGTCCGACAGTTGGGCACGAACATCTTTTAGTTCCACGCCCAGCTTGGTGTTGGCATCTTGAAGATCATTCTTCTCCTGCCACACCCTCGTTAGCACGCTCTCACCAGCCTTTAGTTGGCATTTGAGCTGCTGCTTATCCGAATTCACTCCAGCGTCATCTGCAATTTTATCGTCAGATTTGAATATAAAGATGCACTCTAATATGATACTTATCATTTGACGGATATGTTACCAGCGGGGGTCTCTTTGGGCTCCCCTGCGGCGGACAGTGCGGCCTGAAGTTGGCCTTTGCAGTCTTCTAGCTCCTGGGATAGTTGAGTATTCTTTTCTGTATGAACCTACATAACAAATGATCCTTAAATCAGTTATCCTAACTGTTTCAAGTCTTAGGGGCTACTGATATATATAATCATCAAATTTTCTCACCCGTATGTCTTTTACATACTGCTCTGTGGCTCTGGCTAGACCATTTTGAGCGGCACGGAGGTGCGCATCTCCTGAGTGAAGGCATCTAAAGCCTCTTGGGAGAAACAAGCGTCACGAAGAACAGTCCGGCGACGCCTATGGTTCATAGCACTTTCCACCTCGGAATGGGTGGCGGACAGTCTATCCGTATCCTCTGTCGGAGGAGCACCTGGTGCACGCCTTGTACTCCTTCCCACCCCCGAGTCCGGCCTTGGAGCCTCGCTTGTGGAGGCGCGGTTAGTAGCCTCTCCGGGTATAGTCCGGCGAGCGCTCTTTCTCCTGAAAAGAAGGCCTGGGTGTTAATATGCCTCTGTAAATAATGTCTTGCAATAAAGACGGCGCGCTATACCGCTGCGCCGGTGCCTCAATCCGGACTGCGGTTCTTTTCAGCCTGCCTGGCCCAGCGGCCCCTTGTTGGCTAGTTGCCACAGGCTCGGCCTTCTGCCCCGAGGGCCTCCCCTGCAAAACACGGCTGTTATACGGCAATAAAAAAGAGCACAAGGACAGATCCCTTGTTATATGCTGGGACTTCGGTCTCATTCACCTGTGAGGCTGAAACTAGCCCAGGGTAATCGGCTGTAATGGCCACCAAGGTATTGTCATTACTCCCTTGGTAAAATACCCCGTCGATCAGCTCCACGGATATGTCCGGATCCTCCTGGGAGGCCGGATCAAGGGATTGTCCAGGGTCCCCGGGCTGTGGAGGAGGGCTGGTTATCTCCTTTACTACCTGGTGCAGCTCCTGCGATGAAATCGCTAGAATGAATACTTAAACTATGGGAATACGAAATGGATGGGCGAGAAAAAAATCTCCGCTTACCCAGCTCGGAGAATTGCACATGGAGAATCCGCCCTGCGGGTTGACACGGAGGAACTCCTCCTCTTCTCCCTTGTACAAAGTGGACAAGATCTTTGTTAAGTCCACAGTTGATCCCGGCCCTTTCCGGCCATGGCGGGTGGCGTCATCCTCCCCATTGAAGTACCACATGGGGTGGCCTCTATACTGGAGCGACTGCACCCCCCTTATAATGCATATAGCCATGACCTCGATCATGGTCAATCCGGATCGAGCTAAAGAGCTTATCCGGCTCATCAGATAAAGAATGTCCCGGTCGTCTTCCTCCAGGGGGCTCCGTGTGGATGCCAGCTCTGGCACTTCTTCAAAGGGGCGTTGTCAAACTCAGGAAGGCCGATCCGAATAGGGTCCGAAAGGGGGACATCTTCTATATAAAACCATTCTGAAAGCCAATCTTCGGACATCTTCTTCGGGGTCCCGGATAGGTATCCGGTCCCAGCAATACGCCACACTTCGGCTCTGCCCACTTAATACATTGATCCCTTCTTAGAACGGGGCACAAGGTAGAACAGCTTCTTCCACAAAGCGAAATGAGCCTCGCAGCCCAAAAATAACTCGCAAAGGGCTACGAATCCCGAGATATGCAGTAGGGAGGCACGCGTAAGGTTGTGCAGCTGGAGGCCATAGACCTCCAGAAGCCCCCGGAGAAATGGATGGATTGGGAATCCGAGCCCGATTACCAGATATGGGACAAGGCATACCCGCTCTGCCTTGGAGGGATTGGGATGGCTCTCCGCTTGCTCTCCTACATTATAGGTGGCAATCCCGGCTCGAACCGGGACCAGGTACACTGGAGGAAGGAATCCCTTGGACTGAAGCATCACCAATTTGCTGTGCGGGATGGAACATCTCTCCCAATCTTCAGGCTTGGAACTAGCGGTGCGAGAGGAGGAGCTGCGTCGACCGGCCATGGTGGAATGGATCTCTATCGGGCACGCTCCGATGAAGACTCAGCAGGGGAGGATGATGTGATTTGGATCTGAATCCTTGTCTTTTTAAATAGGCGGCTCATTTACATAGCTAGGGGGTAAATGTGAAAACACCCTGGCTCTTCACATTCGCTCGACACGTGGAAGGTGGCCATTATTGGGCGTAGAAGCCAAGAAGTACGAACCATCACAAGGAATCGGACATTATTTCGACAGGTACACAAAATTTGAAGAGGAACCCACCTTGCAATGCCGAAGACAACTGCGCGCCGGACTCATCGTCATTGAAGCCTGGTTCAGGGGCTACTGTGGGAGTCCTGGATTAGGGGGTCTCCGGACAGCCGGACTATCTCCATTGGCCGGACTGTTAGACTATGAAGATACAAGATTGAAGACTTCGTCTCGTGTCCGGATGGGACTCTACTTGGCGTGGGCTAGGCAATACGTATATGGATATCTCCTCCTTTGGAACCGACCCTGTGTAATCCTACCCTCTCCGATGTCTATATAAACCGAAGGGTTTTAGTCCGTAGGACAACAATCACAACATACAATCATACCATAGGCTAGCTTCTAGGGTTTAGCCTCTTTGATCTCGTGGTAGATCTACTCTTGTAACACCAATATCATCAATATCAATCAAGCAGGACGTAGGGTTTTACCTCCATCAAGAGGGTCCGAACCTGGGTAAAACATTGTGTCCCTTGCCTTTGTTACCATCCGGCCTAGATGCACAGTTCGGGACCCCCTACCCGAGATCCGCCGATTTTGACACCGAAATGCGTCATACCAGGTGTAGAGGCCCATTGTACAGGCTCAGTCACACTGGAAGTGGTCTTAGGATCCCCGGATAACTTCCGAAGCAAGGAGTTAATCTTCGATATAGTCCCGTTCCACAGTGGCTATCATGCACTGCTCGGGCGAACCGCATTCGCGAGATTCAACGCGGTACCGCACTATGCATATCTCAAGCTCAAGATGCGAGGACCTCAGGGGGTCATCATAGTCAATGGAAACACAGAGCGCTCTCTCCGTACGGAGGAGCACACTGCGGCCCTCGTAGCAGAAGTGCAAAGCAGCCTCTTAAGGCAATCCACCAGTTCGGCGATTAAAGACCCGGGCACCTTCAAGCGCGCCCGGAGTAATCGGCAACAGGACCGCCTGGCACGTTCTGAGCTCGCATAGCAATGCGGCCCCCACCCCAGTCCCAGACAAACGGCGAAATCTGTGCCACGCATACATAATTACGCATTGAAAATACCATGGGCACAGGTGGGGAGGGGGCACAGCTACGGCACGCCCCGAAACGCGGCTCAACCGCACTAGGGGATTCCCGCTTTGTTATTTTTTCTCTCTTTCAGGACTTAACTCTCTGGAAACCTCGTCCGGCCGTACGATAGTCGGACACACGATACAACAACCAAGGAGGCAGAAAGCTACGTCGCACCATGGAACTCCCAGGTAGTCTCTGATAATGAGTGAAATACATGCTTTAAATACCATTCCTCAGCTTGCCCTTGGAGGGGACATGTCAAATAGTCCTACCTTTTTGCTTATCGCACTAATTGTATCATTTTGCTTCGATGCACCTTTTTGAATAAACAATGCATAGCACTAGACTATTACCACATTCGCTATTCCTTTATATATATATATATGTTCATTCATGACATTCAACACCCGTACACTCTGGTACGGCCCATACGCCAGGGGACTAAGCGTATCCCATAATACGGCGTGAGAAGTCCGAACACTTTCAACAGTGAGGCACCCCGAACTTATAGCATTATATGCATGAGCTCCGAATCATGTCTTGGGTCAATATATAGTTGGGTTTGCCCGGCTCCCATGTTTTGGTACCTTACGTTCCGCTATATCGGCTAAGGTAGCACTGGGAGAACTACTGCTATTGTGCCCTCGTTCATCCGGGCTAAGCACCTCAGTAGAGAAAACTAAAACTGACTGTCATGATAAGGCGAGAGCTGGTCGCTGTTCGAGAGGTCTCGAGTCCCTAAAGACTTATGCCGCTTAGAAGGAGGAGTCGGCTTTGTCCGGCTTAAGTCATGAATAGCGCCCCGAATTCGGCCTTCCGAATACTAGGGGCTTCGCCAAAATTTAAAATTGTAGACTTCTATGGCTAAGTAAGAGTGATAAAGCATTATAGTCCAATTGCCTTGTTCGTTGCGCTGAGCACCTACCTCGAAGGACCAAACAATGGGAACAGGAGTGCTCAGATTCATCCCGAACACTCCAGCACTCGTGGCATGGGGGCAGAAGCCGACGACTAGCCATCTCTCATATTTAATAAACAGCCACACAGAAGGTAATATTTTAAATTCAAACAAGCGTTGCATAGCGCATATGAACAAGTTTTCATAGTACAGGATCACACAAGCAAGTTCATTCAAAAATTACATCCTTCGCACACTCGTCCGACATAAGACGGGCACACTTCAGGACACCCTCATAATACATCTCAGGGTGGCGATGCTCCTTGCCCTGCGGCGGCCCCTCCTTCACAAGCTTCTCGGTGTCCATCTTGGCCCAGTGCACCTTCGCACGGGCAAAGGCCCGGCGTGCACCTTCTTTGCAGACAGACCGCTTTATAACCTCCAGACGTGGGCAGGCATCAACAAGCCACCTCACCATGCTGAAGTAGCTGTTGGGAAGGGAGTCGCCAGGCCACATCCGGACTATAAGGCCCCTCATGGCCTGTTCGGCCGCCTTGTGCAGCTCGACCAGTTGCTTTAGCTGGTCGCTCATAGGCATTGGATGTTCGATCCCAGTATATTGAGACCAGAACAACTTCTCCGTCGAGCTTCCCTCCTCGGCCTGGTAATATTTCGCGGCATCCGACACACTGCGAGGCAAATCTGCGAATGCTCCTGGAGAGCTCCGGACTCGGGTAAGTAACAAGTAATTTACTTTCACATGCTTGCTTTGCATATTGAAGGCCTTACCCGCCGCTATCATCCTCATCGCCTCAATTTCCTTTTGGGCTTCAGCCTTGGCATGCTTTGTGCTCTCGAGGGCCGCGGCAAGCTCGGACTCTCGCGTCTTCGAGTCAAGCTCCAAAGCCTCGTGCTTCTTCACGAGAGCCTGGAGCTCTTGCTGCACCTCACCCACCCGTGCCTCTTATTTTTCCCGCTCGGTGCGCTCCTTGACCGCTCGGTTTTCGGCCTCGGACAACGCTTGCTTCAGGGTCGCCACTTCGGTCGTGGCCCCTGGCACATCCATGATGATCCTATCATTTTGCAACCGCATCTTATATATATATATATATAGTATTACTATTCATCATCCAGGGTGCAGAATAAGTTATTCTTCACCCGAGGTAATCTTATGATCATTTCATAATTAAATTACGTTTAGAATTCAAACAGTTACATTTATATTGATTCACTACGTAAAATTTGACATAAGAAAATAAAAATATAGGTCATAAGACAAGAAAATTTGCAGTTTATGTGTATTTTAAACTATGTTTTTACGTTTGTAATTTTACATAACATAATATATTTTCTTACGGTCTCTTTTTACGTCGGAAATAAGAAAAAACTTACGGAACATAAAATTACGGTGCATTGATGGTAAAATAGAGGGGGGTGAAGAATAACTATTCCTCACCTAGAATGACGAATAGCGCGACCCTATATATATATATATGGACAAGACATTACTTACCTTTGTTCTCCTCGAGCTGCCTCTTGGCAAGGCCGAGCTCTTTCTCAGACCGCTCGAGGTTCTGCTTCAGTGCGGCAGAGGTCAGCACCGAAGCCTGCATAAAGACATACTTATATTAGACTCCTATAGATATTATTTGATCCTCTATTCGGCTTTTCTTTGTGAACACCAAACAGAGCCTCAGGGGCTACTGTCTATGCGGTAATATTTTTCCTATATTTTAAATACTTACCTCAAAGCCTGTTAGAAGGCTGGCACAGGCTTCAGTTAGTCCGCTCTTGGCGAACTGAACATTCTCGATCACCGCACTCATGATAGTGCGGTGCTCTTCGTCAATGGAAGCGCCGCGAAGCGCTCCCAGCAGGTCGTCCGGTGTCCCTGGATGGACAGAGGTCACCGGCACGGATGGCTTGCCCCTCTTGGAAGGGGGCCGCCTGCCCGAGTCCGGAACCACTGGAGGTTCCGGCGCGGTGTTTGGCTGAGGGCCGAACTTGGAGCCCCCGGGAGCCTTCCTCCCTTTGCTCCTGGAGTCCGGAAGGTCGCCTTGAGGTGCCTCCGGGACTGTCTCCCCCCGGCACGGTGCCCCTTGAGACAATACCTCGACATTGTCCGTAGGGCGAGGAGAGGAGGCGGATGGAAGTGGATCGCTATGCATATCCGACGAGTCCAAGGAACCGTCCAACGAGGATACGTCGATACGAGCTCGGGGTGGTCTGCATGATCATATTCGATGTTACGAGAAGCAGTGCAATAAAAGAATGCTATGAGTTACCCTGGTATCCGAATACTTACGACTTCGCCAGGGGCTTGGCCCTGAGTAGCCACTCGTCTTCGCCATCAGCGGCGGTGGTGGAGCAGTCCGGAAGGAGAGACCTTCCCTTCTTGGACCCTTCGGCCTCCCCGGTCAGGGCGGCCTTCCTTTTCTTGTCTCCCCCGGCTGGAGGGGGAGCATCTTCATCTTCCTCCTCCTCGTCTTCATGGGAGGAGTGCATCGAAGAGTTATTGGGCGATGAGTCCGATACCACCTGGCGCCGGGAACTCTTTCGGGTTCCCTTGGCCTTCTTCTTGGTCTTCTCCGGCACCCCATAAGGAGCCGGAGTCCGCATCTCCGTCAGGAGAGCGTCCGCAGGGTCTTCGGGCAGAGGGGCCGGACAGTTATCTCCTCTGATGTCTCCACCCAGCCATGTCAAAGGCATGGGAGCTCAGACCTCGCACATGGTTAAGCTATGGGAAATAAATACCCTGCCAGATGTACAGAACTTACCAGATTCGCAGGGCGCTTCGCGCTTATCCCGCGGTCCTCGGTAAGAGAAGGAGGGACCTCGGCACCCTTGAACAGCATGTTCCAGACGTCCTTATGCGCCGTGTCGAAGAGTTCGTGTAGAGTCTAGTGCTGGGACGGGTCGAACTCGCATAAGTTGAAAGCCTGTTGTTGACACGGAAGGATCCGGCGGAAGAGCATGACCTGGACTATGTTGACAAGCTTAAGTTTCTTTCTTATCATGTTCCGGATACACTTCTAGTGTCCGTCTAGCTCCACCGATGAACCCCAGGACAGGCCCTTCTCCTTCCAGGAATTGAGCCGCGTGCGGATTCCGGATCGAAATTCGGGGGCCACCACCCATTTGGTGTCGCGTGGCTCGGTGATGTAGAACCACCCCGATTGCCACCCCTTTATGGTCTCCACAAAGGAGCCCTCGAGCCATGTAACGTTGGGCATTTTGCCCACCATGGCTCCGCCGCATTCCGCTTGTTGGCCGCCTACTACCTTCGGCTTGATATTGAAGGTCTTCAGCCACATGCCGAAGTGGGGGCGGATGAGGAGGAAAGCCTCGCACATGACGATAAATGCCGAGATGTTGAGGATGAAATTCGGGGCCAGATCATGAAAGTCTAGCCCATAATAGAACATAAGGCCACGGACGAATGGATGGAGGGGAAACCCTAGTCCGCGGATGAAGTAGGGGAGGAAAACCACCCTTTCGTGAGGTTCTGGGGTAGGAACGATCTGCCCCACGGCTAGCAGCCGGTGCACGATATCCGCGGCTAAGTATCCGCCCCCATGTAGTTTTTTGATGTGTCCCTCTATCACGGAGGAGACCATCCACTTGCCTCCCGCTCCGGACATGTTTGGAGAGAGTTGAGGAGAGGGATGTGGACTTGGGCGCTGGAGCTCAAGTGCGCAAGAATGGATGAGCAAGGACGAAAAAGGCGTGGGTAGAAAAAGGTGAAACCTTATCCCTTTATAAGGGCGGACGAAACTATGCGCCCCCACTAGCCAGGTAAAACTCGCTTATCCCCCAAGCGCCGTAACTGATGGCGCGGTTGGGATACCCACGTCCGTATTGATGGGAATCCCGTAATAAGGGGACACGATCTCTGCTTCGATAAGACGTGCCAAGGAAACCGCCTCGCGAAACACGCTGAGATAGGTTATAAAAATGATTCGAATGAAGACCTGGCTGTGGTGTGATGTCAAACTATGGGGTACGTCAGCAGATTAGATTTGTGTAAATATTATTCCCTCTACGGTGGTATGTGGAACTTGTTTTGCAGGGTGGGACACTATCCTTGTATTCAAACTCTTCCGTGGTGTATTTGGAGGAGGAACCCGCCTTGCAATGCCGAAGACAACACTTCGCGCCGGACTCATCGTCATTGAAGACTGGTTCAGGGGCTACTCATGGAGTCCTGGATTAGGGGGTCTCTGGACAGCCGGATTATATTCTTTGGCCGGACTGTTGGACTATGAAGATACGAGATTGAAGACTTCATCCCGTGTCCGGATGGGACTCTACTTGGCGTGGAAGGCAAGCTAGGCAATACGGATATGCATATCTCCTCCTTTGTAACCGACCTTGTGTTACCCTAGCCTCCTCCGGTGTATATATAAACCGGAGGGTTTTAGTCCGTAGGACAACATACAATAATACCATAGGCTGGCTTCTAGGGTTTAGCCTCTCTGATCTCGTGGTAGATCAACTCTTGTACTACTCATATTATCAAGAATAATCAAGCAGGACATAGGGTTTTACCTCCATCAAGAGGGCCCGAACCTGGGTAAAACATCGTGTCCCCTGCCTCCTGTTACCATCCGCCTTAGATGCACAGTTCAAGACCCCCAACCCGAGAACCGCCGGTTTTGATGCCGACAATGGGTATTGCAAGAGTTGATCTACCACGAGATCATAATGGCTAAACCCTAAAAGTCTAGCCTGGCTATGATTATTCAGGGGGTATCTACAGACCTAGCCCTCCAGTTTATATAGACACAGGAGGGATCTAGTGTTACACCAGGTCAGCTACAGAGAAAGGAATCTTCATAGTTGGTCACCAAGCTTGCCTTCCACGCCAAGGAGAGTCATATCCGGACATGGGTGGAGTCTTTGGTCTTCGTATCTTCACGGCCCAACAGTCCGACCCATATCCAATAGGTTGAACGCTCGAGGATCCCTTAGTCCAGGACTCCCTCATCCATGACAGCTCTCGCTGCACTAATGACCCGCTTTTGCGCGGGAGAAGATAGCTGGCTCGCTCGTAGAAGCAATAGCACAGGCAATCCTGGCACCTCAGAGGTCAGAGACCGCAATGGCAAGCCACGACGCAATAAAGAGAAGCACCGCAACAATAATGCAGAAACCAAAGACACAAGGGTCAACGCCGGATCCAGTGGCTCCAAAACTGGTTAATGGAAGAAGCCATTTAAGGCAAACAGAGATGGTCCATCCAGTCAAGATAAAATACTAGATCGGCCCTGTCAGACCCATGGCAGCCCCGATAAACCTGCCAACCATACCAACAGAAATTGTTGGGTTTTCAAACAGGCCGGCAAGCTCAATGCCGAACTCAAAGGGAAGGCGCCGCCCAGTGACAGTGAAGAAGAGGAGGCTCGCCTACCAAGCACTGGGGGACAGAAGCAAATTCCTCCCGAAGTAAAAACAGTAAACATGATATACATGACGCATACCTCTGAAAGGGAGTGCAATCATGAACTACGCGATGACCACATCATAAAGACGGACGCCCGAAAATGCAATCCAAGGGCGGCCTGCTCGATCACTTTTGATCACAAGGACCACCCAACCCATATCCGTCATGGAGGTTCGACAGCCCTGGTCCTCGATCCAATTAGCGGCGGATTCCATCTTACTTGATTCCTTATAGACAACGACTGTAGCCTCAATTTAATCTATCAAGACACTGTCTGCAAAATGGGCATTGACCCTTCGAGTATCAAGCCCAACAAAACCACCTTCAAAGGAGCAACACCCGACTCAGGGTCAATCTTACTGGAAGTTGTCTTCAGTTCACCGGAAAACTTCTGACGCGAAGAATTGATCTTCGATATTGCCCCATTCCGCATTTACTGCCACGCACTGCTCGGGTGGACCGCTTTTGCTCGTTTCAACGCGGTCCCAAACTACACCAATTTAAAGCTTGAGATGCCCGGTCCCCGCGGCACCACAACAATCAACGGAAACGCGGAACGCTCCCTCCGTGTTGAGGGGCACACTACGGCAGTCACAGCCAAAGAGCAAAGCAGCTTCCTTAAGCCGCATATCTCATCGGTCATTAAACCGTCGGCCTCTACTCTGTAGGACCGGTCAATTTCAGAGCTGGATTACCAGCTCTGCCTCCGTCGCTCGCCTCTTATACCCTCGGATTTTGCACCGCGCATACATAACTATGCACTCGAAATACCTTGGTCATCGACGGAGGCACAAAACGGACCAGCCTACAAATTGGTTAGTCTGGACTTTAGCCTTTCCTCTTTTCTAACTATTTCTCTATACTTTCGTTACATGTAAATTAATACTTGTCCGTCCCACGGACCTTAAGGGACTCTTTATGAGTCTAGCTTCCCTACAAATAACCAGGGATCGCTCCCTTTACGGAAGCCTTTTCATGGAAGCACAGACAGCGTAGATGTGCGACAGGAGGTCCAAAAGATTTTTCTGTAGACCAAAAGTTCTATTTGAAACCTATACAAAGCCTTCTCCCTACCCTCGACCCCTGGCACATAAAATGGCATGCCTGGTGGTGTCATAATCTGTAAAATTACGTTCGACGTATCAATCAAATTTTAGTGAACATAATTCGTCTTCAGTATTTACTTTTCCAAATGAACCTTACTTCTTCGGTTGCTTCACCCAGACACCTCGGCGCGAATCACCAGGGGCTTGATACGGCAACTTATGGATTGCCAAAAAAGTCCAAACAGCTCTATAACGCACTTCGGCATCATGAGTTTGGCCTTATATGCATCAGCTCCGAATCATGCCTTTGGTCAATAGTTGGGTTGCCCGGCTCCTGTGCTTGCTACCCTACGTCCCGCCCTATCGGCTAGGGGAGTAAAGGGAGAACTACTGCGATTGTGATCCTGTTCACCTAGTCAAACACCTCAGTAGAGAAAGCCGAAAACTGACTGTCATGATGCGGCGAGAGGTGGTCGACCACTCGATGACTTATCAGAATCTTTTGCGATTTCGTCCCTATTACACAAAGCACCATTTTCTAGTCACCTATGTCACGCAACCATATTCGGATAACTGCGTACATACCAGGGGCTACATCATAGACCCACTGTAAAACTCATATGGCTAAGTGAAGGTGTTAAAGCCCTATAGTCTGATTGCCTCGTTCGCCGCACTGACACCTCTGTTCCGGACCAAGACGTTGGGTCAAGAGTAATCAGGTGGAATTCCAAACACCCCCATATTATATGCGAGGGGGACGAAGCCGACGACTGGAAAACTTTCAGGTTATAAGAAACAGCCACACAGGAGGAAATAATGGCAAGAATATGTAACACAGCTTTAATGTATCATCATACTGTTTTACAATTCCGGTACATTTATTCAAATATAATATCCTTCGAGCACTGACCCTCTATCAAGCGGGCACCCACTAGTTCGTCCTCCAAATAATGCTCCGGCATGCGATTGTCCTTGCTCCCAGGCAGACCCTCAGTTGCAACATTGGTGGCTGTCGGTGTCAAAACCGGCGGATCTCGGGTAGGGGGTCCCGAACTGTGCGTCAAGGCCGGATGGTAATAGGAGACAAGGGACACGATGTTTTTACCCAGGTTCGGGCCCTCTCGATGGAGGTAATACCCTACTCCTGCTTGATTAATATGTATGATATGGGTAGTACAAGAGTAGATCTACCATGAGATCAAGGAGGCTAAACCCTAGAAGCTAGCCTATGGTATGATTGTTGTATATGGAGTTGATGTCCTACGGACTAGAACCCTCCGGTTTATATAGACACCTGATAGGGTTAGGGTTAGGGTTACACAGAGTCGGTTACAATGGTAGGAGATCTTGAATATCCGCATCGCCAAGCTTGCCTTCTACGACAAGGAAAGTCCCATCCGGACACGGGACGAAGTCTTCAATCTTGTATCCTCATAGTCCTGGAGTCTGGCTGAAGGTATAGTCCGGCTACCCGAACACCCCCTAATCCAGGACTCCCTCAGTAGCCCCTAAACCAGGCTTCAATGACGACGAGTCCGACGCTCAGATTGTCTTCGGCATTGCAAGGCGGGTTCCTCCTCCAAGTCCTTCATAGAAGATTGTAAACACCAAGAGTAGTGTCCGGCTCTGCAAAATAAGTTTCCACATATTGCCATAGAGAGAATAATATTAACACAAATCAAATCTGCTGACATATTCCGCAGTGCGTCATCGCACTACGGCCAAGTCCTTTACTCGAATCGTTTTTACTTTTCCACCTCAGCACGTTTTGCAAGGCGGTTTCCTTGGCACGTCTTGTCAAAGCAGAGATCATGTGCCCCTTTTACGGGATTCTCATCAATACGGACATGGGTAACCCAACAGCGCCATTTATCACGGTGCTTGGGAGGCAAGCGAGTTTTACTAGGCTGGTGGGGACGCACAACCGCATCCGCCCATATAAGGCGGTAAGGATCCACCTTTTTACCTACACCTTCTTCGTCCTTTGCCTATCCATCTCCTGCGTGCTCGAGCTCCAGCGCCCAAGCCCGCACTTCCCACCTCAACCTTCTCCAGCAATGTCCGGAGCGGGAGGCAAGTGAATGGTCTCCTCCGCTATGGTGGGCCAAGTCAAGAAGCTAAGGAAGGCCGGATAACTATCTAAAGACATCGCGCACCGGCTTCCCGAAAAGGGGCAGCTTCTCCCCACCCCAAGGCCCCATGAGAGGGTAGTATTTCTTCCCCACTTCCTCCGCGGACTGGGTTTTCCACTCCACCCATTTGTTCGGGGGCTCATGTTCTACTACGGCCTGGATTCCACGATCTGGCCCCGAACTTCATCCTCAACATCTCGGCGTTTATCGTCGTGTGCGAAGCTTTCCTCCGCGTCCGCCCTCATTTCGGCCTCTGGCTCAAGACCTTCAACGTCAAGCCCAAGGTGGTGCGCGGCAGCCAGGCGGAGTGCGGAGGCGCCATGGCGGGCAAGATGGCCAACGTCCTATGGTTCGAGGGCTCTTTTGTGGAGACCCTAAAGGGGTGGCAATTCGGGTGGTTTTACATCACCGAGCCACGCGATCCGAAATGGATCGCAGCCCCCGAGTTCCGATCCGGACCCCCCACGTGGCTTATGTCCTGGAAAGAGACGGACCTGTCATGGGGTGATGAAAAAGAGGTGACCGGATTGCAAACATGCATCCAGTCCCTAGTGAACAAGCCAATTCAGCTTGTTAATGTAATCCAGGTTATGCTCGTCCGCCGGATCCTCCTATGCCAACAACGGGATTTTAATCTGTGGGAGTTCGACCCGGCGCAGCACCAAACCCTTAGCAGGCTCTTCGACACGACGTATGAAGATGCCTAGAAGGTGCTATTCAAGGGCGCCGAGACTCCGGCATCCGCTTCCGAGGACCGTGGATACAGCTCGCAGCGTCACGCTAGCGAGGTAAGCTATCTTCACCTTTTACAGGATGTTAAGATTTTTTCATAGTTTGACTTTATTTGGGATCTAAACTCCCTTACCTTTGACAGGCTTGGCGGGCGATATCCGGACCGATTAACTATCCGGCTCCGCTGCCCGAAGACCCAGCCCCAGCTCTACTAGTGAAGCTACTGGTTCCGGCGCCTTATGTGGTGCCGGAGAAGAAGGCCAAGAAGAAGAAGACCACAGGGACTCGAAAGAGTGCCCGTAACGTGGTGGTGTCAGACTCGTCATCCGACGAGTCCGAGACGCCCTCTTCCCGTGAAAACGAGGAGGAGGAAGAGAACTCTCCCCCCCCCAGCGGAGGGAGGAGAGAAGAGGAAGGCCGCCCCAATGGGGGAGGCCGAGGGGTCTAGGAAAAGGAAGACCCCTCCGCCGGACTACTCCCCCGACGCCGAAGAGGGCGAAGAGGAGTGGCCAGACAGGGCCAAGCGTCCGGCGAAATCGTAAGTTCGGATATCAGAGTAACTCATGATGTTCCTTTATTGCACAGCTTTCCCTAATGTCGAACGTAATTATGCAGCCCGCCCCGGGCCGAATTCAACGAATCGTCGGGTGGCTCCCTGGACTCATCGGACGTGAACTCAGTTCCGCCCGCTGTCTCCCCCCGCACTGCAGACGACGCCGAAGTGGCGTCGCGACAAGCTCCGGGGCAGGAGGAGGTGGTCCCGGAGGAGCCGCAAGGCAACCTCCCGGACTCCAAGAGTGAAGGGGATAAGGCCCCCTAGGGCTCCAAGTCCGGCTTTGTGCCGGACACCGCACCGGAATCTTCCACAGTTCCGGACCGCGGTAGGCGAACTCCTTCCAAGAGGAGCAAGCCTTCTGAGCCGGCGGCCTCCGTCCAACCGGAGGTGCCGGACAATCTGCTGGAGGTGCTGGATGGTGCCTCCAAAGACGAGGGGCACCGTACTATTATGAGTACGGTGATCCAGAAGGTTCGGTCTGCCAAGAGAGGACTGACTGAAGATTGCGCTAGCCTTCTAACAGGCTTCGTGGTAAGTAAAAATATGTAAAAATATTACCGCATAGACAGTAGCCCCGGATGCTCTGTTTGGCGTTCGGAAAGAAAAGCCGAATAGAGGATCTATTAAATATCGCAGGAGTCTAACAAAAAAGAGACAATATGCGTATGCAGGCTTCGGTGCTATCCACCGCCGCACTGACTGCGGAGGTGGGTGTCCTGAAGCAGGACCTTGAGCGGACCGAGCAAGAGCTCGGCCTTGCCAAGCGGCGGCTCGAGGAGAAAGAAGATAAGAAATACCTTACAGAGAAGGTGCCTATAAAAAGGCATGATTGCAAAAAAATAACAGGAATGTACTGCTTATTGTAGGGGCCACGACTGAGGTGGCGACCCTTAAGCAGGCGCTGTCTGAGGCCGAAAAGAAAACGACTGCGGAGCGCACCGAGCGAGACAGACTTGGGGCTCAGGTCGGCGAGGTGCAGCAAGAGCTTCAGGCTCTCATGAAAAAACATGAGAGTTTGGAGCTTGAGTCAAAGGCACAAGCATCCGAGCTCGCGATGGCCCTTGAGACTGCCAAGTCTGCCAAGGCCGAAGCCCAAAAGGCCCTCCAAGATTTGGAGGAGACGAGGAAGATAGCAGCGGGTAAGGCATTCTTTATGCAAAGCAGAAATATAAAAGTAAACTACTTGTTACTTACCCGAATCCGGAGCTCTCCAGGGGCATTCGCAGATCTTCCCCGCAGCGTATCCAATGCCGCCGCATTCTACCGAGCTGAAGTGGCAAGATCGACGGAGAAGGTGTTCTGGTCTCAATATTCTGAGGCCGGACACCTTGTGCCCTTGAGCGACCAGCTGAAACAGTTGGTCGAGCTCCACAAGGCGGCCGAACAGGCCATGAAGGGCTTCATAGTTCGCCTGTGGCCCAGAGAGGCCCTGCCTGGGAGCTATTTCGGGCTGGTGCGGCGGCTGGTCGAGGCCTGTCCGAGGCTCGAGGTCATCAAGCGCTCCGTCTGCATCGAAGGTGCCCGTCGGGCCCTTGCCCGTGCAAAGGTGCACTGGGGTAAGCTGGACGGTGAGAAGCTTGTGAAGGACGGGCCACCGCCGGGGAAGGAGCATCGCAAGCCCGAGAACTACTACAAGGATGTTCTTGCAGGTGCCCGCCTTGTGGCGAATGAATGTACCAAGGATGTGATTTTTGAATGAACTCGCTCATGTTTATCCTGTGCGCTGAAAACTTGTTCATATGCGCTAAGAAATGCTTATTGAATTTAAAATATTACTTTCTGTGCGGCCGTTTATCATAAAATTGAGAGATGGCCAGTCGTCGGCTTCTGCCCCCATGACACTAGTGCTGGGGTGTTCGGGATAAACCTGAGCGCTCTTTTTCCCATAGTTGGGTCCTTCGAGGGAGGCGCTCAGCACAACGAACCAGGCAATCGGACTATAATGCTTGAACACTCTCACTTAGCCATAGAACTCTATAATTTTAAATTTCGGTGAAGCCCCTAGTTCGGAAGACCAAGTTCGGGGCGCTATCCACGCCTTGGCCGGACAAAGCCAGCTCCTTGCTCAAAGCGGCATAAGTCTTTAGGGACTCGAAAAACCTCTCGAACAGCGACTGGTCTCTCGCCTCATCATGACAGTCAGTTTTAGCTTTCTCCACTGAGGTGCTTAACCCAGCTGAACCGGGGCACAATCGCAGTGGTTCTCCTAGTGCTACCTTAGCCGATATAGCGGAACGTAAGGCACCAAAACATAGGAGCCGGGCAAACCCAACTATTGACCCAAATCATGATTCAGAGCCGATGCATATAGTGCCATAAGTTCGGGGTGCCGCACATGTGAAAGTGTACGGACTTCTCACACCATAATGAGGGGTACTGAAGCCCCTGGCGTGTTTGCCGTACCATGGTGTACGGGTGCAATCATGTCATTTAATAAACATATATGTGAAAAGAGGATAATGCAAAAAATAGACAAAAAACTATGCATTGTTTATAGAGAGGCTATTTATCAAAGTCGAACGATATAAATAGTGCGATAAGCAAAAAGATATTGGACTATTTAACATGTCCTGACCAGGGGCAGGCCACGGAATTGTATTCAAAACAGGTATACTGCTCGTAACAGAGACCACCTGGGAGTTCCATAATGCGGCATGGCTTGTCTGCCTCCCTGGATCTTGCATCATTTGTGCGGCAGTCGAATTGCCGAACAGGTCATCCGAAGTATGGAGTCCTGAAAGTAAGAAAAAGTTAAAAAAAAGAATTCGGCAGCCCCTAGTACGTTGTAAGCCGTATTTTGGGCGTGCCGTTATTGTGCCCCTTCCCCTGTGCCCATAGTATTTCAAGGGCGTAGTAATGTACGTGAGGCATTGATTTCGCTATGTCGCGAGAGCTGGGGTTGGGGCCGCGTTGCTACGCTTGCTCAGAGCATGCTAGGCGGTCCTGCTGTGGGTTAATCCGGGCGCGCTTGGCAGTGCCTGGCTTTTTAACGGCCGGACTGGAGAATTGCCTAAGAAGGCTACGTTGTACTTCCGCTACGAGAGCCGCCGTGTGCTCCTCCGTACGGAGGGAGCGTTCGGTGTTTCCGTTGACCGTGATTACTCCTCGAGGGCCTGGCATCTTGAGCTTGAGATATGCATAGTGCGGCACCGCATTGAACTTTGCGAGCGCGGTTCGTCCAAGCAGGGCGTAATAGCCACTGTGAAACGGGACAATATTGAAGATTAACTCTTCGCTTCGGAAATTGTCCGGGGATCCGAAGACCACGTCAAGTGTTACTGAGCATGTACAGTTGGCTTCTACACTTGTTATAACGCCTTTAAAGGTCGTTTTTGTGGGCTTAATCCTTGAGGGATCTATGCCCATTTTCCGCACTGCATCCTGGTCAAGCAGGTTCAGGCTACTGCCGCCGTCCATGAGGACTCTTGTGAGATGAAATTCGTCGATGATTGGGTCGAGAACCAATGCGGCGAAGCCGCCATGATGGATGCTAGTGGGATGGTCCCTTTGATCAAAAGTGATCGGGTAGGAGGACCATGGGTTGAACTTTGGGGCGACTGGCTCCATCGCGTATACGTCCTGTAGCGCATGCTTCCGCTCCCTCTTGGGAATGTGGGTTGCGTATATCATGTTCACCGTTCGCACTTGTGGGGGAAAGCCCTTCTGTCCATTGTTGTTCGGCGGCCTGGGCTCCTCCTCGTTGTCGCTGTGCAGCCCCTTGTCTTTGTTTTCGGCTCTTAACTTGCCTGCCTGCTTGAACACCCAACAATCCCTGTTAGTGTGATTGGATGGCCTTTCGGGGGTGCCATGTATCTAGCACAAGCGGTCTAGTATTCGGTCCAAACTAGACGGGCCCTGAGTATTCTTTTTGAATGGCTTTTTCCGCTGACCGTATTTATAGCTTCTGAATCCAGCATTGACTGCCGTGTCTTCATTGCTGTCACTGCTAACGCGGCATTCTTGCTTATTCCGACGTGTCCTACCACTTTTGTCCTTGGTATCCGAATTACCAAGGTTCTTTGATAAGTTGTTACTGCGAGCTAGCCAGCTGCATTCTCGCGCGCAAAAGCGGGTCATGAGTGTCGTGAGGGCTGCCATAGATTTCGGCTTTTCCTGTCCCAGGTGCCGGGAAAGCCACTCTTCGAGGATGTTATGCTTCAAGGCTGCTAGGGCCTCTGCATCCGGATAGTCGACTATCTGGTTTTTCTTTGTTAGGAACCGTGTCCAGAATTGCCTGGCCGATTCCTCTGGCTGCTGAATTATGTGGCTTAAGTTGTCGGCATCCGGTGGTCGCACGTAAGTGCCTTGGAAGTTGTCGAGGAATGCCGTTTCCAGGTCCTCCCAAGAACCGATTGAGTCTGCTGGCAAGCTATTAAGCCAATGCCGGGCCGGTCCTTTAAGTTTGAGCGTGAGGTATTTGATGGCGTGTAGATCATCGCCGCGAGCCATGTGGATGTGAAGGAGATAATCCTCGATCCATACCTCCGGATCTGTTGTGCCATCGTATGGTTCGATGTTTACGGGTTTGAAACCCTCTGGGATTTACGATCCATTACTTCATCGGTGAAGCATAGCGGGCGTGCGGCGCCTTTGTACTGGGCTATATCACGACGCAGCTCGTGTTACATCCCTAGTTCTGGTATGACCTAGGCTAGCCCTTCATGTGTGCATCATGTTTAAATTCCATTTAAATTTGAAATGAGGATTTGTGAAACCCTCAGATTCATCTCTGGAAATGACCCAGATAAAAATTGCTCCAAAAAGGTCCAAGAAAATGTTCATGTTGTTCTCTAAAAATATTGGACAGAGATGAAAATCAAACCAATATTTTTAGGAGCTCATAAGTATTTATTTTGGGCATTTGGAATCAATGCAGTAATTATTTGCTTTGGATATATAAATTATATATATATATTATATGTCCAAAAATTGTGCCATTTGTTGAGGAGCTCTGGAATAATACCACTGGCACTTACAAAAATTGGCATAATAAAATAAAATGGTTTAGTATTTTTATTAAATCAAAACAAATGTCAGAAAAATAGAAAAGAAAACAGAAAAGGGAGAGAGACTTACCGGGGCTTCTTACCTGGCGCCTCCGGCCGGCCCATTTCTGCTCTGGCCCAGCCCACCAGGGGCATAGCCGTCTTCCTCCTCTTGCCAGTAGGCAGAGGGGAAGCCGTGCCCGACGCCTTGCGCGCCAGCATGCAGCTGCCTGCCTGGCATCCTCCTCGTCGCCCTGGAATGCACGGACGTCGCCACGACGCCCCGTACCCCTTCTCTCTCGCGTCCGAACGTGCCCGCCGCCACCGACGAGCACCACCGCGGCCACCGACCCCCCCTCGCCCTGCCACTGCGCCCAGGAGCTCCGCCACATCGCCGGCTACCTCTCCGTCAAGTCACGCGCCTCGGGAAGCCCTGCAGCGTCGCCTTCGAGCTCTTCTTCAACCTGCGGCCGCCGACGACTTCGTCGTCGATTCGCGGGACCCCGTGCCTCCCCTGCATGGCCAGCGGCACCAGAAGAACTGCGGTGAGCCTCTGCACCGTTTCCCCCATGCCCCGTTGCCTAATTTGCGCCCTAGCTAGCTCCACCACCATGCCCGAAAGCTTGCTCGCCGCCGTCCATGTCGCCGCCATGGCTAGAGCCCAAAAACGTCGCGTCAGAGCATGTTTTCGTCCTCAGTGCGTTCCCAGGAACCCAGAACACTTACCCACTCGTCCTCCCGTGCACCGTAGCACACTATCAATCTTCACCGAACTCCGGGCGCCACACTCGTCGTCGCCGGCGCCACTCCGGCCACTCCCCGGCCGCGCCACCACCACAGTTGGATGCGGACGAGCGCCCGCATCCCGTAGCTGCACTCCGCGCGCCAAATGGCCCCCTGTAGGCAAAACCCGCAGCGCCCCACCGTATTCGGACTCGCCGGCGGCTAAACGCCGGCGACCGCTGACCTTTGACCGGCGTGGGTTGACCACAGCCGGGTTGACCTCCCCCCCTCTCTCTCAATGACAGATGGGCCCCGGCGCCCCCTAATTAGTAGTTAGGATTACCAAGCCAACCTGGTCGAAGTTGAGTCTAGTAATTCTTTAGCCATATAGGGGAATTGATTGTGGAAGGGAACGTAAGGCTCTTTTTACTCCTTATGCCTCATGCCTTCTAATGTGAGTCATCCTATCTTTCCTACAGGGTTAAGGAACTAGGCTTTCTCTTCCGTCTCTCAGGATCACGTGTTACTACTCTGTAGTCTCTAAGGTTTGGTTGATCTGAGTCATATCCCAGTTCGAGTATCTCCGGTGTAGCCTGTTTAGTAATATATCAGAACCTTGAGTGATGATGTTGATTATGGTGCTACCCCTTCATTTGCAGGGTGTTTCATTTTGAGCATTTTACTGCCGTTATGCTGCCGAATTTGTCCTAGGAGTTCAACAGATAGTACTTTTCTCGTACTATAATCTACATCCCCATGATGATGCTGAATCCATCCTTGTTCCCTTGGTTGGTTCTTCAGGATGTCGTCGGTTAACCGAAGTTCTGTTGCTCGTATCCGGAACCACAGAGATGGTAGGGATGAGGATCCTCCCGACCAGTCTTCGTTGGCAGAGTTCATGTTAGAGATGGAGAGGAACAAGCATGAGTCTAACTGCTTGTTAGCACGTATTGAGGAGAACACCTCCCGTCAGCACAAAGAGTCAGCGTCCATCTATGATTTCATTGGTCTGAAACCACCTACTTTCCATCACTCCATTGAACCACTCGATGCAGATTACTGGCTTCGTAGTATCACACACAAGATGCATTCTGCGAACGTAGCTGAAAGTGACAAGGTCACCTATGCTGCATATCACCTGGAAGGTCCTGCTAGTATTTGGTGGCAGAACTATGAGACTATGCTTCCAGCTAGCCAAATACCTACCTGGAAGGATTTCACTGAGGCTTTCCGCGAGCATCACATTCCTCAGGCTCTCATTGATCGCAAGAGAGAAGAGTTTTGTAGTTTCACACAGGGTAAGATGGTTGTTGATGCTTACAGTAGAGAATTTGAGAACCTTGCCCGCTATGCTACAGAAGAAGTGTCCACAGATGCTAAGAAGCAGGCTAGATTCCGGAAGGGTCTCAACTCCAAGTTGCCTCGTGATCTCCACTTGCATCATTGCAATACATTCCAGACTCTTGTGAATAAGGCCATTAATGCAGAGACAGCTCAACTCACCTACCAGGAATCTCGTAAACACACCCGTGATTTGGGTTCTTCCTCCGGTTCTAGTTCTCAGAAGCGCCGGATTTGGGTTCCGAACTCCGCTCTTCCACCCGGTTATATACCAAGGCCTTCTTGTGTGGCACCTCACGCAGTTCAACCGTATGCTACACCCAGGCCTATTGGTAGACTGCTTGTCAATGCGTGTCCACGTCCTACTTCAGGGACTTGTTTCACATGCGGAGAGCCAAGACACTATGCACGTGACTGCTCTCAAACCAGCTATGCTCCACCCCAACCCGAGAAGTCTGTTGGCCGTGGTAAGCCATCACGCAAGATGATTAGTGTCAAGTCAGCTCCCACTGAACGTGGATGTGTGCATCACGTCTCAGCTAAAGACACTCATGATGATTCGGATGTCGTTCTTGGTACCCTCCTTGTCAATTGCCATCCAGCTTCGGTTCTGTTCGATACCGGAGCATCTCACTCCTTCATCTCTGAAGGCTATGCTCGTTTGCACGACATGTCATTTTATGACATGCCAGCTCCACTTGAAATCCAAACTCCGGGGTCTAGATGGCAAACTACCAGAATAAGCTATGGTAATGAAATCTTTGTTGACAGACTTGTATTCCTTGCATCACTTATAGCCCTCAAGGCTACAGATATCAACATCATCTTGGGTATGGACTGGATGAAAGCTCATTATGCCAAGATTGATTGTTACACCAGGTCTGTTCAGCTCATACATCCATCTGGCAAGATAGTCACTGTCTCCACTAGAGTTGCAAGGCGTCAACTCTATTCTCTTAATGCCAACCCTCTTCCAGACCTTGAAGATATCCCGGTAGTCCGTGACTTTCCGGATGTCTTTCCAGAGGAACTGCCAGGTATTCCACCTGAAAGAGATGTAGAATTTGTCATAGATCTTATCCCAGGAACCGCTCCAATCTCTAGGAGACCTTACAAGATGGCACCCTTAGAGCTAGCCGAGCTTAAGAAACAACTTGATGAGTCCTTGCAAAAGGGTTTCATCCGTCCTAGCTCTTCTCCCTGGGCTTGCCCCGTTCTCTTCGTCAAGAAGAAGGATGGTACGGAGCGGATGGTTGTAGATTATCGTCCCGTTAATTTGGTCACGATAAAGAACAAGTATCCGCTCCCCAGGATCAACGATCTGTATGATCAGCTCGCTGGATCCTCAGTCTTTTCCAAGATGGATTTGAGGTTAGGCTACCACCAAATCAAGATCAGAAATGGGGACATTCCTAAGACGGCTTTTGTCACTCGTTATGGCCAGTATGAGTATACCGTCATGTCCTTTGGTCAAACCAACGCTCCAGCTACATTCTCCCGCTTGATGAACTCGATCTTCATGGAGTACTTAGATAAGTTTGTCGTGGTTTACCTCGATGTATCCTTATTTACTCGAAGAACGAGGAAGAGCATACCGAACATCTTAGACATGTGCTAGAAAAACTCAGAGAGCACTGCCTTTATGCCAAGTTCTCCAAGTGCGAATTTTGGTTGCCAGAAGTGACCTATCTCGGCCACGTAATCTCTGGTAAGGGCCACGTAATCTCAGAAGCCGTTCTTGATTGGACTCCACCTGAAACCATTAAACAAGTTAGGAGTTTCCTTGGTCTAGCCAGTTATTGCCGCCGCTTTGTTGAAAACTTCTCTAAAGTGGCCAAACCTCTCACGGAACTTCTCAAGAAAGATAAAAAGTTTGAGTGGTCCCCATAGTGTGAGTACAGTTTTCAGGAACTGAAAAGACGCCTGACTTCTGCTCCCGTGCTTGTGCCACCGGATTTCACTAAAGACTTTGTTATCTACTGCGACGCCTCATAACAGGGACTAGGTTGAATTCTTATGCAAGATTGCCATGTGATTGCCTATGCATCTCGACAGTTGCATCCACATGAGGAGAATTATCCTACACATGATCTAGAGCTTGCAGCCATAGTCTATGCACTTAAGAACTGGCGACATTACCTTCTCGGTAAACGTTGCGAGATATACACCGACCAACAGAGTCTCAAGTATATCTTCACCCAACCAGATTTGAACCTTAGGAAAAGACGTTGGCTGGAGTTGATCTCAGACTACGACTTAGGGATTACCTACACCCCAGGCAAGGGGAATATCATGGCTGATGCGCTAAGTCGTAAGTCCTATTGCAACAATCTCATGTTGCAGCAGGGCCAACCACTTCTCCATGAGGAATTATGTAAGCTTAACCTCCACCTTTCTCCTCACGGATTCCTTTCTACCTTGGTGGTGAAATCTACTATTGTGGATCAAACCGTCTCTGCTCAGAAGCAGGATACGGGAATTTCCCGGATCAAGAGAAACATTAACAAAGGAGTTGGTGGTAGTTTCTCTATAGATGATTGTGGTGTTGTTTTCTTTGAGAGTCTCTTGGTGGTTCCCAAGAATCAACATCTTCGACAATTAATCCTTAAGGAGGCGCATGAATCTCCTCTCACGATTCATCCCGGTAGTACTAAGATGTATCAGGACCTACGCCAAAGGTTCTGGTGGACTAGGATGAAGAGAGAAATCGCTCAGTTTATTGCTAACTGTCATGTTTGTTGTCGCGTGAAGGTAGAGCATCAAAGACCTGCTGGCACCCTTCAACCTTTAGCTATTCCTAAGTGGAAATGGGATAAAGTTGGTATGGACTTCATCACCGGCTTTCCCAGGACCAAGAAAGGGAGTAATGCTATCTTCGTAGTCATTGATCGTCTTTCCAAAGAGGCTCACTTCCTACCCGTTCGAGAGAATATCACTGCTAGTCAGCTCGCTGACTTATATATTTCTCGAATAGTGTCACTTCATGGTGTTCCACTAGAGATCAATTCAGACCGTGGTAGTCTTTTCACTTCTCATTTCTGGGAGAGTTTCCAAACTGCCATGGGCACCCATCTTTCTTTCAGTACCGCTTTCCACCCTCAATCAAGTGGTCAGGTGGAAAGGGTTAACCAAATTCTTGAAGACATGCTTAGAGCTTGTGTTATCTCTTTCGGTATGGATTGGGAGAAGTGTCTTCCCTTCGCCGAGTTTGCTTATAACAATAGCTAACAATCCAGCCTCAAGAAAGCTCCTTTTGAGGTTCTGTATGGACGAAGATGTCGAACACCTTTGAACTGGTCAGAAACCGGTGAAAGACAATTCTTTGGACCGGATATGATCCAGGAGGCAGAAGAGCAAGTTCGCATCATTCGTGAGAATTTGAAAACAGCCCAATCTCGTCAAAAGAGCCAGTATGACCGTAGTCATAAGGAAGTGGCTTATGAAATTGGCGACAAGGCTTACCTTCGGGTTACCCCTTTGAAGGGTACCCATCGTTTCGGTATCAAGGGCAAGTTGGCTCCTTGTTACATTGGTCCTTTTCGCATTCTCGCTAAACGAGGAGAGGTTGCCTACTAGTTGGAACTACCGCCACATCTTTCTCGAGTACATGATGTCTTCCACGTGTCTCAACTCAGGCGTTGCTTCTCGTATCCCATCCGCGGAGTGGACCACGAAAAGCTTGATCTCCAAGATAACCTCACTTATCGAGAGTACCCCGTCCGCATTCTGGATCAAGCAGAGCGTGTCACTCGACGTCATAACATCAAGTTTCTCAAGGTTCAGTGGTCTCATCATTCTGAGAGAGAAGCTACCTGGGAGCGTGAAGATCGTCTTCGACTTGAGTACCCCGCTTTCTTTCCACCAACTCCTGAATCTCGGGACGAGATTCTTCCGAGTGGGGGCGAGTTGTCACATCCCTAGTTCTGGTATGACCTAGGCTAGCCCTTCATGTGTGCATCATGTTTAAATTCCATTTAAATTTGAAATGAGGATTTGTGAAACCCTCAGAATCATCTCTGGAAATGACTCAGATAAAAATTGCTCCAAAAAGGTCCAAGAAAATGTTCATCTTGTTCTCTAAAAATATTAGACACAGATGAAAATCAAACCAATATTTTTAGGAGCTCATAAGTATTTATTTTGGGCATTTGGAATCAATACAGTAATTATTTGCTTTGGATATATAAATTATATATATATTATATGTCCAAAAATTGTGCCATTTATTGAGGAGCTCTGGAATAATACCACTGGCACTTACAAAAATTGGCATAATAAAATAAAATGGTTAAGTATTTTTATTAAATCAAAACAAATGTCAGAAAAATAGAAAAGAAAACAGAAAAGGGAGAGAGACTTACCTGGGCTTCTTACCTGGCGCCTCTGGCCGGCCCATTTCTGCTCTGGCCCAGCCCACCAGGGGCATAGCCGTCTTCCTCCTCTTGCCAGTAGGCAGAGGGGAAGCCGTGCCCGACGCCGTGCGCGCCGGCACGCAGCTGCCTGCCTGGCGTCCTCCTCGTCGCCCTGGAATGCCCGGACGTCGCCACGACGCCCCGTACCCCTCTCACTCTCCCCCGGTCCTCTCCTCTCCCTCGCTTTCTCTCTCGCGTCCGAATGCGCCCGCCGCCACCGACGAGCGCCACCGCGGCCACCAGCCACCCCTCGCCCTGCCGCTGCACCCAGGAGCTCCGCCACATCGCCGGCTACCTCTCCGTCAAGTCACGTGCCTCGGGAAGCCCTGCAGCGTCGCCTTCGAGCTCTTCTTCAACCTGCGGCCGCCGGCAACTTCGTCGTCGATTCGCCGGACCCCGTGCCTCCCCTGCCTCACCAGCAGCACCAGAAGAACTGCAGTGAGCCTCTGCACTGTTTCCCCCATGCCCCGTTGCCTAATTTGCGCCCTAGCTAGCTCCACCACCCTGCCCGAAAGCTTGCTCGCCGCCGTCCATGTCGCCGCCGTGGCTAGAGCCCACAAACGTCGCGTCAGAGCATGTTTTCCTCCTCAGCGCGTTCCCAGGAACCCAGAACACTTACCCACTCGTCCTCCCGTGCACCGTAGCACGCTATCCATCTTCACTGAACTTCGGCCGCCGCACTCGTCGTCGCCGGTGCCACTCCGGCCACTCCCTGGCCGCGCCACCACCACAGTTGGATGTGGACGAGCGCCCGCATCCCGTAAGTGCACTCCGCGCGCCAAATGGCCCCCTGTAGGCAAACCCCGCAGCGCCCCGCCGTATTCGGGCTCGCCGGCGGCTAAACGCCGGCGACCGCTGACCTTTGACCGGCGTGGGTTGACCACAGCCGGTTTGACCTCCCCCCTCTCTCAATGACAGATGGGCCCCGGCGCGCCCTAATTAGTAGTTAGGATTAATTAACCCTCTGTTAATTAACCTGGTACTGACATGTGGGCCCGAGGCCACTAACTAAACTAGATTAGTAAGTTTAGACACTGACATATGGGTCCCACTGGTCAGGTTTGACCTGGACCGACCCATTGACTCGCTGACGTCACGCTGACGTCATGCTAACGCAATATATCCTTTTCTGGTATTAAAATAAATCAGGAAATTCCAGAAAATGATATAAACTTCAAAAATTCATAGAAATTCAACCGTAGCTCAGATTGAAATAATTTATATATGAAAAATTATCAGAAAAATTCAATCTATCAATCTGTACCATTTTCATGCATGACAAACCAACCTATACATCCTGTATATGTGAAAACACACTTATGGCATATTTAAGAGCTTATTTTGGAGTTGCGTTTGAACCCTTGGTTCAAATGGACTTCATTCAATTTGAATACTAGTTGCATTAGCTCAAACAACATCATATCTACATGCCATGTTCATGCATCATAATGTTGCATATGCCTGTGTTTGATTTCCGACACCGTTCCTTCTCGATAGGTCCTGCTCCGGAAAGTGTTCGAGAGTACCTATCAGTGGAGCAGTGCCCCTCTGTTGATCTACCAGGCAAGCAAAACCCCCCCTTGTCCATTCCGATACATTCCTACTCTCTCGCTCCTGCTCTCTTTATTGCATTAGGACAACAACGATTCAACTGCTATTTTCTGTTGCGGTAGTTGAACCCATTCCTCTGCCTGACCTGTCATTGCCACAGTAAATAATTGAAACCCACTAGCATGTGTAGGAGTTGATTGAGCCATGTTATGCTTCCACCATGCCATGCTTGCTATTGCTTAGAGTTGTGTCATGTCCGATTCATTGGGAATGGATTGGAGTGTTATGCTTTGTTCTGATGCTAAGAGTTAAGCGTGTGAACACGATTTGGTAAAGGTAGCGGTGAGAGGCCATGTAGGAGTACATGGTGGGTTGTCTCATTGGGACCGTCCTTAAGAACTGAGTTCTGTGTAAGTTGTCCAATGACTAGCTACTACCACACATTGGGCTCCGGGCGCTCCAAGCTCTCTCGACTTATTAATCAACTTGATCTCTGTCCAGGAGTTGCAACTAGTTTCTGGTGTTTGTAGGTAGTGCTATTCTTCTACCGAGTGGCACCCGGCAGGGTGGACTTGGGATAGACTAGGCACCGTGGCCCGGTGTACCGAGTGGCACCCGGATGGTGGGCTCGGGAACCCTGTACACATCGTTCGGGGCCGTGAGCGAAACCTCGGCCGGATCTCCTTGCGGATGGAACCCAAATAGGTGATAAACCTGGACTAGAATCTTGCGCGGTTAGTCAGGTCATGGCCGACACCCTCGCCAGGCTTCCGCTTGAAGGTTGCCGAGATACATGACGTGTATATGGTGATAAGTGGTGAGAGCGTGTGTGATGAAGTACACCCCTGCAGGGTTATCATGATCTATTCGAATAGCCCTGTCCTCGGTTATGGACTTCTTGGATGCTTACGTGGTACATAGACAACTTAAAGTGGTTACTCTAAAATGCTCAAGATAAGTGTGAGTGCTATGGATGGCCTTCTCGTAGGAGAGACGGGGATGAATCCATAGTAGTGTATTGATGTGGTGATTAGTGGACTTGTGTGCCCTGCCTCACCTCAAAGAAGTTTCTCATTGTCGTAGAACAGGATAGCCACGGAGTGAAAGCTGGCTTGCTGCAACTAAGCCCCACATTACCTTCTTGATACAAATGCATGTATGATAGGATCTGATGTATGTCTTGCTGAGTACCTTTGTACTCACGTTTGCTTTATTAATGTTTTGCAGGTGAGACATCTGTCTCACTTGTAGTACCGCTTGGACTTCGACGAGTAGCTTTCTACCTCAGCTACGATCTTGTACCCTTGGGAGGGTCTTGTAGATAGTCAGGCTTCTCAGCCTTTTTCTTTTGTAGTTGTCTGTACCCAGACCTGTAATGCCTCCGTTGCTTGTATGCTCTGAATGTTGGGTCATGTGACCCCTGTTTGTATATATTGCTATGTGGCTCTTTTGGGCCTTTATCTATATGAGTTTGGGTT
The DNA here is from genome assembly GCF_003073215.2 of Triticum urartu. Taxonomy (NCBI): domain Eukaryota; kingdom Viridiplantae; phylum Streptophyta; class Magnoliopsida; order Poales; family Poaceae; genus Triticum; species Triticum urartu. The sequence goes on from NC_053022.1 coordinate 470,347,409, forward strand.
ATGTTGTGATGCCATGTCGTACAATACATACTTGCATGTTATGCGTACGTGTAACGTTTATTGCTATGTGTGGGATCCGACAATCTAGTTGTTTACCCTTGGCAGCCTATCATATGGGGAAATGTAGTCTAGTGCTTTCTGAGCGATAGTAGTCCGCTACAGCCCGGTCCACCGGGGTCCTGCTAGCCCAGCACTACTGCTCAGAACACTTGACTGGTGGGCATGTGATTCACTTCGTTCCTGTGTCTGTCCCTTCGGGGAAATGTCACGCGGTGACATCCGGAGTCCTGTTAGCCTAGTGCTACAGCCCGGATTCGCACGTTGATGACCGACATGCTCGATGTGGTTCATGTATGCCTGTCCTCATGGGTTAGTGCCACTTTGGATTCACGACTAGCCATGTCGGCCCGGGTTCTTTGTCATATGGATGCTAGCGACACTATCTTATACGTGAGCCAAAAGGCACAAATGGTCCCGGGCCAGGTAAGGTGGCACCCGTGGGAATACCGTGCGTGAGGCCGCAAAGTGATATGATGTGTTACATGCTAGATCGGTGTGACTTTGATCGGGGTCCCGACAGCTCGGAAGAGCTATGTCTGTTGTGTTCGGCCTGGTCGGATTTGTTGTATCTGGAGTGAAGATCATCGTCACGTGCCGTAGGGCGCCTGCGCGATCCGTAGATCGATCTTTTTTGTCTTGCCTTGTCCTCCAGTATGCCTCGCAGGTCTGGCGCATTTTCCCGTGCCTTAGTTGAGCAGCGTCGGGGCATGGCTTGGGTGGAGGGCCAAGAGGCCTCTCTGTCGTGGCCGCGAGGTGGCCGGTCTGCCATGTCGTGCACTAGTGATGTAGGTGCTTCCTCCTCTGATCGGGGTAGCGTCCTGCACTTTGGGTAACTCTTGGAGGGGCGTTCGAGTTCATACTCTTCGGCCGCAAGGACTTCAGTCCATCTGTCAGCTAGCAAGTCTTGGTCAGCTCTAACCTGTTGCTGCTTTTTCTTGTGGCTGCTTGCCGTGGCTAAAATCCTGCGTTCGAAACGCTCTTGTTCGGCGGGGTCTGATGGTATGACGAATTCATCGTCATCGAGGCTTGCCTCGTCTTCGGAGGGAGGCATATAGTTATCATCCTCGACCTCTTGGTCTGCCGCTCTCTCATGAGGGCTGGCTTCTCCATCTTCCTGTGCCGAATCTTGCTGGGGTGGGTGTTCTTCGGCGCTATCCGGGGTAGTATTATCTCCTGTGCCAGAATCACCGTTTTTGCTTTGGCGGGATTTAGAGTGGCGCCGCTGATGCCGGCGCTTTGGCTGTTTCTTGGAGGTGTCATCCCCCGCTGTTCCATCGTCATCTCCATCTTTTGGAGTATCCACCATATATATGTCATATGACGAGGTGGCCTTCCAGCGCCCTACAGGTGTTGGTTCCTGTTCATCTCCTACATCGTCGTCCATACCATCGATGTCTTCGGAGCCAAAGTCGAGCATGTTGGTTAAATCGTCGACAGTGGCTACAAAGTGGGTGGTGGGTGGGCTTTGAACTTCTTCATCGTCCGTATCCCATCCTCGCTGACCGTAATCCAGCTAGGGCTCTCCTGATAAAGAGACTTGAGAGAATTCAGGATGTCGCCAAAAGGCGAGTGCTGAAAGATGTCCGCGGCGGTGAACTCCATTATCGGTGCCCAATCAGATTCGATTGGCAGGGGCATGGGGGGTTCAGATCCTCGGAGTCACGGGTCATGCAGAGTGCGGGGCTGGTGCTCGGCTCGATCGCCTTTGAGATCGTAGCCCCCGAGGTGACGTCCAACCGCTCATCCTCGATTGGCGCAATAGGCTCCGAGTTAGGGGTCAAAACCGGTGCGTGTGCGGCCTCCAGGACACTGTCTGGAGGCAGAGCTAGATCATGCCCCTCGAGATAGTGCAGCACGCTTGGCCGTGGCTCGAACCTGTCGAAGATCAAGTCTCCGCGGATGTCAGCCGTGTAGTTTAAGCTTCCAAACCTGACTTGATGGCCAGGGGCGTAGCTTTCGATCTGCTCCAGGTGGACAAGCGAATTGGCCCGCAGTGCGAAGCCGCCGAAGACGAAGATCTGTCCGGGGAGAAAAGTCTCACCCTGGACCGCATTGTTGTTGATGATTAAAGGAGCCATCGGGCCTAAAGGCGACGACACAGAGGAACTCTCAATGAAAGCACCAATGTTGGTGTCAAAACTAGCGGATCTCGGGTAGGGGGTCCCGAACTATGCGTCAAGGCCGGATGGTAACAGGAGACAAGGGACACGATGTTTTTACCCAGGTTCGGGCCCTCTCGATGGAGGTAATACCCTACTCCTGCTTGATTAATATTGATGATATGGGTAGTACAAGAGTAGATCTACCACGAGATCAAGGAGGCTAAACCCTAGAAGCTAGCCTATGGTATGATTGTTGTATATGGAGTTGATGTCCTACGGACTACAACCCTCCGGTTTATATAGACACCGGATAGGGTTAGGGTTAGGGTTACACAGAGTCGGTTACAATGGTAGGAGATCTTGAATATCCGCATCGCCAAGCTTGCCTTCTACGCCAAGGAAAGTCCCATCCGGACACGGGACGAAGTCTTCTCTCTTGTATCTTCATAGTCCTGGAGTCCGGCTACCCGAACACCCCCTAATCCAGGACTCCCTCAGTGGCCTTCATCTTTGCACAGTGCATCTTGACGCGGGCAAAGGTCATGTGCGCTCCTTCTATGCACGCTGATCACTTGACGGCGTCAATATGCGACACTACATCGACAAGCCGCTATACCAAACCAAAATAAGTACTCGGAACAGGTTTGGCTGGCCATAGCCGAACTACGACTTCCTTCATGGCAGCTCTGGACATCTTGTGTAGCTCGGCCCACTAGGCCATCTGTTCGTTCAGTAGCACCAAACGCTTTGCCTCATTGAATTGCGACCAAAAATGCCTCTCCACAGCATGTCCCTCCTGTGCCAGGAAGAACTGCGCCGCGTCGAAAACACTCCTCAGTAGATCCAAGAACACGTTTGGAGAACTCCAAATTTGGTTAAGCTAGGCATACTTTGGGTCGCCAGACTTAGTCTGTAAAAGAAAGGCCTTACCAGCCGCTATCTCCCCAGCCTGTTGGGTCTCCTCCCGAGACGCTCTAGAATCGGATCACGCTTATTTCGCCTCTATTAAGGCCTTGTTCAGTTCGGCTGCCTTGGTTTTGTTATTTTCCCCGAAAGATTTGCACCTACTATTAACATCATTCAGCTCTTTCTCTACAGTGGATATTCTGTCCTGGCACTGGCGCAGGGCAGCCTGTTCGGCCTTTAAATCTGCAGCCGCCTTCTTGGCAGTTACGTCGCTCACTCTGGCCTGCTCCTTTGCCCGGGCAAGTTCAGCTCGAAGGGTCTCAACCGCGGCAGCACCATCTATAGTTATGCATATGATTTTTAGCCTCGTGCTCATACTACTATACATGCATAAACAAGCTACCCCAACACATACCTTGTGCCTTGTTGAGCCGCCTGTTAATAAGAGTGATGTCCTCATCCGCTAACTCAAGTTTCTGCTTTAGATCTGCAACTTCCATAGCTTGGGCGGTCGCCATGGGTGTCGGTGTCAAAACCGGCGGATCTCGGGTAGGGGGTCCCGAACTGTGCGTCAAGGCCGGATGGTAACAGGAGACAAGGGACACGATGTTTTTACCCAGGTTCGGGCCCTCTCGATGGAGGTAATACCCTACTCCTGCTTGATTAATATTGATGATATGGGTAGTACAAGAGTAGATCTACCACGAGATCAAGGAGGCTAAACCCTAGAAGCTAGACTATGGTATGATTGTTGTATATGGAGTTGATGTCCTACGGACTACAACCCTCCGGTTTATATAGACACCAGATAGGGTTAGGGTTACACAGAGTCGGTACAATGGTAGGAGATCTTGAATATCCGCATCGCCAAGCTTGCCTTCCACGCCAAGGAAAGTCCCTCCCGGACACGGGACGAAATCTTCAATCTTGTATCTTCACAGTCCAGGAGTCCCTCAGTAGCCCCTAAACCAGGCTTCAATGACGACGAGTCCGGCGCGCAGATTGTCTTCGACATTGCAAGGCGGGTTCCTCCTCCAAGTCCTTCATAGAAGATTGTAAACACCAAGAGTAGTGTCCGGCTCTGCAAAATAAGTTTCCACATATTGCCATAGAGAGAATAATATTAACACAAATCAAATCTGCTGATGTATTCCGCAGTGCGTCATCACACTATGGCCAAGTCCTTTACTCGAATCATTTTTACTTTTCCACCTCAGCACGTTTTGTGAGGCGGTTTCCTTGGCACGTCTTGTCAAAGCAGAGATCGTGTACCCCTTTTACGGGATTCTTATCAATACGGACGTGGGTAACCCAACCGTGCCCGTTAGCACGTTTCCTCGATTAAAGACGAGTCCCGAACGGTTATGGGGAGGGCTCTTGGTATTCAACCTTTTATAAAGAGACCAAGGCCTAACTCCTTTTTTCAATCTCAAGCGAGTTTGCCCGTCGCCTCGAGTTCCAACACCCTAGGCTCCAGATTCCAGGCGCTTCAAACCTTCGACGATGTCCGGTTCTGACCTTCAAGGCCGATGGACGCTCTCCTCCGTCACGGAGGAGGACGTACTAAAGTTGAGGGAGGCTAAGTTCCTGACCGGCGAAATTTCGCATAGGTTGCCTGCTCAAGGGCAGCTCATTCCCAGTCCCCAGCCCGGTGAGAGCGTGGTGTTCATGTCTCACTTCCTTCGGGGGTTGGGCTTCCCAATGGATCCCTTCGTGAGGGGACTGCTGTTTTATTACGGGCTGGAATTCCATGACTTAGCTCCGGAGTCCATCCTCCATATCTCCTCGTTTATTGTCATGTGTGAAGCGTTCCTCCGTGTTACCCCTCACTTCGGATTATGGCTCAAGACCTTCAAAGTGGAGCCGAAGATGATCAAGGGACGGCACGCCGAGCGCGGAGGCGCTGTTATAAGCAAAAATGTTGATGCTCCATGGCCCGAGGGCTCTTTTCAAGAGGAGCTAGGCTTGTGGCAACGAGAGTGGTTTTATATCACCGCTCCCCGGAGCACCAAGCGGGTGGCGCCTCCTGCCTTTCGCTCGGGTCCCCCACCATGGCTAGCGTCATGGGTCAACAGAGGGTTAGATTGGGGTTTGCCCAAAGACGTGCCCTTGTTACTGGGCCGCATTAAGGATCTCTTGGAAGGAGACCTCAGCCTGGTCAAGGTGACGCAGGTCATGCTGATTCACCGAATATTGCCCAGCAAACGTCGCTCCCTTCGCCTGTGGGAGTTTAATCCAGAGGGACCGCGAGCTCTCCAGAATTTCATGGGCGCAACACCCGCGGAGATGTATAAACTGCTCTTCGGATCACAAGAGATGTGTCCGGATTTAACCGAGGACGCAGGCCTAAGCTGCAATCGCCCGGATACTCAAGTAAGCAACCTTGTGCCCGGACCTTCTATCCGTATAATTGTCATAAACTTGCCCCTAAAAGAGCCGGCCTTTTAAACAGGAGTGGATAGCGAAGGCAAAGCTGATCAGGTGTCCGTCTCCCCTTCCCGAAACCAGGACGGATCCCGTGCTGGTCAGGATGCTGGTGATAATGCCTTTGGAGGGAAGCAAGGGGGAGGACAAGGAAACTATGGCCTCCTCGAAGGAGGCTGCTCCAAAGGGAGGAACCGACAATTCCTCTCCTAAGGGGAAGAAGAGAGCTGCCTCTGATGACCTGGAAACCATGGCCTCGAAGCGGGGGGAAAAATCCTCGTCAGAGGGTCCGACGCCGGGGAGTTCCTCGGCCGAACTACGCCCTCAAGGGGATCAGCTCTCCAGCAAGACGTAAGTAGAGAAAGATTTTCCTTTTGAGGGATGAGGGAAATCCTTGGTTTATATCTGAGAAGATTAACCGAATTTTTACCTTGTAGCTCGGACCTCAGCCCTTCTCAGCAGAGCTCGTCTTCGGGGGATCTCCTTCCGGAGATGATGGAGAGCGGGACGCCTCCCCCTGAGGTGTCGTCGCGGAGGGTATCTCCGAACCCGGCAGGGGCGGAAGATAGCTATGTGGCCCCCCGAGGTTCTCCGGATCCGGCCTTCGAAAGAGGTCGTGGGACAAGTCCGGCACCGTTTGGTGCTTGGCCGGAGGAGCTAAAGATTATGCTGGGGCGAGCTTCTATCTCGGAGGAGCACCGTGCATTGATGGGCATGGTGATTGAAAGGATCTCATCCGCAGAGAGCGGATTGCATGAGGCCGTCAAAAGTTTACTGACGGGTTTTGATGTACATTAGATAATGTACACTTTTGTCAGTTGCGCATGAATAAGATGCGCCCTGTGTAGATAGTAGCCCCTGAGACTCTGCGCGTCGTCAAGAAATGATGGCACGCGGAGTATCATAATCCCAGGTCTAAGATGTCGCCTTTGAATGTAGGCGGCAGGGTGTCCGGAATCGAGTCGAACTGATGATTTTGCCGAACTAAAGCGGCAACTGGACATGGCAGATGCCGACATCGCGCTTGTTAACAAGCGGCTTGATGAGGCTCAAGGTATGTAATTCCTCGGGCGGCATCAGGTAAGAAGAGTTTTATGCCAGTGTCTTACGATGTGTGTGCTTGACACAGATGGTGCGGCCGCCGTGGAGAGTCTTAGGGCAGAACTTGCCCGAGCTAAAGAACAAGCCAGGGAAAGTGATGCGGCTGCCAAGAAAGCCCTTGAAGAGCTGAGAGCCGAACAGGCTGCTCATTGCCGAAGCAAGGAAGAGATGGCCGAGATGGCCGAAAAGTTAAAGAGTGCTGCAGACCGTTGCAGACTTCTTGAGAAAGAAGACCAGGTGAAACAGACGGACTTAGAGAAGGCCGTTGCCAATGCCAAGGACGCGCGCTCTGCGATGAGAGCTGCGAAGGAGGAGCTGCGTCAGGCCGAACAGATTGCGGCTGGAAAGCCCTTTATGCTGCGAAGGAAATTTTGCAATCCGAAGTTTGCTCCGTTGGACCGGATGTGGAGTGTGGAGGATACCTATCTGGATTTGGCAGCGAGTGCTGCTGATGCGACCGAACACTTTCGAGATCAGAAAGATCGTGAAGTGGAAAAGCTTTTTTGGTCGCAGTTTCACAATCCAGAGCGTCCACTAGCAGTGGACAATCGTTTGGCTCAATGGGACGAACTGAATAGGTTGTCCAGACTCGCCATGAAGTACGTCATGGGTCATCTATGGCCGGGGAGATCGGAGCCAAAGAGTTATTTTAGCATGGTGCAGCAATTCCTTGACACGGTGCCGCGTATTAATGCAATGAAGTGGTCAGCATGCATAGAGGGCGCAAGGATGGCTCTTGCTCGTGTCAAGACATACTGGGTAGAGATGGAGACCACCGTTGTTGCGTCCCGAGATTTGGGCAAAAGCCGAGTACCCTCCGAGCACTATTTTTAGGAAGTCCTTGAAGGCGCTCGTGTAATAGAAACGCAATGCTCGAAAGATGCTATGTTATGATAGCATATGTAATTATAAAGTAATATTTTGATAAACTGTAGTGGCTTTTTTATACTTGTGCCTTCAAGTATTGCGAACACCTCCTGTGCGGCCGTTTTGAGATATATATATACAAAATCTGAAAGATGGCAGTCGTTGGCTTCAGCCCGCACGCACATAGTGCGGGGGTGCTCGCAGAAGACGCATTTTCACACTTAACCCAACGTCTTGGTCCTACAAAGGAGGTGATAGCGCAGTGGGCCAGGCAACTGGACTATAATGCTTTAACACTTTCACTTAGCCATAGGAGCTTGACAGTGAGACTATTTAGGTAGCCCCTTGGTGGCGACTGCGCTCACCCGAGTTCGGGGCGTGTATGTGCCTCACCGGGAAGCGGCCCTTCGTTAAAGCGGAGGAATCCGATAGATTCCGATAGGTCCTCGAGTGGCTGACCAGTCTCACGCTACATCATGACAGTCAGTTTTCGGCTTTCTCTACTGAGGTGCTCGCCCGGCCGAACCGGGGCACAATCGCAGTAGTTCTCCTGGTGCTACCTTAGCCGATAGAGCGGAATGTAAGGTAGACAAACTCAGGAGCGGGGCAACCCAACATTTGACCAAAGACATGATTCGGAGCTGATGCATATAATGCCAAAACTCGCGACGCTGAACACTCCCTAAGGTGTTCGGTCTTTATGAGTGCGGGCGAAACAACACTCTTTATTAAAAAGCCCCTAGTGTGTACGTGCAAAAATTCTGACGTGGCCACATGCCAAGACGCCAGCCTCCTCCTTTGGTTATATCAGAAAAAACGAGGGGATGTGTAGCAACAAGAGACAGTAAAAAAGGTTTACGTAGGGTCTTAATCTAAAAAGAATCCTTTAGGACGGGTCCCTACTGCACCTCTTTGCCTGTGTCTCCGTTGTGCCGTATCCTGGACGGGCGCCGCACGACGTTCATCTGTAAAAGAGAGGAACTGAGTTGAAAATGGGTCGTGCCGAACAAAAGTTTAAAATAAACAAAGTATAAAGTAATATATATAAAATTGAGCTTTATTGTCTCTTATTGTATATGCATGGAGCCCCTAGTGGGGCTATATGGCCACTAAGCCTGCATCAATGATGATTTTGTCCCGAACTCGTCTATCCGCGTTCGTGGTCTTTAATAACCTATTTTGAAGTTTTTTGGCCGGTGAGGCCATTTTACTGTGGGGCTATCAAAGCGGCCGCATAGTCCTCCGCTTGGGGAGGCACACTTTAGTGCTTCCCCTTCAAAGAGATGATGCCTCGTGGACTGGGCATCTTAAGCGTGAGAGATGCATAATGCGGTATTGCGTTAAAGCAGGCGAAAGCTTCGCGTCCCAGTAGTGCTTGATAGCGACTTGAGAACGGGACGATATGGAAGGTCAGCTTTTCGCGGCGGAAGTTATCGGCAGAGCCGAATATAACTTCGAGCCGGAGAAAACCCATACAATGGGTGTCCGGACCAAGCGTTACCCCTTGAAAGGAGGTTTTGCTGCGGCGGATTCTTGTTGGGTTTATCCCCATGTGATGGATTGTATCCTGATATATCAGGTTTAGTCCACTGCCGCCGTCCATAAGGACATTTGAAAACCGGAGTCCGCCAATTATTGGATCGAGTATCAAGGCAGTCCAGCCTGCATTCTTGATATTTCTAGAATAATCTAGCTGATCGAAGATGATTGGTTTTGACAACCAGTGGCGGGACCCTTTGGGGGTAGGTCATGTGGTGCGTACCTTTATGGGTGCCGCACGTTTTGTTATGTGAAGTAAGTTCACTGTTTTTACTTCTTGTGGGAAGTTCTTTTGTTTCCTGTTGCTCTGCTTTTGGGGTTCGTCCTCGTCTTCGCTTGGTGTGTCGAGCCCCTTGTGTTCGGCATTGAGTCTACTGGATTGTTTGAAAACCCAACAATCTCTGTGGGTATGGTTAGCAGGCTTCCCGGGAGTACTGTGTATCTGACATATCCTGTCCAGGATTTTATTTAAGTTGGATGGATCATCCCTGTTATCCTGGAGGGGTGGTTTTGTCTGATTTTGTCGTGAACCTTTAATCCGGCATTGACTGCCGTGCTCTTCGGACTTTTTTCCTTAGTCCGGCGATGGTCCTTGTTGCGTCGCGGTTTTCTGTTTCCATCCCTAGTTTCGGATGTACTTGTGTCGCTGGGGCTACACCTTGCCAACCAGCTGTCCTCTCCTGCACAAAAGTGGGTCATGAGGCTTGTTAGTGCGGCCATTGTTCTTGGCTTTTCTTGGCCGAGGTGTCTGGCGAGCCATTCGTCTCGGACGTTATGCCTGAAAGCTGCTAAGGCTTCAGCATCCGGACAGTCAACTATCTGATTCTTTTTAGTAAGGAATCTATTCCAGAACTGCCGAGCTGATTCTCCGGGTTGTTGAGTTATGTGACTAAGATCGTCTGCATCTGGAGGGCGGACATAGGTCCCTTGAAAATTTGCTCGGAAAGCATCCTCGAGCTCTTCCCAACTTCCAATTTTGTTTTCAGGAAGGCTTTTAAGCCAATGCCGGGCTGGCCCTTTAAGCTTAAGGGGTAAATATTTTATGGCGTGGAGATCATCTCCTCTAGCCATGTGTATGTGGAGGATATAATCCTCGATCCAGACTCCAGGGTCTGTTGTTCCATCATATGCCTCTATGTTTACGGGTTTGAATCCCTCTGGAAATTCATAGTCCAGGACCTCATCGGTGAAACATAGGGGGTGTGCGGCGCCCCTGTATTTGGGTGTGCCGGATTCTGATGATGGCTTTATTGCATTGCTTACGAGAGCTTGCTTTCTTGGCCCATAAATGGACCTAACTGGGCCATGATGCGAATCCTTAGGTGGGTCGCATGCCGATTTAAGTGCGGCGCCGCTTGCCGCTTTATGGGGTTGTCTATCCGACCGTGTGGCTTTCTTATTTTTTGAATGCGAGGGCTCTAGGGCCTCTTCGTCGAATTCAGGCAGTAGCTTTCTTTTCGGATAGCTTTTAGTGCGGCTACCGTCGCCGTATTTATCTGTCGTATTGATTACTTTGCTCCATCTAATCCAGAGTGCATCTTCCGCTGTTTTTAGCTTCCGCTTCTGCTTTTTCAGGCTGCGTGCAGTTGCAACGAGCCTCTCGTGGAGATTCTTCTGCTCCATGGGTTTATCCGGCGTGAGGTCGTCCGGAATGCCGTTTTCACCAGAGGAGGGATGTTCGGTTTCTCTATCCGTGTTGCCCTGTTCGGACGGTTGCTCTAAGGCCTGCTTGTCGTCTACCGGCTCATCCTACTCTATGGCTGGGTTTTTATCAAGGAGGGGCTTGGGTCAGCGTTTACGCCGACGCTTTGATTGCTTTTCGGGGGGTCGATCTCCCGTTCCATCCCCTTTTTCCTTGTTGTCGCTTCCTTTAGGGGTATCCACCATGTACACATCGTGAGATGAGGTGGCTGTCCAATGCCCTATGGGAGTTGGTTCATCGGTATCTCCTGCATCGTCATCCATGCTGTCGATGTCTCCGGAGTCGAAGTTGAGCATGTCGTTTAAATCGTCGACAGTGGCTATCAAGTGGGTGGTGGGTGGGCTTTGAATTTCTTCATTGTCCGTATCCCATCCTCGCTGACCACAGTTCGGCCAGGGCTCTCCTGATAAAGAGAGAGACTTGAGAGAATTCAGGATATCGCCAAAAGGCGAGTGCTGAAAGATGTCTGCGGCGGTGAACTCCATTATTGGCGCCCAATCGGATTCGATCGGCAGGGGCGCGGGGGGGTCGGAGTCCGGATCCTCGGAGTCGTGAGTCACGCGGAGTATGGGGCCGTAGTTCAGCTCGATTGCCTTTGAGATCACAGCCCCCGAGGTGACGTGTAACCGTTCATCCTCGATTGACACAACTGGCCCCGAATTAAGAGTCAGAGCTGGTGCGTTTGCGGCCTCCGAGATACTGTTCGGTGACAGAGCTAGATCATGCCCCGCGAGACAGTGCGGCGCGCTTGGTTGTGGCTCGAATCCGTCGAAGATCAAATCTCCGCGGATGTCTGCCATGTAATTTTGGCTTCCAAACCTGACTTGATGGCCAGGGGCGTAGCTTTCGATCTGCTCCTGGTGGCCAAGCGAATTGGCTCACAGTGCGAAGCCGCCGAAGACGAAGATCTGTCCGGGGAGAAAAGTTTCACCCTGGACCGCATCGTTGTTGATGATCAAAGGAGCCATCGGGCCTAAAGGCGACGACACAGAGGAACACTCAATGAAAGCACCAATGTCGGTGTCAAAACCGGCGGATCTCGGGTAGGGGGTCCCGAACTGTGCGTCAAGGCCGGATGGTAACAGGAGACAAGGGACACGATGTTTTTACCCAGGTTCGGGCCCTCTCGATGGAGGTAATACCCTACTACTGCTTGATTAATATTGATGATATGGGTAGTACAAGAGTAGATCTACCACGAGATCAAGGAGGCTAAACCCTAGAAGCTAGCATATGGTATGATTGTTGTATATGGAGTTGATGTCCTATGGACTACAACCCTTCGGTTTATATAGACACCGGATAGGGTTAGGGTTACACAGAGTCGGTACAATGGTAGGAGATCTTGAATATCCGCATCGCCAAGCTTTCCCAGGAAGGCCCAGGAAGACTCTCAACAGGCCCAGGAAGGATTCATTCAATCCAATTCTCACGGATAGTACTCTTTCGACTACCATACCCATTAAGGTACGATGTTCCTCTAAGATGGACACACTTTGTAACGTGCTCGTCAGAGTATCCGGCACCTCCCGATTCCTGGAGGCTGTCATGCGAGTATGCATTCCCTTCAAAGGGATACATTTGCTCAACCCTAGGGTCATCTTCGGCTATAAGCCAGATAGTTTTGGGCCTTCATTGATAGCCCCCATAGGGGCTGCACCCCTCGGACCCTTAAGGATCGAAGTACCGCCATCGGCTGTTGTCTTCATTGTCCCCCACGCCACTTGATGGTCAGGGGAGATTCTCCCAGATGACACCTCGAAGTCATCTGCCCTAGGAGGCGAGGAAGAATGAGAAGGTGTCTCGCTTTCCATCATCCCCGGAGATAAGTCCCCTGATGAGGAGGACTGTCGAGGCGGACTGTGGGCCAAACTGCAAGCATATAGTTTAAACATTACCCCTATAATTCTTAAAGAGCAGGATATGTCTAGAACATCCTTGTTTACTTACGATTGGGCAAGGGGCTCGTCCTTAGAGAGGTGCCTTGCAACGACGTCGGCTTCGGAGCCCGAACCATAGTGTAGGGATGCCTTCCCTCTCTTCAGTGCTTCCACCTTCAAGTCTTCGGATGCAGTTCTTTTCCTCCCATGAGGGGAAGGAATGTCACCTTCTCTTTCCCCTTTGTCTTTTGAAGAGGGAGCTTCAGCCCCTCCGGACATAGTGTCCGGCATACCTGCAGAACGGAGGCCGCTTTCGGCCTCTTCGCTCTTTTTCTTGTCCACTGGCGCTGGAATTTGATATGGTGGCGGGACCAGCATCCTCGCCAACACATGATCGGCCGAGTCTTCAGGAAGTGGAGCTGAACATCTAATTGGTTCTGCTTTCTTTGCCCATCCCTGGTTGAAAATAGAACTCTCAGTACATTGCAATGGGATAATCAACCAAGTCGCGATCACAAGTTGGGCGCTTACCGATGTATCTGGACGGTTGCAGTTGAGACCGATGTCCTCTGATGCAACCGGCAGCTGCTCTTGAGTTTTGAAGAACAGTTCCCACATCCCTTCGTGCGTTGTGCGAAAAAATTGCTGAAGGGTCCGCGGTCCCTCCGGATTGAACTCCCACATATGGAGAGGCTGTCGCTGGAACAGGAGAATCCGGCGAACTAGCATCACTTAGACCATATTGACGAGGCCAACGTCCCTCTCAAGGATACTCCTGATGTGACTTTGCAGCGTCTAGACTTCATTAATTGATCCCTAGTCTAGCCCCTTATTTATCCACGAGGCGAGCTGCAGTGGAGGGCCGGATCGGAATGCAGGTGCGGCTGCCCATTTGGTGTCGCCGGGTTCGGTGATATAGAACCACTCCTGTTGCCATAAGTTGGAGGTTTCCGCGAAGGTGCGTTTTCGCCAGACAGTGCTGGCGAGCTTTCTCACCATAGCACCACCACACTCTGCTTGTTCCCCGTTAACTAGCTTCGGCTTCACATTGAAAGTCTTGAGGCATAGGCCGAAGTGTGGGGTGACGCGGAGAAAGGCTTCGCACACGACGACAAACGCTGAGATGTGAAGGAAAGATTCTGGAGCCAGATCATGAAAATCTAGCCCATAATAGAACATTAGTCTGCGAACGAAGGGGTGAGGAGCAAACCCTAACCCGCAGAGGAAGTGGGAGATGAATACAACCCTTTCACCGGATTTTGGCATGGGGATAACCTGCCCTCTCGAATGAAGCCTGTGGGGGATCTGCGCAGTCAGGTACCTCGCCTTCCGAAGCTTCGCAATGTCCTCCTCGGTGACCGAGGAGGCCGCACACCTGCCTTGGGAGATGGATCCGGACCTAACTAGAGGGCCAGATAACAATGGGAGAAATCGAATCCTGGGCGCTGAAGCTTGAGGTTGAGAAGGTTGAGGAAGAGTAAGGACGGGTTTGTGTCCCTTTATAAAGGCGAAGAATATCAAACGCCTCCTCACAGGCCTTTATGCTCACCTATTCCCAGGGGATCTCGAACAACACGATTAGATTACACGCGCCCATATTAATGAGGATCCCGTGATAAAGGGATGCGTTCTCTGCTTCGACATGATGTACTAATAAAACTGTGTCTCGAAACGTGAAGCGGGAGGCTAAAAGACGGTTCGAAGTGATGACCACGCGGAGACGTGGCATCTGACTACAAAAAGATGTCAGCAGATGGGACTTGTTGAATTTTATACCTTATGCGGTTGTGTGTGGTACTCGCTTTTGTAAAGCCGGACTCGTCTTCTATGTTCGAAAGACCGCTTTCGAGTATTCGGAGGAGGAACCGACCTTGCAATGCCGAAGACAATCTACCCGCCGGACACCTCCTCATTGAATCCTGGTTGAGGGGCTACTGAGGGAGTCCTAGATTAAGGGGAACTCGGGCGTCCGACCTATGTGACATGGGCCGGATTGTTGGGCCATGATGATAGAAGATAGAAGACTTGCTCCGATGTCCGGATGGGACTCTCCTTTGCGTGGATGGCAAGCATGGCGTCCAGATGTATTATTTCCTTTATCTGTAACTGACTTTGTGTAACCCTAGTCCCCTCCGGTGTCTATATAAACCGTAGGGTTTAGTCCTTAGAAAACAACACAATCATACAGGCTAGACTTCTAGGGTTTAGCCACATCGATCTCGTGGTAGATCAACTATTTTAATCCTCATACTCACCAAGATCAATCAAGAAGGACGTAGGGTATTACCTCCATCAAGAGGGCCCGAACCTGGGTAAACATCGTGTCCCCCGTCTCCTGTTACCATCAACCTTAGACGCACAGTTCGGGACCCCCTACCCTAGATCCGCCGGTTTCGACACCGACACAGTGATCTCCATCCTTGGAGGTTGGCGGAGGTACGGCTGTGAGAATGGCCGCATACCAAGTTCATGGAAGAGGCCGGAATCCTCCAGGAGTTCACACAATATGATGCTAATGACGGCCTCACCGACTTCATCGCAGATGAGTGTGAACAACATCAAATCCTCACAAACATCTTTGTTCAAAGTTTTACTTTCTTTACTAGGAATAATCCCCCTGAGTTGTAGTTTAGTGTATATGCTGAAACCCATCAGATACCACGTACTGAATTTTGTAACATATGCATGATCCCTTCTCACGAGAGCTTAGCTGAGCCTAGGCCAGCAGAGTTTGAGGCCTTTTATCATACTTTGACCGTGGGAGATGAGAGAGGAGTGTCAGCTATCACTGCCGCTGGCTTGCATTTTCCTGTTGTTCATTACTTTGCTCTTTTCATTGCAAAATGCTTGCTTGCTAGAGAGAAGGTGGGTGCACTCAGTTCACCAGACCTTGCTGTTTTACGTTGTGCACTAGAGGGCGACAACACTTATAGCTTGGGAGCTATTGTGGCTCGTAGCCTCCACATTAATAAGTCCAAGGGGAAGATACATGGTGGGATTTTGGCTACTCATTTTACGGCTCACTTCAATGTTGAGATACGCCTTCATGATCACCCTCTTACCAAAGTTTACCTAGATCGCGCAGCCATGGATCACCACCATTTCATTGATAATAACTCTCCTGGCATCCCTATTCCATATAGCCTGGTTTTTAGTGTGAGGACTCGTGATATTATTCCATTGCCTGCTCCTGCTTTGTTTGATCCTATTGCTAGGGGCAGATATAGGATTATGCCTGCAGATATCATCGCCTACCGGAACAACCAGGCTGCAGCAGAAGGAGATCCTCAGCAGTGGGATGAGTGGATGCCCGCTCCTCAGTAGCCCAACTAATATCCAGGCTACTGACTGCTCACCAAGTTAGGCCAAAAGCCTAAGCTTGGGGGAGTACGTGTTTCTCACCGGCATTACATTCATGTTCACTTATTCCATTTGTCGGTGTTCACACTTTTTCATTGTTTCATCCATGCTTAGATTTATTTTCTCGCTTTCTTCTTGTGTCTTTGAAAACTTGAGAAGAACCAAAAAAATAGTTGTAGTTAGTTTGCTTTCTTTGCATGCTTAGTTGTAGTACTTAAAAGAAAACCCAAAAAGATTTCCTTGTTCTTATTTTGTTAGTTGGGAGCTTTCCCATGTAAATAGTTTTTCTTGTTTTGCTTTTCTCTTTTATTTGCTTGTTAAAGAAAACCAAAAACTACAAAAATATTTCAGTGTGTTTCTCTAAATTTCTTTTCTTTTTATTCGAGTCGTATTGAGGAGAAGACCACGATGAAAATGTTGAGTAAATTGTTTGATCTAATAAAGAACCCATTTTACCTTGTCTTCCCATGTTGAATAAATTGTTTGCAGATTCCAGCTTAGTCCACGACACTCTTGCACTATTATTGTTTTCACATCATTCGAACGTGCAAGTGAAAGGAAATAGTGACGATATTCGATGAACTGGTCGTGGCAGAGAGAAACGGGTATGAACTCGACTTGTTCTGTTTGTGTAAATATGTTTAACCTAGTATCCATGATTCAGCCCATTATGATTAAACATGTTTGCAATGAAAATTTGAGATTATAGTTTCTCATGCCATGCATAAGTAGCTGGGAGTGGATAATGATTTATCTTGGATATCAACATTGCATTAAAATGACTGTGATGTAGTATGATGATATGGTATCCTCTTTGAATGTTCGAGTGGCTTGACTTGGCACATGTTCATGCATGTAGTTGAATCAAAACCAACATAGACTCTTTGATATTTATGTTCATGGTGTTCGTATCCTACTCATGCTAGTGTCCAATGTTAGTTATGCATAATGCATGTTCATGACCGTTATTGCTCTCTAGCTGGCCGCTTCTCAACCTATTTGCTAGCCTTCACCTGTACTAAGTGGGAATTGAAAGTGCGTTATATCGACTAGAGGGGGGGTGAATAGGCGATTTTTATGAAAGTCTTCAAAATGTGGAAGTTATGAAGAGAAACGATAGAAATAAACCTATTACCCTGCAGCGGAAGGTAGACTACACTAGGCAAGCCATAGTCAAGTATTCAATAGAGTGAAAGCACAATGACTAATAGCAGCAATGTAGTAAGGATCAGGTAGGAAGATATTGTGAAGCCACACAGAACACGCAGTCACTCAGTGAAGACAAAAGATAGTGCGAACATACAATGACTTCACAAAGAGTAACAGTAAGTAAAGGGAAGGGAAGATGAAACCAGTGACTCGCTGAAGACAATGATTTGTTGGACCAGTTCCAGTTGCTGTGACAACTGTACGTCTGGTTAGGGCGGCTAGGTATTTAAACCTTAGGACACACAGTCCCGGACACCCAATCCTGAACACGCAGCTCAGGACACCCAGTCCTCACCGTATTCCCCTTGAGCTAAGGTCACACAGACCTCGCCCAATCACTCTGGTAAGTCTTCAAGGTAGACTCCCAAACCTTCACAGACTTCGTTCACCGGCAATCCACAATGTCTCTTGGATGCTCAGAACGCGACGCCTAACCGGCTGGAGGATGCACGGTCCTCAAGTGTAATAAGTCTTTAGATCACACAGACAAGAAGACTTAAGTGATGCCTAATTCTCTTTGGCTCTGGGTGGTTAGGGCTTTATCCTCGCAAGGAATTCTCTCTCAAAGGCTTCGAGGTAGCTTGCTCTCAAACGACAAAAGCCGTACTCTGAATCTGGGCAGCCAACCATTTATGGTTGTAGGGGGTGGGCTATTTATAGCCACTTGGCAACCCGACCTAATTTGTCCGAAATGACCCTGGGTCACTAAGGAACTGACACGTGTTCCAACGGTCAGATTTCAAACTCACATGGCAACTTTACTTGGGCTTCAATCAAAGCTGACTTGCCCGACTCTGGACAAGATTCGCTCTCAAAGTCTTCGCTCGAATACATAGGTTTTGTTTAAGCATCACTTCAATCATTCTGACTGGTTCTCTTGGAACCCACTTAACAGTACGGTGGTTCCTATGACTCAACACAGAAGAAAGAGAACTACGAAAGATCTAAGTCTTCGAGCTCCATAGGCTTCATGTGGTGTCTTCTCTTGTCATAGTCTTCAATGTGAATATCTTCATATACCACCTTTGACTTCAATGTCTTCATACATTTTTAGGGGTCATCTCTGGTAGGAAAACCGAATCAATGAGGGACTTCTACCTGTGTTATCCTGCAACTCTCACAAACACATTAGTCCCTCAACTAGGTTTGTCGTCAGTACTCCAAAACCATCTAGGGGTGGCACTAGATGCACTTACAATCTCCCCCTTTTTGGTGATTGATGACAAACTAGTTGAAGTTTTCAATGGGGAATATAATCTGTGAAATTGTAAAGGATAAGGAATTGTCTTCATAAGTTGCAAGGGCTCCCCCTGAAGATGTGCACATAAGTAATTTGCTTTTGGAATGCAAATGCACATGGCAGGTTGTACTTTTGGAGATCCACTTCAACTTATGATGACAATCCACTATGCATGTGAAAGTATATGAAGATAATGACATGCACAATGGAAAATGGACGTCTGCAGAATGATCTAAGTGCGGAATTTATCGTCGCACATGCGGAATTTATCATCGCAACACAAGGTGGCAAATAAGTAGCAGACGACCATCGAGTTTAAGTATTACAACTCAAAGAACCAAATGTAGCAAAACGAGAGTTGTAAGCATGAAGCAAAATATAAAGCACCCGCCCATATGGACCCGCTTGAAGACTATCAACCTCATATGCTTCTCCCCCTTTTGTCAGTAAGGACCAAAAAGGTTTGAATACATAGAGCATCTACTCGTTCCCATGAGGAGTAGGTGAAGCAGCAGGGTCGTTGGTTGTGTTTGGCGGTGCTGAAGAGCTTGGAGCAGAGTCGAAGCATGCTGAAGGAGGTGGCGGTGAAGTAGCATCGTCTTCATCCTCGATTACTCTGGCATTCACAGTTGCAGCAGAGGAAGCGAACTCAGAGTCTTCAAGGGATGGAGTTCGTCGCAGCACTGCCCTTCGAGGAGGTGTGGAGTCAAACTTGAATCGCTCAGTGAAGCCATCCTCTTGAAGATCATCTTCAGAACACATCAGTGTTAGCCCTTTCCATGTGCGGTGAGAGGTTTCATGGGCAACAAAAGCATTCTTGGTGGCAAGATTGCGAATGCGATTAACATCCACCAAGAGGCTTTGCATCTGACGCTTCAGCCAGTCATGATGCCTATCCTGTTTCTGATGAAGAGCCACAAGAATCTCTCGGTCGTTGAGAACACGAGTGCGCTTCTTGGGTCGTGGAGCAGTTGTACTGTCAGTGGCTTCAGTGAGAGCAGGATGCGGTGCACGTGTAGTGCCAGCCAAAGGATACACACGAGTTACGGCTTCAATGCCTTCAATGTTCTGAGTGAAACTTTGATGCTCTGCATTCTGAAGACTGAGAGGTTCCTTGGCAGGCTCAGGATAGATGGCTTCAATAGACATATCCACATCAGGCAAAAAGATCCGATGGTTGCGGGTCGAGGGCTGATATGAGATAGCGGAGTAAAGTTTGATCAGCCGCATCACCCAAGGGGCGTAGAACTTCAAACCAAACAGATCAGAGCCAGATGCAGCAAGTTGGCGAATGAAGAAATCCTGTGTATTGAAGCATTTTCCATGAAGAATGTAGAAGACCAAAGTCTTCATTGCACCTTCTAGCTTGGCATGGGGAGAATGTCCTTTGATTGGCCAGAGAGTTCGCCTTATGATGTGATAAATGGTTCTTGGCAGATACTCAAGGTATTCAACGAAGAACTCCGTGAGATAAGCAGCATCTTGGGGCAATGGCTTCATCATACTGAGCATCTGACTCATATTAGGTTCAGTCTTCTGAAAGATGCTCTCAATAGCTTCACTATGAAGCTGATAGCCATGCTCGTTGATGTCAAAGGCTTTGGCTTCGTGATGAACGTTTCCTGTCATCCACTCCAGGACCCAAGTCTTCGGATCTCTGCTATACCCGCGGATGTGAAGTGTGGCATAGAATTGGAGCAGAAACTCTTCATTCCAATGCTCTTGGTCAGTGACGAACGGCAGCAGTCCAACCTCTTTGAAGCAATCCAGAGCTTCTTCCAGACAGGGCAGACCAGCTATTGCTTCAATGTCAAGGCGCTTGTGTGGGAAGATGCGACCTTGGTTGTAAGGAACGCATGAGTAATAGCTTCGCTGTGGATAACTCCAGAATCGATCAGATGATATTCTTTCCCTGGAGTAGGGGTTCCTGGAGCTGTTGAAGAATGTGTTGTCTGCTCTGAAGCCATTGATATTGAAGGAGCCAGGTGCTGATGCAGGACCTGGGAACCTTGGCAATCTTGGGATTGGCTTCTGTACCTGAGGCCTGTGCTCAACATGATAGTCGAATTGGGGACCGGCAGCAGACGCAGGAACAGAAGCAGCGGGATCAGTGGCTTCGCTGACTTCTGCTGCTTTTGTTGGTGAGGGCTCCACATTTGCTTCAGCCATGACAGCGCCAGTGGCTTCAGTGGTGTTGGTGGTGGCAGCCGCAAGATTTTCAACCTCAACTTGACGAGTTGGCGGGTCGCTTACGATCACGTTCTCCTCGAGAACTGCTTCTTGGTGGGACAGGGGAGTAGCAGCTTGTGGTACTTCTTCTTCATCGGCTGATGCAGCCGGAATGTCTTCAGCAGTTTTAGCTTCAGACGCAGAGACGTGAGGCCTTGGACATTTGCGAAGCCTGCGCAACGCAGGCAACGCCTGTGGAGTTTGTGTTGGCTGGGCCTCAGAGTCTTCTTCCTCTTGTGGGCGATCCGCCCACAAAGCATCCTATGCTATTGGTGTCAGTGGACGACCAATGCTGATGAGTTCACTGTGCGTGAGCACAGGCGATGATACCTGTTGGTGCTCTAGCTGAGGAAGGGCTGCATCATCTTCAACATGGTCATGGTGACCAATGTCCTCAGCACCGAGGGGATCAGCTGCTGGAAAGTCTTCAGCTTCATGAGCCTCTGTGAAAGCAGGCTCATGGACAGTCAGTTGATGTTCTTGTGGATCAGCGTCGGGGTGAACCATGGAAATGGATTCAACAATCAAGGGCTCTGTGGGAGCAGCCCGTTCCTTCTTGGTCATCCTTTTCTTCTTGGCGGGGGCAGTAACAGAGGCTTCAGGATGTTTTCTCTTCATTGCTTCAGCCTCAGCAGTCCTCGTCTTCTTCAGTTCTGAAGTGGTTGACCTGGCCTTTGGCTTCGGGCCAGTCATGCTAGTTGGGAAGACAAAGGGATCCGCCTCCTGCCTTGGTGCTTCAGGTTCAGCCATAGCAGGCTTCTTCTGCTTCTTCGCAGCCATCCTGGGGTCGATGCCAGGACGCCCAAGGGCCTTGCACTTCTCAGCCTCATTGTAGGCTTGCACACACCTATCAGCCAGGACCTTCATGCACTCACGAGAACCCTGAGCTTCTGCACGTTTTTTTAGAAAGGCTTCCTTGAGCTTGTGCAGCATAATCTTGAAATTCTTCACGTCTTGCATGCTGAGCTTGGCCATATGCTTCTTGAACTGAGATTTCTCAAAGTCAATCTTCTGCTTCAGTTCGACAATGCGCTGGGCGATAGCTAACTCTGAAGCAATGGCGCCATGGAAGGCGACACTGAGGCCAATGGGTAGTTGGAGATCATCGAAGCTGATGTTTGGCGTGTCAAACAATTCATCAATGAAGTTGTGAATGACTGTTACATCAAAGAGAGGCAGATCATTGAAGATTTCTGCTTCTTCTTTGCTCTTGATGAGTTGCTCAAGAGCGTCATCTGCAAGATCTTCATCACTTGACAGATTAATGGCATCATTGCGCAGAATGGCAGAAGCTGTTAGCTCTTGGCCGGTGTGTGGCAGAGGCATCTTGACCTTCTGGGGCTTGGAGACGCATGATAAATCTTCGGACTGCACACTGTCTTCAGGAGGTGCAGTTGCTAGTGGCTTCGCACGTGAGATTTTTGGTGAAGGG